>NC_068978.1:13442500-13756875 GCF_016808095.1 Vigna angularis | reverse complement strand
TATATTTTAAGAGAAAAATATTTGTAAAAGAGAGATACACTTTCAAGTGTTACATATTGTATTGTAATAGATTACATATCCTCTAGTTGAGAGTAAATTGTTTGTACCTTTGAAAAAATCCATCTGTGGATTTTTTGTAAGTTCTGGAGAAAACTCAAAAACTTGGTTGTTCAACTCAGGTTGAGTTGAACGTCTAGACAATTGTCTAAGTGTAAATTTTAGAGAGACAAAACTCAGACTAGTCGTGTTGACTAGGGAACCAGGAGTGGTACTAATACTTGTTGTAACCATGTGTGGCGGGAATACTTAGTGGGATCCTAGAGAAGCAAAACTCATGTAATATGAAAATATTATTGGAACCCCATAAGAGTTCTTAAGGGAGAATTGGACGTAGCTCAGGTTGAGTGAATTAGTATAAAAATATGTTATTTGTTATTTTCTTATATAAAACATTTTCCATTTATTCACTTGATTAAAAACCAACGTCTAATTTTTTTTCAATTCATCTACAAAAATTATCTTTATAAAATACTAGACTTTTCTTTACGAAAAGATTGGAAAAACACAATTCACCCCGAACCCCCCTCCCTTAGTGTTTTTCCCGTGCTGTCACTACCAAGGAAGATAATGGAATTGATTTTTTGATGTCAAGGAAGACGATGGAATTGATTGTGTTGTCAAGGAAGATTATGGAATCGATTATATGCTTGTGGTTGTGGAGATCAAATAACATGGAATCAATTTTGTGGTATTATAAATGATGTAAATGGAATTGATACTATTTGTATGCTAGGTATTATGGAATCAATTATGGTTATTGTAGAATCGATTTTATGGCGTTTAATGAATAAAATGAGATTGAAATTGATTCCATGGTCTAATAACATGCAGGTGAAATATATTCTAGTAGTTGTTTTTTATGTTCATGTGATATTTAACGTGTTCTTTTTTTTTGTAAGGTGAAAGACGTCCAGTACGGTGGTTCTTTGTGGTTTGTGGTGAAGAAATGATGGTTTGTGGTGAATATACACTAGAGGTTTCTACTCGCTGCTTCACTGATTAATCGGCTAGAACCAAGTTATCACGTTTATTAATTTAAGTCAATGTTTAACGGCAACATGGTTACTGAAGGACGCATTTTGATCAATAGTTAAGAAACAAGTTGCTAAATTTTTGCACATCATTGGACATAACGTGAAGAATCAAAGTGTGTCATTTTCCTTCCATCAATCCGGAGAAACCGTCAATAAGCACTTTCACAATGTATTGAATGTAATTTTGATGCTAGAATCATATTTTTCATGTGAGCCATTAGGAAACGAAATCCACCCATATATCCTTAACAGTGGTAGGTTTTATCCATACTTTAAGGTAACCCCTTATGGTCAATGAAAATGTTTCATAGTATATGTACAAGTGTTACCGTCGTCAATTACACAATTATTTGTATGAATAGGATTTCATAGGGACCATTGATGGAACTCATGTTCGAGTTAATGTTCCAATGTCCAAAACAGCAAGATATCGAGGTAGGAAAGATTAGCCAACAAAAAATGTATTTACATCATGTAACTTTAACATAAAATTTACATATGTACTAGTTAGGTGAAAGGGAACAACTTCTCATACAAAAAAATTTGAAGGATGCACTAATTATAGAGGATCATTTGGTCATCCCGACAGGTTAGCAAAATGTTTCTTAATATGCCTTGGAAGTTTATGGGTTCTGAATTAGTTGTTATCATCGATTTTTCAATTAATTATGGGAAAGTATTGTCTTAGAGATGCAGAGTTTATGTTGAAAAGAAACATAATTTCGTCATATATAGGTGTAAGATACCATTTGAAAGAGTACAACAGGAGGGGTTCACAAAACCCCAAGATTTGTTTAATCATCGTCATTCATCACTGCGAAATGTTATTGAAAGGACATTTGACGTGCTAAAAAACGATTTTCCATTATAGCAAGTAGAACAAAGTCTCATTATTCTTTCGATACAATGACCACAATAGTGTTAGCATGTTGCATTACTCACAACTTCTTACGAGGGGTAGACAACGATGACGCCTTCCTCGAAGAAGTTGACCAAGAATTGATGGACCAAGTCAAAGATTTTTCAAATACTCAAGATCATGAAGTTAACTATAAACATGGTTGTAACATTAGAGATGAAATAACAAATCAAATGCAGAGAGATTATGAAAACAATTAAAGTGTTTGAACTAATTTTATTTTTTTATTGGAATTGTATGGAATTTTGCAATTTGTGGTTTAAAAGTTAGTTTGATTTCATATCATATCATGATTTTTAGTTTTTTGATAGGTAATCATTAATAGGGAAAAGGTATTGTCTCAGACTCATCTGTCGTGAATTCACAAAATGGACGAAGGATATAGACTTCTGACTGTTATCTGTTATGGTAGATGAAGTTCAATTGGGTAATAGTGTTGACGAGAGTTCGACATCCCAAACATCAACAACATTTTTTAAAATCTCCACTAATTTAGTTTAGTGCATTTAAATAAGAATAATATAAAAAATACACAAAAAGTTCTTACGAATAAGTGGCGCGAGGTCCATGACTTATTTGTTGGGTTAAGTGAGTTTTCTTGGAATTAATCAACGAAGCACTTCGAAGCTGAAGACAAAGTTTAGAGTGACTTGATTAAGGTAATCATTCAACATTAATTTATCCATTCTATCACTGAAAACAAAGAGTTTGTAACTACTTTATTTTGATCAATCAATTTCAAGCAAAGCCAAGCTCTGGGAAATTGATAGTGAATTCCATAAAATATTAGAACTTAATGAAGGAGTTGTGGGGGTCTGATCACACTACGGAAACCAGGTACCGGACAGCCCATAAAGAAAGATAAGAGGTACAAATGCAAATGTTCAACATGGATTTAAATGATGGATTACATCACTAACTTACCTGAACATCATCAAGTGTCACAACCAACACCACCACCACTTCCTCATGTGGATTCATATAACTTTGGACTGACACCATCAGTGCCATTTACTCTTTTTGCACCATCTGTTGAGACCTCGTCGTCTGACAGGTCCAAAAGAAAATCTCTCATGGTTGATTATCAATTTTCATCGCTCACAACACGACTAGAAGTATTCATGGAACACCTTGGTAGAACAGATGCTCACTTTGAGAAACTTTCTACTTGTGCTGAATGACAGGTGGTGACAGTCACTTTGAGAAACTTTCTACTTTTTATTTAGGTTTAATCCTTTTCGACATCCCTATTTATGTACGAATGTCTCAGATGCGTCCTCGTTTTCTAAAGTGTATCAAAATGGTCCTTAATTTTCAAAATTGATATCAATTGAGTCCTTTCCGTTAAGTTGGCTGGACGGCGTTAAAAAAATTGATGAGTGGATGCTGAGATGACGAACGAACGCTCGTCCACCAGCGAACGAACGCTCGTCCACCAGCGAACGAACGCTCGTCGACCTCTTACTGCTGGACGACCGTTCGTTCCACACTGGACGACCGTTCGTTCGGGGGTCGACAAGCGTTCGTTCGGGGGTCGACAAGCGTTCGTTCGCTGGTGGACGAGCGTTCGTTCGCTTGTGGACGAGCGTTCGTTCGTCATCTCAGCATCCACTCATCAATTTTTTTAACGCCGTCTAGCCAACTTAACGGAAAGGACTCAATTGATATCAATTTTGAAAATTAAGGACCATTTTGATACACTTTAGAAAACGAGGACTCATCTGAGACATTCGTACATAAATAGGGATGTCGAAAAGGATTAAACCTTTTATTTACTATGTCAAATTGAATATATTTTTTGTTAACAATAATTTAAATAATAATATACAAATTATTATTTAAGAAAATGCATTTCAAATTTATTCTAACAAACCCCTTTTATAAACTTTTCTCGTATTTTTTCAATTTTAATTTTTTATTATTAATAATTATAATTTCATTTTAATATAATTTCCACTACTTAAATTTAAATTAATATTAAATTTCTACATAAAGGCAAATTGGTAATCATCTATTTTTATCAATTAAAACATTTTTTTTTAATTTATCACAGTTATCACATCTTTCACAAACTCTCATCTAAGTTTTCATTCAAATCCCTTCATCTAAATAATACCACAATTCTCTCTCCATCTCTTGAAATCCATCCACTTACTCTCCCTTATATCCACTTCCTAATTCAAATTATTGAATGACAAAGTGATTTTTAAATAGCTTCTATTACACTTATTTCTCCTTCTTTCTTTGTCTTAGATCCTTTGATCAAGTGACGATTTCAACAACTCTTATAATAGAACTTCTTCAAATGGCATGACAATGTTATCTTTTTTACTCTCTCTTTAATAACTTCCGATTATACCATATGCTTCTTATTATCTTCTCTTCCTTTTCATTCATATATCATCTTATTAACTTATAAACAAACTTTCAAAATCTAGGGACTAAATTTGTGTTTAGTGTTGCACATATTTAAGTTTCATGTCTTAAATCTTAAAAAGACAAAAAAAAAATCAAGGATGTTTTCTCTAAAAAAATTAAATAAATTATACTTTTTCTAAAAATATATCACAAACAAAAAAAATACGATGTTTTCAAGGATTAAATGTACAAAGGATATATATATATATATATATATATATATATATATATATATATATATATATATATATATATATATATATATATATATATATATATATATATATATATATATATATATATATATATAAAGGATTAAATGTACAAAGGATTAAAATATTAAATATTATCTATATTTATATTTATACTTACCTAGACAATATAAATATTTTTCAGTAAAATCAAAATAGTAATTTCAATATCCATCATTCAAATATTTCTCATGAAAATCAAAATGAAATCATTGTTAAAATAATAATGTTCATTTTGAGTTTCAATACTTTTATTATGATTTTGTTTTGTCCTTAAAAAAACGTTTTGGTTACTGGATGGATGAGAGTGACTGTATATTAGTTATCCATAATTGCCACTCTTAACCATCTAAGACATTTTAAACATACATAAACACCTAATATCTAAATTGTGATAGAAAAAAAAAAGAATATAAATAAGAAAACTGAATGACTGACATAACATGATAAATCACCATCAATCTTCATTTTGTAGTTAAAATTTTCAATTTTCATTTTCATATGAATAGGAGTATTTTCTTTGTACATACACGTATATTCATATACAACTGCTGATTCCAGTGGCAGCATCAAAGGATGGAACATTAACCTATTTGTAATCTTATTTTTGAGGTATAATTAAATATTGAATCCTTCATTTGTCAGTATATTTATCATCCAAATTTTACCATCCAAATTATTTTTCAGTATATTTATCATTTTTTCAATTTTGCCTATTTTGGCATCATTCAACTGTCATCGTTTCACAAAGTTTTCCTGAGATGTCACAAAAAGGTTAGAAAAATCATGTTTTGAAAAAAAAACAAAAAAAAAAACAGCACTGAAATAATGTCATTTTATTTCTTTTAACTGTTCTCATGGCATGTCTGCATGTTATTACATATTTAATTGATCAGTAAAGTATTCAAAATTAAAACATATAAATATAATGGTAAAATAGGCAGAAAAAACCAAACTTAGATAATATATTTACAAGATGGTCATTATTGACAAGTACAATGTAATCAAACCATTTATTTAGAAGAAGCAAATTAAATGGGGTTAATTAGTCTGTAATCTGAATAGTTTTTTCATAATGAATATAATTCCAAGGAAAAACATTAAAGTAAGTACATCTCCAAAGTGAGAAAGTAGTTATGAATCTAGTCATTAAATTTTAGTAAGTAAAGATCATTATGCACTTAGATTAAATCAAAGGTAGGTACCCCTTATTTGTTCACTTCAACACAAACTCAATTCAGATGAGCCTTATCTATAACACCAATCAAAACACAAAACAAGCACTGTAGGAAAGCCAAAAAGGGTGAAACATGCTGTATAATTCTTGTTGTGTCCAAAAATTTTACAAGGGGATAAGCAAAAAGGGTGAGGAAGGTTGAGTTATAGACTATCTTACTCGAAAGGTCACATCATCTTGATCCTTTTGCAGCTTGAAGTAGAATTTCGTATGCCCCGACTGGTCACAGAATATGGAGCTGATGCTGATTTAAGAGAAGGGGACTTGTCAATAAATGCATGTCGTTCATTGCCATTCCAAAATAATATTATCCTATTTGTGCATGAATGTGACCAGCTATCTCCTGTTCAGTATAGCATAAACAACAAACTTCTTCAATGATGGGACAAAAAAGATATTGGTCATTCATACAAGCTAAAAGTTCAAGTGAGATGTGCAAGATGAAACAACAGTTACCTAGTGCAAGGGTCAATTGAAATGAACCTTCAATGAACTTGGTTGTCACTTGATTCAGCATAACAACCTGCCAGAAAATCACATTTGCAGTTGGAAACTAAGGAGGATGAAAACAAGAACATAAAGAAAAACAAGGAATGGACATTAAGTCAAGCAAGGAAGCAGGGAAAATTCCATGGTACAACGCTCACTGGAACAAATCCAAATCCATAGATTCAGGCAAATAGGTGGATGATTGAATAACAGAATACCATCACTCCTATCTTACACATAATCAAGTAACTGTTCATTGTCTTATGTTTTATATTCTCTTGCTTTAGTTAAACACCCCATTTGACCTATCTACTAACTTGGTGTTTAAGTGTCACTGCAAGTTTTACACTTGATATACATAAATTGCATTGGCGTGTTTCAGCTGCTACCAATTATTAAGTTAAGAAAAAATACATCTTGCATTGATTCTTACTGCTAAACAGAACTTTTTAGCAAGCTTCATGAACTTCAAAGCCATTTCACTGAGTAATCGAGTCCTGAGAGCCATATCTTCAAAGTCTTGGCGGAAGTGGAAAGTAACACTGTCAACAATGATGATCTTTACCTGGAATTATGTATGTAAAAACAGATCACAATGGATTAGTTAAGGTGTAACAGAACAAATGGTTAAAAGCAAAAGGAAAGAAAGTGAAAGCAAGAGTATTGCCCTTGTCTACAATTGATGCAACATATGAGGTTAAGTATCATCTTCACTATGTTTATTGAAAAAAATATCTATTCAATTGATGAAATAATACCCTTACTTCTTTATTCTCCATGACGAATTTGTCTAAGTAATTTATCAAGGCAATTTGCTCGGTGTAGCTACAAACACGAAAATAGAATATATTTTCCAAGATGTTATTAGGGTGCATTTTAACTTCACAAGCTTGCAAATCTTTGTGGAAGTGGTTGCTATATTCAGCCATGTCTTCTATGCATGCTTCAGCAATTTGAAGAACTCGTTCAACCATAAAGCTTCCTTCTGTGTCTAAGTATCCATTGGCGCAAGAAGTTTGTAAGATAAAGAGATGAGGGAAGAAAGAACTGTATTATTGATCATTGAAAAAAGGATACAAAATATATAGAGAGAGGAGAGAAATCTGTTAAATTAACAGATATAACAAACTGTATGAGATTATATACTAACAAAGTGCAATGAATGGTCTGCATCAAATGCTGAATGAATATTAGAATCTTATTAAGGCTCTTACCAATGTATATTGCCTTCCCACCTAGGCCACCGTATCCTTGAGGAATCTGAACGTTTACTGCAAGTTGAATCCTGCAAACATACATAGCACTCAATATTACAAAATAACCAAACATTTCACAATATAGGATGGAAAAGAACAATAGCAACATGATCTAGAAAATTGGAATCACAAAGAATACCCAATTTGTGTTTTACCAATACCTGGAACTCCACCTAATTAAAGAAAGAAAGAATTATATTACAACCAGAAAAGGGAAGAAAGAAAGCAAACTACAAGGTATTCATGCATGCAACAGAACAAGTAATATATGAGCTAGTTTCTTAAAGATTAAAAAATGGTTTCTGCTATAAAATAATTTGGTGATTATTTTTCAGAAAATTAGAAAATGTAGAAGTTAATTCATGTTTATTTACAACCAGAATAATCACTTTTTTTACAAAGAAGTAACTGATTTATGAGAAGTTATTTTAACTTTTAAATAATTATGATAAAAACTTTTTTAATCAAGTCCGCTTCTGATTATTTTGGAACAAAAACTTAAGAAACTAAAAAAGGTGATTATTTTTTTTAGAAGTGATTCTTTGGTGAAAAAAGCTTAACCCTTTGTTCACTTGAATGGATTTGGGGGAGAGTGATTGAGTGGATTTGAGAATATTTGAAGATAAATTTTTTTGTTGTTTATTTGAGTGAATTAAGAGGTAAGTGAGAGTGAAATTGAAAGCAACGTTTGTGAGAATTAGTGTAGGATTTGATTGATGTGACAGATTAAAAAAATTTACTTCCAAATCCACTCTCATCTACCTCCAAATCCACTCAAATAAACAACAACAAAATTTGATTTTCAAATCCTTTCAAATTCATACATTTCAAATCCTCTCAAATTCATACAATCACTCTCCCCTAAATCCATTCAAGTGAACAAAAACCAGGCCCCATATTTTCTTTGAAATCACGATTATGGACTTCATACTCTTTGACGAAGCCTAACCTATTTCAGTGACATCTTTACACTTAATTCCTCCGCCAAGGATGTTATCTAGATCCACACAAGATGTGGTAATGTAAGAAGAAAACTTCTCATCATTGAGCATATCCCAGGCAGTCTGACCACCTGCATGACACAAAAAACACAAAGGGGAAAAGGAAAACAAGAAAAAAACTTTAAGTGTTTGAGGGAATCATGCTCTGTTGAATACACTGGACTGAATTCAATTCACATAACACTAAACAAAATAATACATCAATCATAAGAGATTAATATCAAGTAAAACCAAAGCACTTATTGCCAAATGAATAGACTGTCTACTTGCTTTTTCATTGAGCATAGAAGATACTTGATAGCTCTTTGATTTTCCCCCCATTAAATAAGCATAGTAACAAGGGGATGTTTCCTCAAATGAGATGCTATCTAATACATAATTTTACAAACTATCTAAAGCTAAGCTATTGTGTAGGAAAACCAATTGTCTCACCACAACAATTTGTCTGTAAAACTCCTCCATCAGCACTTTTCACATGGCAGGAAGCTCCAAAAATTATTTTAATGAAAGCTTTTGCTTCTTGCTTCTAAGTCTTCCCAAATTTCATAAGCCTGATTCTTAATACACATCACATTCCACCTTGAAAAAACTTGATATCATAGATTGGAAATGCTTTTGGTATAACTAGTATTCCCACTAGGAGGTCGCTATAAGAATCATACGACACTAGGACCACATATAATTTCCAACTGCACAACCGAGTAACACACATCCGTAACCTCTTCACACATTACTTCCAACACAAATTCACAACCAAATGGCGACCAAATTGAAATCCAATGTAGTCCACATCATCACTTCACCAGTTCATATCCAAAGTCATGAGAATGCAAGAGGTAAGCAAAGATGGTTTATATGCATAACATGAAAGTAAACAATTTTAATTATTACTCAAAAGAACTACTAAATAGCCTAATAGAAATTAACACAATACATACCACCAACAACAGTAGTTTGAGTCCCATTTGGTCTATCCAAAACACCAGTTTTGGCTGCAAGATTCAGAATTTCCAAGGCTTCACTATCAGAAACTTCAATATCTGTGAAAGAGAGATTGAGGGTAGGTGAAGAAAAGAGAAATATATTTTAACATAAAAGCATACCCAATTGAAAAATGAAAAATGGGTTAAGAATTGAAATTGAAAGGAAAACCTCGAGCAAGGTGGGAGGCGGAGGCACGAGCAATGGCATCGAGAGTGGTGTAACCAGCAGCCAAGAGTTTTCCTCTCTTAGAAGCTGAGATTGGAAGCATACCCACTTCCATGCTTCCCACTCTCACTCTCTACCTTCCACCATGTTCTTCTTCTTTCTTCAGATTCTCACTTTTTCTGATCACAGAAGAGTCAAAATTGACATAAATCATAGGTTCATGGTGCAGAAACACTTCAAATTGCTCAAGTGATTTGAATAAAATTTTGAAAATTAAATTGATTATTAATAGAAAACACTGAAAAAAGAAAAAAAAATTACTTCGATATTTTCTGATGTTTTGTTCTTATGTTTAAAACTAAATCGGACTATACTAAATTTATATTTAATATTTCATTTTACTTTGAATAAATCTCAAGTCCAAAAGTATTTTATTCTTCAATTTGTTGTATGTATTTGAATTTTTTTTAAATTAGAATTTAAACAAATAATGAGATTTTACACTTTGAATAAGTTTTTTATATTCATTATATATTTGACTTTTTATTTACAAGTTGTTTTATACATACAAAAAATGAGTGACTGAAGGACTTGCATAGTTTAAGAAAATCACTTCTGTTTTATTTTTATTTCTAAAAAAATCGTTTTTAAAATTTAGAAAAAGCAAAGTTGTCTCAATTACCAAGAATTTAGAGTTAGTGTCGAAGTGAAATAAAATATTCTTTTTTTTCAAACATTTTTTAAAAATAAAATTATAACGAATGTCTCAAAATAAATAATATTTTTGAATATATTATGATTTATTCAAATAATGTTACTTAAAGAACCTAAAATCAAAATAAGTATTTATTAAAAAAATTATTAAAAAATAGGTTTAAATTCTTGCATCGTCCTCGTATTTGTTGGAAAATCTTAAGTGAGTCTTCGTTTTTTAAACTGTCTCAATTGGATCCATATATTTAAAAAATTGAGTCAATTTTGTCCTGTCTGTTAAGTTTTGACAGGCGACGTTGAGAGATGTTGAGGTGTATTTTTTTAAATGGCGTGGCATTGCATATTAAATTAAAGGTTTAATCATTCAGAAAGTCCCTATTTTTGGGCAGAATCCCAATTTGGTCCTTTTATTTCTGGGCGTCTCAATTGGGTTCTATTTTTGAGAAAATTGCAACAATTCGGCCCCTGCCGTTAAATTGAGCCCAACGGCGACAGTCTCTGTATAACATCCCAATATATATAGTGTAAACTATAATAAAGAGAATCAACATGCATGATAAAGTAGTACAATTATCCATCTAAAATATAAAGTGATATCTTTACAGTCATCCAAAAACAACTATAAATTTAAAACTTTATATACAGACTGAAAGCTATGCCAAAACTAGCCACAAGGCTATAAAGAACAACAACCACTACTCAGCAGCAGCACCACCTCCATCCAATGCTTGCTCCAAGGAAACATCTTCTTCCGCTGCTCACATCCAAAGGATGGTCATCGCAGAAGAAGAACAACAGAACATATAAAACATAAGCACGCAACAGGGTAAGCTAGTTTAAACAAAGACTAATCATACCACAATCAATAAAATTCATACAAGTATATTATACATTCACATCACTTAAACCCTTCACACATAACACACACTAACTCTGACTGTCCGGACTTAGAATGATTGCCGAGCTATGGCGGGTCGTGCACTCGTGGTGGCTTCTACTGCTTTGCAAAGCCATTGCCAATGGGTTTCACCCTACCACACTCACGAGGTTAGTCCGTTATCACTCACCTTAGGCCATACTAGAAGCACCCAAGACTAGGACCTCCTGCTACTCCTCATGACATGGATCAATCCTCTCTACTTGAGAATGAATGACCATTGGAGTTTCAGGATAACCCCCAAGACTGAGCTCCTGCATCCATTCTAAACTTACCTGAATCTCAACTAGAGATTCCACTTTGAATCACAACATAGGGCACCACCATGTCTCCTCTCCTTGAGGATCATGGAATTACGTCCATAAACCACCCTTGAACTTTTACCATTTTGATTACAACATACCACAATCACCACAGATATTACATGTTACAACTTCAACTTACTTCATACAATACTTATTGATACATATCCAACAACATAAGAACACACAAGACTTGAACTAGAACGTACCCCTCGCACAGCGCACACCTTCGCATAGCGAGACCATAAACTTCTCGCACAGCGACCTAAATCGCCTTGCGAAAGCCAAAGACAGAGACCAACTACTCTAGATCTCTCGCATAGCGACTAAATTGGCTATGCGAATAAAATTATAAAATGCTACAGACCCCAATCCCTCGCATAGCGACCCAATTCGCTACGCAAGAGCCTCATCCAGAGACTTGAACCCCCAAGCACTCGTAGAGCGAGACCCACTCGCTGATCGAATAAAAAGAATAATGGTTCCAGACCTCAACTAGTCGCATAGCGATTACACTCGCTATGTGGATTGACAAACAGAGAGCAACCCTCTCAAATCACTCGCACAGCGCACCCATTCGCTATGCGAGTACCTTGGTAGAGAGCACCTCGCCAAGGTAACTCGTTATGCGAATCCATTCGCACAGCGAGTCTGCATAATCTACAGAACGAAATTCTGCAGAACGAAATTCTGCAGAATTACACAACTCAACCACTCCTTACTAATTCTACTCAACTTGGCCAACTTCTAACACTCCTAATTCGATGTATATACTAAATTAAACTTAACTAAAGGATTCTAAACATTCCTAACACCAATATAAAGTGTTTATGCACCAATCTCTACTATAGAACCTCCAATTCATCAACTTATAGACCCAAAACCAATTCTACCACTTGGAACCTGTTTTTGACCATTTTAATGACTCAAACCAGTCCCATATGACCTATTTACACTATCCCAGCAGTCACCAACAGTCCTTGACCACCAATTTTCAAATTCATTTCCTCTAAAATACCTTAAACTACTCTAATTCACTTCACACTCTACTACCTCATCCCCACAACAGATCTCATACAGCAACAACCTCCAATTCACACAATTCATAGCACATATTCATCCAAACCAGTTCATCAACAACATATCACAGTTTCATAATTTCATCTTTCTAGCACATTCAATTCACATTGCTCTAGAACTAACCATTTAGTCTCAAACAATCAAATACTATCAAATTCAACACATAAACAGTTCATAGAACAATTCAATACAGTGGCTAGCTCCCCTTACCTCAGAGATAGACAATCAGCTCACAGAAATGCTTCAACCGTACCTTGCACAACAAGGAAACTACACAGAAACCTACAACTCACCAATTGGTGATAGAGAACCACACTTAGAACCTAAATTGAGCTAGAAATGGAAGGAATAACTACTAATCACATGCAACTAGAATCGTTGCATGCTCACAGTACAGAGAAGAGCGGACAGAAAAAAGGAGACAACTTACCAGCTGAAGAACGAGAAATTGATCGGTCCAAACTCAAGCCCTCAACGCTAGGATCGCCTAGGCACTTCCTGATCGTTGAACAAATAACTCAGCAAGAAGAAATTTTAGAGAGAACTCTGAGGAATAAAGTTCTAGAGAGATGAAGTGTTCTTAGAATAATGAGAAGAGTTTATAAAATTTCATTTTATATTATCAGATTATTTTACAGTAAAATAATCTATCTCATTATTCTAATACACCAATCTGCTCTATAACACTCTATTTTTCAGGTCTTTACACTCTGGTTGACGTGGCACGCTGGACTGACTTTTTAATTGACGTGGCGGGCACGTGAGTCTTACGTGGATATTTGTATTTTTTTAAA
Source organism: Vigna angularis (assembly GCF_016808095.1). Lineage (NCBI taxonomy): Eukaryota > Viridiplantae > Streptophyta > Magnoliopsida > Fabales > Fabaceae > Vigna > Vigna angularis. The sequence goes on along the minus strand of NC_068978.1, from coordinate 13,743,234 downwards.
AACAAAGAAATGAATAACACATCACCCATCTCTTCTAACACACCACCAACTTCTTCAACTCCATGGATCCCAAACCCTACGCCTACACCTACTCCCCCTGAGAATCCTCCCCCGCTTTCACCAAATGCTTCGACACCTTCTTCACCTCCGGAGATCGCTACTTCTGAATCGACCTCCACGCCGGTCCAGTTGACTACGGCCCCGCAATCTCCGATGACGGTGTCATCCCCCGCGGCGAGTTTCACCCCCTCGTCACTCTGTCCATGGCTGTCCCAAATCAAGAAAGGCTTGTGTGCCGACCTCGCCTCCCTCATCTGAAGCACCTACAATGTCTTCCTCGCTCCCTCCCTCCGGATACTTGTTCCGTTCGAGAATTCCCTCACCGTCCAGTTCATCCACATCTACAGCGATTTTGATAGCACGGGTAGCTCCGGCCTCGATTGGAAATTGATCGAGAAGAGCTTTAGGTTTGGAACTAATAACAGCAATAATGGATTGCTGTTAGGAGATCAAAGGTTGAGTTTTAAGAATTATGGAATTAGGTTTCAGAGTGTTCGATTTGCTCGTTTGCTATTGTGAGGTCGATTAATTCGTATACCTCTAGGTTTTAATTTGATAATTATACTTTGATTATGAGTATTTGGATTCGAAACGGTTCCACCAGATTTTGTTAGGGTTGTGCCTGTGTCTATTTTTAACTCAGATTACAGCATAACCAGTGCGATTGATGTTCTTCAAAGCGTCGAGACTCATGGTGGGGGAAAGAATCTGCTGAAGTAGAAGCAACTTGTAGAGTTTGTCCAGCGGTGGAACTTTTTCAAGTACAAGTTGAACAAGGCTGTGTCTGCGATGTTGCATTTGGATTTTGAGAAGGCTCTGTTTTACTTGAGGTCTTCTGATCATGATCTGTATGCCATTCATTCCATCGTCTATCACGCCTTGCAGGAAATAGAGGTCTCCCTTGGTGTCATTCATTCCTACTTTCCATTTCTTTATTTTAAAAAAAATACAAATATTCACGTGAGACCCAGGTGCCCCGCCACGTCAATTAAAAAGTCAGTCCAATGTGCCACGTCAACCAGAGACTGACGTCGTTGAGCTCAATTTAACAGCAGGGGCCGAATTGTTGCAATTTTCACAAAAATTGGACCCAATTGAGACGCCCAGAAAGAAAAGGACCAAATTGAGATTCTACCCGAAAATAGGGACTTCCTGAATGATTAAACCTAAATTGAATTGGTTATATGTTGTAGAATGAACAATTCCACGTGGAAAAGTAATTTTTTTATGGTTGGTAGCCCTAACATTCAAAGGGAACCCGTGACATCCAAAGTGTTATACATCTTCGTCTTAGGAAAGAAGAGCTTGCGGAAGCACTATTCAGCTGAGGATGTCTCGTTCATCTTCGTCTTGCAAATGCACGGGTTGAGGCTTTCAACAGAGTAGTGGCAATGGTAGCATGTTGGGTGTAAAACCCACTTACTTCTATGGTCACAATGCAGTGTTCCGCATTGCGAGAACCCCTAAAAACAAGGACAAAAAATTCTGGGGTTGCCCTAACTTCAAGGTAAGTTTAATGGAAGCAGAAATGTTAGTTTTATTCTGGGTTTTGACGAGGGAGTGTTTTTTCTTCTTGAATAGGGTGGGAGTGAAGATTTTGTTGGCTGCAACGTCTTTCAATGGTGCAATGAAGAAGGAATTCTTGAAGTAAATGCGGTGAATGTAGAATCAAGGAGTGCAAGTGCAAGAAATGAAGAAGTGGGTGGAAGTTTCATGAAGATGGAAGAAAGTCTGATGAAGATGGAAGAAACATATGTTGAAAAGATGAAATTAGCTTGTTTAGAAAAAAATGTTGTTATGTTGGGAAAGTGGTTGAAGGTTTTAATGGGGATAGTCTTTGTTATATGTGTTTGTAATGTAATTGTAATATCAATGTTGATGAAACTTGGTTGATTTAGTACAAGTTTATGTATTGTAATTTGCTATTTGTAATGTTATTGTCTGTTTTATTTATAAACATGAGTGATTACTGTTTAATACTGTCTAATTTGATTTATTTAATTATAATGGTCATTAAATATAGGAATGATCACTTGTAGTGAATAAGGTAAAGAAAGTGAAAAAGAAACATCATAAAGTAATGGTCAATAAACATCATACAAGAATGATCACCTCATCAATACGCAATGGTCAATAAACATGATAAAACATTGTTTTATAATCGAAAGAAACCTGATAGCAACATTGTCTTACATTATCAAAATACACCAAAATAAACTGATAAAACATTGTTCCTTGATCATTAAACATTACATGATATTTAAAAGATTGTCTTCAAAATGAAAGTGCAAACATTTTCTACAAATTAAATATGAGTTCATTGATTAGAAGGAAGCACAGTAGATTCCTGAGTAATAGGCACATATGTTGGTGGAGGTATTGTGACTTAGTGTTTCTTGAGTAGATTAATCAGTAGGCACATGTGTTGGTGGAGGTATTGTGACTTATGTTTGTTGAGTAGATTGGTGAATAGGAAGCACAACTGTTGGAAGTCTTTGTGGACAAGATCTTTTATTGTGTCGAAGTTCTTTCAGAGAGCTCCTCGTACCCTTTCTTAATTTAGTTACATTCTTTTGTGGTGGACAAGATCTTTTGTTGTGTCCAAGGTCTTTTGTAATGGTTTTTGAAAAAGAAAATTTAATTAAAAAAGCAACACGTGTCACATATGTGTCAACACACATATCACAATATTTGATAATGAGTTGGAACGTCGTTTGTCAGGCATGATAAATTTTAACGTTGTTGAAAAGTAGATATCAAAATCAATGTTTTTCAAAGTACAAAACAATGACCAAGTTACGACCAGGAACCATTTTCAATTTTATGTAAAATTTCAGAAATCAAAAACTAATTTTTTTTTATAATTATTATAGTTATTATTTTGGTTATCTGTATTAATATTATATATATTTCTCACTATTTATTTTGCATTATCAATTTTATAATGTTTTATTTAATAGTTTTACACTAATTAAATGAAATGTTAAAAGAAATCTAATAAAAAGCTTATTTTATGGTTTTATTTTAAAATAAAATCATATAATCTAGACCTGTTTAATTATGAGAGTTAATTACTTTTATTTTTGTACAGTTAAAAAACCTTTTTTTTTAAATAACTGAATATATATACCTGTACTTGCCAATATGAGCAGTAAAAATATATTATATCACAGGATTTTAACACAAAAGACAAGGTTTAAATCAACACTAACAATCTGTAGTCTCTGGCCTAGAGAACAATTGGATCTTGAACAAATAAAAGAGGTACTGAAAGTAAAAAGAAGTGGATCAAATGGAAGATAACCCAATTAAATGGAATGAAAAAGCAAAGAAAATATTACAAGAAACTACTAAGAATGACCTTGCTAAAAGTGATTTTTATTGATAGTTTAGTTTTTCACAAAGTTTCACGGTGTCAATTGATCCATATAGCTGACCTCAGCTAACAAGGTAAGAATTGGTTGCTGTATTTTTAAGCCATTCTGCGTGCCATGCAATGCAAAACATACAACTTGTCAGGACAAAACATCCTAGTATCAGATATCATTTGCTTTCTCATTCAACACTTGTTGTCACCATTTCCATGCACAATGATGGATAATCTTCCAGCAGGTTATAGCAATCGGTAGAAGAGCATCAACCAGTGCAAAAGAATCATCACATGTTTCATAAACCTCCTGATGGGAAACTCACATGGTGAATTTGTGCAGTTCTTGGTAACTCTTAGTGTGAAAGCCTGTCATTGAACAGATAACTGCAAGTAAACCTCAATGGTTCAATCCAATAAAGCGCGGTTAAAGGTTTGGGAGGCTTAAAATGAGACATTTTTATTTACTAATAAAATAATTTATGTTAAAATGTATCACAATTTTATTTAAAATTTATTTTTCAAGCTTTTTCTTATGTAAAATTATCTATTAAATTAGTACCAAAAAATATTTTTTGAAGCCTTTTTTTTTCCTGAAGACCTAAAACAAGGGTTTTACCTGCTTGAGCCTTAAGACGACCTGAACCCAATTCACAAGTAAAATGGGTCTTGTTTGGGGCAGTAGTAGCAGCAACCAAAGATTTTGCCCACCATACCATTTTACGGTTGTCCACTTTGGCAGTGATACATGGATAACCTATATTGAATCCAGCTCCCACTTTCTTTGGTCAATTTCAAGACAGAATTTACAGTATCAGTTTTCTTCCTACTCCTCCTGAGCCAGAAACAGCATAATAATTTAGTTGTTGATATTAATATTAAAAAAAATGTTACTAAAGAAGCAGCAGGAAAAAAAAAACTAAAAAATGAACAATGCATTGAAGCAAACATGAGTAGACATGTGAATCATGTATGGTAGCAATAATATGAAACCAAGAAGCAGAAATAGAAAGCGTCAGCAATTGGATTTGGACAAATTTTTTAAAGCAATATTTATTTTGTGTTGTTGATGCAGTATATTGATCAGATAAATTCATAAGCTTTCAAATGTAAGCATGACCACAATCCAATATACAAGAGCCAAGAGTTTATACATAACATTCAGAATTTCTTTAACTTGACCTCTTCATCCCGTAGAGTCTAGAAGTAGAACCAAGTCATGAAGTCATTTAAGTTGGAGTCCAACACCGTAACTATGCAAGTATTCTCCAAAATGTACATGGCATCATTAGAATCAATGTTCTGGCCAATGATTGCCATAGTTGGTTCTGGTTCTGTGCCATATGACTGTTTTTTAGCATGGAGAATCATAAAAGTTAGTCTTAAACAATATTATAATAGAAATCATATTAGTAAATCCATCATAATCACGTTAAAGATTTGCAATGATAATAGATCACAACCAAGCCATGAGCTGCATACGAGATTTGACCAACATAAGGAGGAAACTTTAAGCAAGGACAAAAACTAGGGGGTAAACAGTAAAAAGATGTATGATGGGAGAAAGATGTTGTTAGGTTTCTTGGTATCAAGTAACCTAGATACTATCTTAGAGTCAATAATCACAACAAGTTTATGAATTCTCACAAGGGAAAAACAATTTTACTGAATGGGAAACAAGCAATCAACAACAATCAAGGGAAAAACTTTCCCTTACACAGATCCTATTATGCGGTTCAGGCCATTCTTTCATAGCTTTAATCTTCTCTGGGTCCATCATCACCCCTTTTCTAGAAATAACATGTCCCAAATAGCTTATTTGTAGCCTGCCAAAGTCACATTTCTTCTTATTGGCATACAGTTGTTGTTGTCTCAATGTTTGGAGAACTTGCTTTAGATGGTCCCTATGTTCCTCCGATAAATTCCTATAAATTAAAATATCATCAGAAAAGACTAGTACACATCTCCTCAAAAACTGCCTCAAGACTGTGTTCATTAAACATTGAAAAGTGGTAGGAGCGTTAGATAATCCAAATGGCATCACCAAGAATTCATAATGCCCTTGATGAGTACGGAAAGCAGTCTTTGGAATATCTTTCTCCTCCATTCTGATTTGGTTGTATCCAGCCTTCAAATCTACTTTATAGAAATAAGTAGCCTCATTTAATTCATCTAGTAACTCCTCAATAACTGGAATGAGAAACTTATCCGGAATGGTGGCCTTATTTAATGCCCTATAATCTATACAAAACCTCTAACTTTCATCTTTTTTCTTCACTAAGATAACAGGGCTTGAATATGGACTGTTACTTGGCCTTATGATTCTAGAAGTTAGCATTTCAGATACTTGTTTTTCAATTTCTGTTTTAAGCAAATGGGGATAACGATAAGGCCTTACATTCACAGGATCCACACTTACTTTGACACGGATTTGATGGTTCATTGACCGATTAGGAGGTAATCCCTTTGGTTCTTGGAAAATATCCTCAAAATCTTCCAAAATGTCCTCCAACTCTGCTTGCTGCTCTGGGTGCAATGTTTCACCTTCATCCACCCTCTCCTCTAATTCTGTACAGCCCATATTCCATACCAAAGAAACCACTTCAATCTCAATTTCTTTCAATAATGTCGCTGGTGTAATAACTCTTTTTGTTAGAGTTGGGTCTCCTTGAATTCTCACTTCCCTAGCATCTTGGTTAAATCTCATAGTTAAAGTCTTCCAATTAGTCTTAACTTCTCCTAAAGTAGCCAACCACGAAACTACCAAAAATAGATCTACTCCACCTAATTCAAAAAGATAGAATTTTTCCTCAATCATCAATCCCTTCAATTGCAAAAGCAAATTTGGACAACATCCAACAATATGCTTCTTATGCCTATCTCCGAAACAAACAGTGTAGGAAGGAGTATTTTCTACTTCCAAATTCAATTCCTCCACTAACTTGGTTAAAATAAAATTGTGGCTAGCACCACTATCAATTAAAACTAACACCTTCTTCCCTTTGAGCACCCCTTGTAACTTCATACTATTAGAAGATGCCAGCCCACCTACAGAAAAGACTGACAAATCCATATGATTCTGTTTTTTCTCCTCTTCATCTTCTTCCATGTCTTCCTCGTCATCTCCCATAATGAGAACTCTAATATTTTTTTCAGGGCACTTGTGTCCCGGACTAAAAGGTCCCCCAATATGAAAGCAACGCCCCTCTTCTCTTCTTCTAATGTATTCAGGATAGGGTAGATTCCTCATTCCCATGTTTCGGCAACTCCCTATGTCATTACTCCCTATGTCATTACTCCCAACTCGGGATTCCATCATGGTTCCTCCTTCCTTCCTAAACATGTTGGCATTATTGAAACTTCCTATTTCGTTCCTTGTCCCTTTCAAAGTTTCAACCCTGGAGATCACCCCTCCACTACCATGATAACGATTTTGATAACCTCCACTTCTATTAATAGTTCTTTCCCCCCATTCTATTCTCCTTCGAAGCTTCCTCCACATCTCTCGTTATCTCCATGGCCCTCATGAGATCCTTAGGATTATGCGGTCTAATCTGACTTCATATATTAGAATGTACACCCACAAAGAAGTATCCCATTAATTGTTCCTCTGTCAACTTAGTTGCTTGTCCCACCAACATTTCAAATTATTGAATATATTCCTCTATTTCGCCTTTCTGCCTAATTGATGCCAACTTTTTGAATACTGAAGATCTTTCTTTTCCCCCAAATCTCCTAATAAGTGCTTGCGTCAACTCCTTCCAAGTGGGGTTATTGGTTTTTGTCTTCCAAAATTGAAACCAATGACTGGCTACTCCCTCCATACTAATAAAGGCCAATCTGATTTTCTCTCTAGATGTAACCTCCTGAACTTTGAAGAATTTTTCTGCTCTTGTTATCCATCCCACAGGATCTCCTCCTTCAAATGTGGGAAGTTCTCTCTCCTCGTCCATCCCCACTGATTCCCTCTTCATTCATCCTCCGATTCTTCGTCATTCTCATTCCTTTTTCCCACTCTATCTCCATTCATAGATCCTCTACTTCCTTCATAGTCTCTTTCTAAATTTTTCCTTTTGCGCATTAATTCCTCCATCATTTCATTGAGCCTTTGAAAATTGGCTATAGATTCCTCTCTCCATTGTCCTCTCCAACATGCTTAATCTACCCTCCATGACTCTCTCTCACTGTTTTTTTGATCTGGTAGGTTGGGCCAAATTGTTAGGTTTCTTAGTATCAAGTAACCTAGATACTATCTTAGAGTCAATAATCACAACAAGTTTATGAATTCTCACAAGGGAAAAACAGTTTTATTGAATGGAAAACTGTGAAAGCAATCAACAACAGTCAAGGGAAAAACTTTCCCTTACACAGGACAAATCCTGTTTCAGAAATAAAACACTCGACAACCAACACAATACACCCCCAACTCCTTAAAAGACATAAACAAAACATAACTGACAAAGAAACTACTGCTAACTGCTATAAAACTCCTCCAACCACCACTTACTAACTGTTCTTTCTATGTTTTCTGACATAAACCTTCCAAGACCTATCAAATGTCTTCATGGTATTTACATATATTTTCTAAGGTAGGACCCCCTTGGTAGAATGAAAAGTTGGTACAGGCTATCCAGGGAAGATTGTAATAAAATGAGCAGAAGAAATAGAGAAAACAAACTGACAAGTTTAGGAAACAAATTCATCTCCATAAGCAGGAATTTCACATTTTAACATAAGAAGCTCTAGTTGCTTTGTCAATGAAACCAGGCATTCATAAATCCATTCAAACTGTGGATGTAACGCATCCTTTGCCACAAACTCGTGCACAATGCCATTGATTTCAATTGAGCTGCAACCAGGAATCTTTTCTACTCCTCTCTTCTTCATTATATTTCTTGCGTTCCTTGCCTCCTTCCACATTTTTGCCTCACTGTACATAGTAGCAAGCAAAACATAAATACCACTATCTTGAGGATCCATCTCAAGAAGTTTCAAAGCTGCCCTCTCTCCTATTAAAACATTACCATGAACACGACATGCAAAGAATAAAGCACCCCACACAGCAGCATCTGCTGCTATTGTCATATTTCTAATAAGCTCTTCGGCTTCCTCCAAATGACCAGCCCTTCCTAAAAGATCCACCATGCACGAGTAGTGTTTAAGCTGAGGAGTTATATTAAAGTTAAAGCTCATTTGGGAAAAGTATTTTTGGCCTTCTTCAACTAAACCTCCATGACAACAAGCTGATAAGACACCAAGAAAAGTGATCTCATCAGGTCTTAAGCCACTACGGATCATTTCTGAGAAATAGGATATAGCATCCCAGGCATTCCCATGAAGTGCTAAACCACAAATAATGGCTGTCCAGGTCAAACAATTCTTTTGAGGAACCTCTTGGAAAACTTGGAGAGCCTTTGCAATATTTCCACACTTAGCATACATGTCAACTAGTGCAGTGCCCAATGCAACATCGAGAAAAATACTATGCCTTTTAGTATAATGGTGAATCCATATTCCTACATCAAGTGCTCCTAGTTGTGAGCATGCAGACAAACAGTTAACCATGGTAACTTTATCAGGTTTGATTTTCTTAATTTGCATTTCATGGAACAGAGCCAGGGCCTCTTTACTATTCTTAGCTTGGACACAGCCACTGATGATTGCATTCCAAGGCACAACACTCTTTTCTGGAATTTTATACAAAAGCTCCCGAGCGACATCCAGAAAACCAAATCTAGCATACCCCAAAACCATTGTCGTCCATGAAACAATGGTCTTGTGTGCCATTTTATCAAATAGAATTCGTGCAGCCAACAGGTCTCCACACTTGACATACATGTCCATAAGTGCATTATTGAGTGGGATTGTCAACTCAATGCCATGTTCTGTGACATAAAGATGAAATTTTCTGCCGAGATTCAAATCCTGCAGTTGAGAACAAGAAGAAATAATCCCAATCATCGTAATCTCATTTGGTTTCACTTTCTCTGCCACCATTTCCTGATAGAGTTTTTTAGCCTCATTAGCTAGCCCTCTTCTAACACATCCCGTAATCATGGCATTCCATGTTACCAAGTCTCTCACACAACCATTGTTGAACACATCATACGCTGCCTCCAACTCTCCATACGAGAGTAACATAGTTATTGATGCATTGTGCACAAATATATCAAATTCAAATCCAAACTTCAACACATGTCCAAGTACTGTATAACCAACACAATTCATAGATGGGAAAGAGCAAGCCTTGAGCAAGAAAGGATAAGTATGATTATCTGGTTTCATAACACCAGATTGCAACATTCTCTTGTACAACAAAACAGCTCCTTCTAAGTCCCCACTTTCCACAAATCCCCTAATTGTCACATTCCAAGAAAATACATTTGGTTCTCGGATCCAATACAAGATCTTGGTACAATACTCAAGGGCCTGCGATTCAGATAAAGCACAGAATGTAACAAGACGACTTGCGGCAAAGCTGTCGTTAATGAAGCCAGTCAGGATCATCTGGGCCTGGATTTGCTTCAACTGGAGCAAGGACTGACACCTTTCTAAGAGAGAAAGGAGAGGGTTGTTTCGAACGAAGCTGTGGGAGGTGTTCCAATTGATGGGTTTCACATAAGGACACAAGGAACGAGTGTGTAAACAACAAAGGAGACCTAAAAGTGGGATTTTTAAAGGGTATCTGAATCTCAGTTTGTTGGCAAACAGGATAAACATGACTTGCCAATGGTCCACGAAACATGACTTGCCAATGATCCACGAAAGGCAATAATATAGTGTCGGGTTTCTCTTAAGTCCTATATAGAGATATAGATATAACAAGTGGGAACAAACAAAATTTTATGTGTGCATGATACTGAAGGATTGAAATGAATTAGGGTTGACAGTGAGATAGAAGAAGAAGAAGAGAGGGTTACCGTTACCGTTAGTGAAGAAGATCAATGTGTTGTGTTCTTTCGCAGGGTGTTGTGTTCTTTCGCAGGGTGTTTTGTTTTTTGTAATTTCAAAACTGCAAGCAAATAAAAAAAAAACACATGTTTTCTTATGACCTCAATAAAATTTAAATAAGTTTTTATAACTTCCAAAATTAGTGTCTTGAAAGCTTAAGCTAAATAGTTGGAAAAGTGATTTGAATTGAATTAGATAATTTGACTTTTGCAAATTCTATTAAAGAAGTCTAAAATTGTGATAATATTAATAAATAATAGTTAAAATATTAACTATCATGTCAAACTACAAATTTCAGTCAAAATTGAATTAAAATTAAGTATAAATAAAACTAATATGCATCCCAATGAAATACTCTAATTCCATAAATTTATGCAGTTTTTTAAACTAAGCATGTTTTAAAACGTTAATTCCAATGCAATTTAATTAAAAAAAAACTGGTAATTTTTGTTTGAGCATTATGAAGTTTAATATTTTTCATTTGTAAATATGAGATATTGAGACCTTATTGTGTAATTTTTATTTCAAAGTTATCCTTAAATATTAACGTTTAAAGAGAAAATATTATTAATTAACTTTTTAAATTTGAAACTAAATACATTCATAATATTAATTATTTTTGAACTATAGTAAATAAGAATATTTCCGTAATACCATTTCTTAAGTCTATTAATATTGATTGCATCAATAAAACACCAAAATTACGATAATATTTTATGTAAAAAATATACCTTCAACACAAAAAACTATATAAATAAAATAGTTATCTAAAAGAAAAAATAGTCATCTACATTTTAAAACAATATCATATACAGTAAAAATAATTAAAACTTCAATTTCAATAATATATCACGTGCTTCTATCTCTCAGTTCTTTTAGCTAAACGTTATTATGGTTTTCCTCGTATTTCATAAATCAAATGAATATTGAATCAACCAACATGCATCTTTACTAAGAAAAAAAGAATCTTAACATACGATTATTAAATTTGGTAACCCTAAATGGTATCAATTTTTCATTGACGGGTGTAATTTGATCCAAGTGAATACTATCGTATTATAATGCAGAGTAATAATATCAAAGAATGCTATCAAGCCAAATTTCCAAAATCATAATATACAAATGGGGGAAAAGAAGTATGTCAAGACTTACACAGATGTTATATTAACACTTTTGTCATGCATGGTAAGAAATGAGAAATGTGGATGTGAAAGAAGAAAACCTAAACATACATCCAGAGGTTATGCAGAAGATTGCCTAAATCACAAGATTTAAATGCAAGATTTCCTTGCCTTTTTTCCTATTCTAAGTGGTAAAATTGTTTAAAGAATAATCAATTTGTATCTGTCCCCAACTCACTCCTGTTTTCATTTCTACCAACCATCATTATAATGTTTCTCATTGCAGTGACATTGCTTTGCTGGAATTTCTCCACATACTGCTCGATGCCAATGACCAATTTCCACAGCAAAGCAACAAAGTGGACACATATTTTCACGTAATATTGAAAATCAGGCCACGGATGTCATTAGGGCAAATCATAGATAAGTCCAAAGCGAGGCTTGTCCTGCAGAGAATCTTCATACAGGGGCTGAAGCAACATGGAAGTTCAAGCAGTGTCACTGTTGCAATGATGCTTGAATTATAGATGTAAGAGATGGATGAATACGAGCTGTTCTTAAGGAACGGGCTTCACTTTTTCCTTCAGCATACTCTTCTCCCAGCGGCCACCTTGGGCGTATATCATACTGAAATAAATCATAATTCAACAAATTTTAGAGACTAGTGAAGCACAAGCATAGTACGCAGCACAGGTTAACTCAAATTAAGAGAAGAGAAGGTCCAGTGTTGCACTAAATTCGTGTGACTTTTACATTATTAACAGTAACATCAACAACAGCATCAATTATAAGTATGCTAAATCCTATGGCCTAGTACATTTGGTTAAAAATGAAAGGCTTAATTGCACTTTTGACTATCAGGCTATTATGATTGTGCGGTTTTAGTTTTCCAGGTTTCACTTGTGCCAACCGAGTCCTTGAGGTATTGTAAAAACTTGCTATTTAAGTCCCTCAGGTTCCCAGTTGGATCCATTCCCTAGATATCCTAATTGTGAAATTGTAATACCCCATACATGTTATAAATTGATGCGATGTAAGCAGATTTCAATTTTGAAAAGGACTAAACTCGTATAGTTGCGATGAATAGATGGCATAACTGAAATTGCACCTTTATAATACCCGAGTTTAATTGATACAAATTCAAAGGAATAAAATCACACAACTGTGATACGTGAAAAACCCAAAGCACAATCAGGCAAACAATGGATTAGATACGGATATAGAAAAGAATTATAAGAGGTTAAATTCATCTTAACAGGATTTCCCAAATGAGTTCATAGCAAGATTCACCCACAAATGGATATAACATTGTTTTAGAGTTGGTTCAAATTATTACTCAGCCTGATGGTACAAAAAAGTGTCGACCATACATCTTTTTTCAAAGTTTAAATATGTTGAGTACTTTAAAACGAGTAAATTTATGTTTTGGCCCCTACAAATCTTTTTCTTTATTTTTCATCATTGCAAGTTTGAAATAATTATACTTAGTCCTTATAGAATGTATGAATTTTGGCTTTATTTGATGTAAACTATTTTTCTTATCTTTTAAAAATTGAAATCACTAATTTTGGTTAGAATAGATAAATAATATATATATATATATATATATATATATATATATATTTAAGGTGTTATTTACGCAAACTAGATAACAACATTAGTAAACACCGCTTGGAATACTCACTTGACTTTTCATTTAATACATAAACAACGTCATAATAACTACGTGTAGAAAAATGGCTTTCAATTTTAGAGAGATTAAAAACAAATAAAAAATTTACATGGAACAAAATCAAAACACTTAATTTGCAGAGTCTAAAAACTTATTCAAACTTTTTAATTAAATAAATTAGGCTTAAATATGCTTAGTCCTAATAGGATGAGTGTACTTTCTAAACTTAAAAATCATTGTATTTTATCCTGTTACTATTACATGACACTGGTTAACTGCTTATGTGTCAAGTAATCATTCTAGGCAGTATCAGCTAAAGTGATAGAATGTCAGCAAGTAGCTCTAAAAAACCTTTTAAGATGTCTACAACGCTATTTGTCTATCCCAAATTGATTTTAGAGATCAAAATTAGAATTTTGGAAGGATGACAAACAAAGAAAAATAATTTACAAGGATTAAAATCAATAAGGGACCAAAGTCAAAACTCACTCATTTTACAAGAACTAGAGATATAGTTAGGATAATAAATTATTCAAATCCATCGAGAGAATTATAATAGAAAAGCAAATTCAGCTGATATAAAAGTGCTTTAATCAATAAATTGTCAATGTTCAAGAAAACACACCACAAAATCTTCACGTTCTTCGGCAGGCGGAGGAGGGTCATATCTTCCCATGCGGAAATGCTCAATACCAGTCCAAGCAATCATTACACCTATTCAGTTCAAAAGCTTTCATGAACCATAAACAAACTTGTCCATATTGAATTAGTACCATCCTAATCTGTTTTTTAAACATTGGATAAAAAGGATATTAGATAAACGAAATGAAAATTCATGCAACAGCTAATTCTGGATTGGCAGAATATCTACAAAGGAGAGAATTGAAATATTACAAATGAGAAATGAAGTGTTTTTTCTATATCTTCACGAAGTGCACCAAGGAGACGGAATATGGGGAAAGGACTCGCTCTAGATTTCATCTATATCATTTGTCAATGCCATTCCACATGGGTTAAAACAAGTTTGATTGACAACTTTTCCCCTCAACGGAAATACAACTTCTATATAATATGATACAGCTTGATCCTTTAATTGCTATTTTAGTACTACATTTTAAGTCCACTTCAATTATGAGTTTCAAGTAATATACAATAATTTATGCTGCTTTAATACGCACATGTATATGGTTATTTGTGTGTGTATATGTATATATATATATATATATATGGTGTCTGATCCGATCGATTAACAAGGTAATAAGTCAGTGCCAATGACAAACGTGGTATGGTGTTTGATTCGATCGGTTAACAAGGTAATAAGTCAGCGCTATGACAAACGTGATGTATTAGCCAAACGATATATGGTCAAGGCCGTTCGGTGTATTCCTTAAGTTAATATGTAAGCAGGTGAATTGGACTTGTGAGTGTTGAGTTGTAAATGGGCAAGCGCGAATATTAGTATTATTGGGCCAACATCAATGTAAGGTCCACAAAATATCTATATTATTCGGCTAACATCAATTTAGGGTCCAAAAAATACCTATAAATATAAGGGTAAGCTACAGAGGTAAGGTTAGCTTAAATGAATTCTAATACTTAATTGTGAATTAAGTTCATTTTGAAATCTGACTTGAGCATCGGAGTACCTTTAACAGGTGCCCACCGCTCGGTTTGGACTCGAAGAGCTTGGAGCAAGTGACTCAGGAGTAACAAAGAAAGGAAGGTGACAACAGAAAGGTGTGTTTCTCGGCCCTATTCATTTAGATACTGAAACATTTTGGGCTAAAACCTATAGTTCTCTCCTCACTAACGGAGGTATCTTAGTCAGTAGCATCAACCTATCGTTCCTCACTCTCTCATTAAGTCTAGGGAACGTTCTAGGTGAACTCCTAGCGTCAACCGAGCAATGAGTAACGATTCCTAGTGAACTCTCACTCTCTCATGAAGTCTAGGAAACATTCTACGTGAACTCCTAGCATCAACCGAGCAGTGAAGAACGATTCCTAGTGAACTCTCACTCTCTCATGAAGTCTAGGGAACGTTCTATGTGAACTCCTAGCATCAACCGAGCAATGAGGAATGATTCCTAGAGAACTCTCACTCTCATGAAGTCTAGGGAACGTTCTACGTGAACTCCTAGCATCAACCGAGCAGTGAGGAACGTTCTCCGTGAACTCTCACTATTGTTCAAGAAAACTAGGGAACATTCTGAAAAAACTCTTAGCGACAACCGAGCGATGAGGAACATTGCTAGGGAACTTTCATTTTCTTATCAAGTCTAAGGAACATCCTTGGTTAACTCTTAGTCAACCGATAGGTGATGAAGGCTCTCAGCGAACTCTCCTTCTTTCATGAAGTCTAGGAAATGTTCTAAATGAACGCCTGTCATTAACTAATTAGTGCATAACGACACACATGCATTATCATTTTCTCATTACGTTTGGTAAATATATAAAGTGAACTTTTGTTCACTTAATATGTATGGCTAATTGCTATGTTCACTCCACTGGTGGTATGTTACAGGCAACTAACTTCAGCATAGATAACATATTGCAAGAATGTGTGTATTTGTCACGAGTTGATATAATAAATAGCAAGCAACACAGATAATTGTTTTCACTAACAATCATGCATTTTAAGTTTCCAAATACTAAGAGTGTAGATTTCATAACCAATGTTCACCAAATCACAGAGTTTAAACCACACTTTCAAGATGCAACAAAAATATTGTAAGTGGGCACAGGTTAATCTATTATGTTAATCTCGTCTGCAACTGCGCCCTCTACTGATGGATCCACTCCTTCTGGATCGCTTGTCACGTCTACTCCTTCATTGCCTTCTTCAACAACCACTTCCTCTATTGGTTCCACTATAATTTCTACCTCAAGCTCTTCATTTGGAATGTCCTTCAGAGGAACCAATTGTCCTTGATATATGTCCTTCATGACATCAAAACCATCTCCATCAGTGGACACATTGAGAAGGTAGGGGATCTACCTCATTGCCTTTTCAAAACCTAGGGAATGCTCTTCATAGATAGCCTTTTTCATTTCCTCAATTTGTATGTCTTGGGCTTGCAACTTGGCAATCAAGCATCCCTTTCACGTCGCACATCGTGCCCAACTGTACTAAGGTTCCAATTGAAGGCAAGTAATTCATTCATCTGCTCCTTCAGCTTCAAAACAGTCTCATCGAGTTCCTGGTTTCGATTTTTATGGCCTTCAACTGCTTCTGCCAGTTCCTCGTTTTGTCTTTTAAGCTCACGACTGGTTTTCTAAGCATCTCCCATTATGCGTTCAACGTCGGCTAGTAATTAGGAGGACTCTACTTGTTTCTCCTCACATTTTGAATGAGCAGCAATTGCTTCTTCCAGTCTTAGCTATAAGGTTGCATTCTCACCCTAAGACTCGTTTAACTGAGCCCTTAGTCTACCCCTGTCAGAGGCATATGCTAAATGCCAATTAGCAAGATTCGCTCGGCAGGATAGTTCGAGTGTTGAGTCGGCTAATTGTTGTTCGAACATGTTTTCCACAACCCCTTGTTCATCGTCCGCCAGGTTAAACTTTATTTTGTGACCAAGAAGAAAGGTTGAACTCCAAATCCCGTCAAGACGTGGACGATACGAGGGGGCGGCCTTCTTCCCTTTCTTATGAGCAACTTTGTCACGTCTCGACCACTTTTCCTTTCTTTCTCGGTTTGGGTGGCAGCAGGAATGGTGCTAATTGGCCCAACTACAATAACAATGGCTCGGGAGTAGGTTGAAGAGGTGTCAGAGTTGGTTTAGGAATAGGTTGACAAGTTGTCAGAATTGGCTCAAGGGTCGGTGCACGAGTTGTCATAGCCCTTGTAGCCACTCCAAGATTTCGATAGGGTGTGGCTGTTCGGCTTGGAACTACAGGGGTACGAGAAGAACTCGGTTGCTATTGCGATGATTCCCCTAGTCCAAATTTATCTGCTACAGATTTAAACCAATTCTTCTTTGGTTTTTGAGCTGCCATCATGCCTGAAAAATAACATGAAATTTAGACCAATCATGAACATGTCAAAAGTAAAATACCAAAAAGACAGATCATACCATCCCATCCAAGGCAATTTATCAGTTTTCGGGAAGGGAGATGGTGAGGCAGGTTGTCAAGGGCCTTCATCCATGACGCCACCATAGATCAAAGCCCTTTTGCCACTAAGCATTATTTCTTTAATGTCTTCTGGCCCACTGGGTTTGGTGCTAGAAGGTAACGACTGGGACGCTACCGCAGGTGACGCGCCACCCTCGATGCCTTGCCTCCCCCTTCCCATTGACTCTTCAGAAGACGATAAGTTTACAGTTTTCATTCTTACCTTGTGTTATGAAGACCCAACGCTATGCTCTGAAATTATCACTGTAAAGTGAAAAATTGTACTGGTCTTACCATATTTATCCGGAGTAAATTGCGGGCTGGCAAACAACAAGGGTCGTAGGATGAAGATTGATCTACCGGACTTGGTTGGCAGACACTGCAACTTCCAACAGTGCGGGAAAATAAAATGCTCATCTAAGGATGTATAACCTAGATCCAACGGTGCAAAATTCTTTTAATTGTTGTTTCGCTAGACACAGGAATAGGTATATTTTTTGCATGATAACTGCAGTAACGGTTACAGGGTTGTCTCGAGTGAGGTTCAATACATAAGCCTATTATAAGTCCTATTGTTAACTATGGTTAGCTCGGACTTGGGGGGCATATGTATGGTATGGTGTCTAATCCAATCGGTTAACAAGGTAATAAGTCAGCGCCAATGACAAACGTGATCTATTAGCCAAACGGTATATGGTCAAGGTCGTTCGGTGTATTCCTTAAGTTAATATGTAAGCAGGTGAATTGGGCCTGTGAGTGTTGGGCTGTAATTGGGTCAGTGCGAATATTAGTATTATTGGGCCAACATCAATGTAAGGTCCACAAAATATCTATATTATTGGGCTAACATCAATTTAGGGTCCAAAAAATACCTATAAATATAAGGGTAAGTTATAGAGGTAAGGGTAGCTTAATTGAATTCTAATACTTAATTGTGAATTAAGTTCATTGAGTAAAATCTGACTTGACCGTCGAAGTGCCTTTAGTAGATACCCACCGCTCGGTTTGGACTCGAAGAGCTTGGAGCAAGTGACTCAGGAGCAAGAAAGAATGGAAGGTGATAGCAGAAAGGTGTGTTTCTCGGCCCTATTCATTTAGATACTGAAACATATATATATATATATATATATATATATATATATATTATATAAATTTCATAAATTTTGTAGGATTTTATAATCTTGAGTAAGATATGATTTTGACTACCTTGGACATGACTCACAAGACAGATTTTAACGTGGAAAGACTGGGCTTTAACTGTTTCAATTTTCAAAGACTTGGATTTCCTGAGTAAGCATGAATTGGGGGTGGGGATCTACTACTGTTGATCCAAAAAGAGAAGGCTTGATCAAGTGACAGAGGCCATGAGACTTTGTTAGGTTCCTTTATGCAAGGAACCGAACAGTAGCAAAAATACTCACACACACACTCAACAGTATAAAGAAATATGCATGTATCTGTATTCCTATTTCCTATGTAATGTGTAGAAAAGATGAATACAGGTGTCTATCTCTCCCCCAAGGAAGCCTCCCTTCCTCCACTGGCCAAGAGGTCCAGTCTCAATTCCAAAATAATATTCGATTCCCTCTCTCCTTAATCTGTTTGTTATTTATATTCCCTCTCTCTCTTCTAACCAACTAACCACCGTCTCCCACTACTTATTTCATCCCTTTTTTACCCCTTCTCACGTAAACCTTTAATTGCCTAACAGACTCACATCCAAAGCAAATCATTTGTTCCATCCTCCAATTCCGCAAGCAAATAGAATCTTTAGTAAGAGAAATGACACAATTAGGAGACCTTGTAAGTTTAATGATCGACAATAGATTAAAAGGAGCCCTAAGGATGTAAAGAACATTATGAATAGTAAGAGAATGAATAGGATGGACAATATCAATATCTAGGACTGTGCTTAAGAACCATTTGCCAAGGCGAAAATCCAGAAATAGAAAGAGAAGAAAAAATATATTTATTACCAGATATATGATCAATGGCTCCAAAATGAAGGATCTAGAGCCCAAAGAGTAAAAGACGTTAATGACAGAATTATTGGGGTGTGTAACAGAAGCAGTGGAACAAAAGGCTTGACAATCCCCATACCATCATAGGAAATCATTGAAGATTGTTGATGGCATGTTGTGACGGGAGCAGATTATGGAGCAACAAACTGTGCAAGAGGATCGGTAGAAGCAAAGTACACCACTGTAGTTATTTTAGAGGGTCGATAATGCAGAGCATAATAGTAATCAATGTTGTGACAATGGTCACACTTCAGTCTTGTCCCATTACTTTTACTCTGTTTTCTTTACATGATAACACAGTAGTATTGTTTTTCTCGATTACTCTCTATACAATTCTAACATGGCCACTTTTTTATTTGGTTGTCTAACACAACCCTTACTTATTCTGACTTCGGACAGTTAAATTTGTAATGAACCACGGTATTGAGTTAGCTTTCACAAATAAAAGCAAAATTAAGAAAAAATTATTACCATTATCAGTACAGAGCCGAGGAGGAGGGCATAAAAGTTGCAGGCCATTCTTCTTCGCAACCATATCAAGTCGAGCCCTTACATATTGATTTGATGCAACACCACCAGAGACAACCTACAACAAAAAAGACAGGTCATTTGGATTTTTAGTACAAAGGAGGACTGATGTTATTAGACCTGGCAACATTTAAATTCCAAACTACCAAGTGTCTTATAGAAGGCTCCATCTTCAATGCCCACTGTATTGCTCGTTCACACCTTTCTTCAAGATGTAACACAGCAGTTCGCTGCTTAACATTGTGAAAATGGAATACATAATAGTTATATAACACATGCTAAAAAATATGGGTTAAAGGTGAATAAAAAAGATGAGGAAATCTAATCGGAGTGCATTAAATAGACTTGAAAGTATAACAAACCTGAAAAGAAGCAGCAATATCAGCCCGTGACATTCTATCTTCCTCACTTGCAGAAGAGATTGGAATTTTGGCATCACTGTCAATTTTTCATATTCATACACTCGTGAGCAGGCAAAAATAAAAATAAAAAAGTGTCAGCATAATTTAATTTTACCAATGCATCACAAAAATACTTCTTGCATTATACATTGCACTTTGCAAGATCAGTCAATTAGTTATCCTGTAGGTGAATGCTACATCTACAAGAATAGAATACTTGAGAATTAAACTGTAAGATAATTCTAGAGGGTCTTGATCTCTCTCATAATCTTCTATTTATAAGAATAAATTGATACAAGAGTACATGATAAATAGGATAACCCTAGACACAATATAATCATGATAAATAGGGTAACCCTAAACACAATATAATCATGATAAATAGAGTAACCCTTGAGACAATATAATCATGATAAATAGGGTAACAGATAGGATATAAGGTAATAGATAATGTTAGGGGTTGGAAGGTATACGAGAGACGAAGAAAGTATGAGAGAAGAAGGGCACCGAACGGTGGAAGGCGGGGAGAGGTCGAACCGAACGGTGAAAGGACGCTGGATCATTGGGAGAGACGCGTGATGGAAGGAAGAATGAAGGCTTTGGAGGGAAGGGTGGATGGAAGAATCAATGCCCCGGAGAGAAGGATGGATTCTGTGAAGAGGTGGGCCAGCAAACAGAAAAGGGGGCTTGCACTTAACATTGAACTGTAAAATAATTCTAAAGGGCTTGATTGATCCCTCTCACAATCTTCTATTTATAAGAATAAATTGATACACAAGTATATGATAAATAGGATAATCCTAGACACAATATAATCATGATAAATAGGGTAACCCTTGACACACTATAATGATGATAAAATAGGATAAATATCCTAACACTCCCCCTCAAGCTGGAGCATACAAATTGTATGTACCAAGCTTGGAACAAATAAACTTAATCCGAGGACCCCTTAATGACTTGGTCAATACATCTGCGAGTTGATCGTTTGACCTAATAAACTCAGTACATATTTCTTTGGTTAACAACTTTTCACGAACAAAATGACAATCAATTTCTATATGTTTAGTCCTCTCGTGAAACACTGGATTTGATGCAATGTGGAGAGCAGCTTGATTGTCGCAATACATCTTCATAGTATGGATGTCACAAAATTTAACCTCTTGAAGGAATTGTTTCACCCATATAAGTTCACATGTTAGTGATGCCATTGCCCTATACTCGGCTTTCGCGGTTGATCGAGCTACTACATTATGTTTCTTACTTTTTCATGAAATAATGTTTCCTCCCAGAAAAACACAATATCCTGTAGTAGACCGTCTATCAATAGGTGAACCTGCCCAATCTGCATCACAATACCCAGAGACCTGAATGCTTCCTTTATCTTCATATAACAATCCTTGCCCGGGAGCCTTCTTTACATACCTTAGGATGCGAATGAGAGCATTCCAATGGTCAACACATGGAGCCTGCATGAACTGACTAACCACTCCAACTGCAAAGGATAGATCTGGCCTTGTAATAGTGAGATAAATCAGTTTTCCAACCAGTCTCCTATACCTCTCTGGATCGGAGAATAATTCACCTTCTCCTGTCCTTAATTTCTGGTTTGGGTCCATGGGATTGTCTACCGGTCTACAATCAATCATGCCTATTTCTTGTAATATATCAAAAGCATACTTCCTTTGGGAGATTACAACTCCATCTTTTGATTGCGCTACTTCAATGCCTAAGAAGTATTTGAGACTTCCAAGATCCTTGGTTTGAAAATGTCTACACAAGTACTCTTTTAGTTGAGATATTCCAACAACATCATTTCCTGTAATGACAATATCATCAACATATACTATTAAGTAAACACATTTCCCGAGAGAAGAATGACAATAAAAAACTGAATGGTCTGCTTCACTGCGTTTTAGCCCAAATTTTTGAACAATGGAGCTAAACTTTCCAAACCAAGCACGCGGGGATTGCTTGAGGCCATATAGAGATCGATGCAATTTGCATACCATACCAGACTCCCCCTGAGCAACAAACCCAGGAGGTTGCTCCATATAAACTTCTTCCTCAAGATCACCATGTAGGAAGGCATTCTTGATATCCAATTGATGAAGTGGCCAGTGACGAATGGCTGCCATGGCAAATAAGAGACGAATAGTAGTCATCTTGGCTACAGGAGAGAAAGTGTCACAATAATCAAGACCATAAACCTGAGTGTAACCTTTTGCAACAAGCCGAGCTTTGAGCCGATCAATTTCACCATCAGGGCCAACTTTAATTGCATACACCCATCGACAACCAACCGCCTTTTTTCCTGGGGGAAGGGGCACCAGCTCCCAACTGTGGCGGGCGACGAAGAACTGTGGCACCGGACAAATATATATTACGAGACAGAAACCAGAGCGGGATCGACTCGCTCTGATACCAACTTAAGATTGAACTGTAAAATAATTCTAGAGGGCTTGATTGATCCCTCTCACAATCTTCTATTTATAAGAATAAATTGATACACAAGTATATGATAAATAGGGTAACCCTAGACACAATATAATCATGATAAATAGGATAATCCTAGACACAATATAATCATGATAAATAGGGTAACCCTTGACACACTATAATGATGATAAAATAGGATAAATATCCTAACACTTGCAATTCTTGATACACTTGCAGAGGGGAGAGAGCTGTTTGAAGTATGGAAAGACCTCGAAGACCATTTTCTCAGGGCCTACGATTTTGGAAAAAAGGTGACCAGAATGTTGGAAGCTAATACGATCCAGGAAGAATGGGAGTCATTGGAGGAGGAATTGCCACCACCCAAGCCTCTAGACCTGAATTGGAGGGCTGTAGCCAGTGGGTCCCCTTCATATGATAACACGAGGATGAAGAGGAGCCATGAGATCAAGCTTCCCGGTTCCAACCTTGAGGACAAGGTTGTTCTGCAGCAGGGTCTAATGATAGGATATAAGGTAATAGATAATGTTAGGGGTTGGAAGGTATACGAAAGAAGAAGAAAGTATATGAGAGAAGAAGAAGGGCATCGAATGGTGGAAGGCGGGGAGAGGTCGAGCCGAACAACTGAAGGCGGTGAGGGCTCGAGCCGAACGGTGGAAAGAGGTGAAGAACTGGCGCCGATCGATTGAAGAGTTACTATCCTAACTGTTGTAGCAGTTAGGATGGGCGGGAAATATTTATAGTAAATAGAGCTATATTATAGGAAAATATTCAGTATAAGATATTTATAGTAAATAAAGCTATATTACAGGGAAATATTCAGTATAAGATATTTATAGTAAATAGAGCTATATTCTAGGGAAATATTCAGTATAAGATAGGCGAGAAATATTTAATATAAATAGAGCTAGATTTTATTGTTAGGATTATGCTTTTGATTATTGAGGTTGTTAACAGGCAGCTATAGTCCTGTAAGGGAGGTTATACTCCCAACTATCCTTGTTTAGAGAATTTGATTACCATTAATAAGAGAAATTCATTCTTTCATTATCTTTTCTGCCTACTATGATTGTGGTTAATTAGGTTTCCTACTCAAAAACCTAACAGTAACCCTTGACATAATATAATGATGATAAAATAGGATAAATATCCTAACAAGAATATTAGCAGTAATCTCACACTGAGAAAAAATAAAAGATAACACTGAACAGAATGTGGTAATCAGACATTTCTTCAATGCAGAATGATTTTTACATTAAATTAAATTTGTGCTGACAAAAATAAAAGGATAACATTGAACAGAACATGGTCATCAGACATTTCTTCAATACAGAACTTTTTATGTTGAATTAAATTTGCGCTACTAACCACATTAGACAATTAAATTTGATAAGATATGGGATACACAGTCCATCAAGTTACAGCACTGATAGGTTCTTGGGATCAAGAACCTATGGAAAAACACTCGAATACACACAAAGACCACTTATCTGAATTATACAGCCTCCTTTTATTGAAAAGAATGAAAAGAATCAACAAGAATAGTGATACAACGTAACCCGAGAGCTTAACCTCCCTCCAAAGAACTACAAGAGTTCCCGCCAAACAATAACACTCCAAAACTAAACCCAACCAACCACTAATCCCCCTTTTATATCACTTACTAACAGCATTAACAGAAACTATTCCTAACTGCCAAGGCAGTTAGGCTCTGTGACTTTACCCCTCCTCCTATATACAATTAACTCCCTAACATTACTCCCTGCTCCTCCAACAACCTTGTCCCCAAGGTTGAACTCCGGGTATTGCTCTTGTATAGTCACCTCATCTTCCCATGTGGCACTCTCTTGTCCCCCTTCTTGCCATTCTATCAAAACTTGGGGTATTTCCTCTGCTCCCAGTTGTCGAGTTCTCCTGTCCAGCACCTTGGCTGGTCTAAACAGTGGTCCATCTGCTTGTAACTCAGCTGGAAGCTCTTTTTCCACTTTCTTCTCCCCCACAGCTTTCTTCAGTTGGGAAACGTGGAATATGGGATGGATTCTGGCTGCCTCTGGTAATTGCAACCTAAACGCAACTTTCCCTATCTGCTGTAATACCTCAAATGGTCCATAATACCTTGCCGATAGCTTCGGATGTAAGCGAGTTGGCATGGATGATTGTCTATGGGGTCTAATCTTTAAATAGACCCAATCGCCTATCTTAATGTCTGATTCTTTCCTTTTTTTATTTGCCTGATTACTCCTCACCTCTTGTGCTTGCCTTAAATGCATTTTAAGCTGTTTCAAAGCTTCATCCCTTGTCATCAAATCTTGAACAACCGACTCCACCGCTGTCTCCCCAGGAATAAACCGACTCAAAGCCGGAGGTGCTCTTCCATAAACTATTTCAAAAGGGGAACACCTGGCTGCACTTTGATAACTGGTATTATACCAGTACTCAGCCCAAGGAAGCATCAACTTCCAACTCCTCGGCTGTTCTGAGCAAAAACACCTCAAATATCCCTCCAAAATTCTGTTCACCACTTCAGTCTGGCCATCCGACTCAGGATGGTATGCGGTGCTCATACTGAGCTGAGTACCCTGCATCCTAAAGAGCTCTTTCCAAAATACACTTAAAAACAGGGGGTCTCTATCACTGACTACTGACATAGGGATCCCATGTAACCTTACTATTTCTTGAACGAACTTCTCTGCAACCGTGCGAGCCGAATAAGGATGTTTCAAAGCAATAAAGTGGCTATACTTACTCAGCCTGTCAACTACCACCAGTATTGCGTCAAACCCGTGTGACTTGGGTAGCTTAACAATGAAATCAAGGCTTATTTCTTCCCAAATAGCTTGTGGTATTGGTAATGGCTGCAAAAGACCCTGAGGAGAGGCAGCTAAGTACTTATGCTGCTGACAAATCACACAACCCGCGACGAACTCTGTCACTGTTTTCTTCATCCTGATAGGTTCTTGGGATCAAGAACCTATGGAAAAACACTCGAATACACACAAAGACCACTTATCTGAATTATACAGCCTCCTTTTATTGAAAAGAATGAAAAGAATCAACAAGAATAGTGATACAACGTAACCCGAGAGCTTAACCTCCCTCCAAAGAACTACAAGAGTTCCCGCCAAACAATAACACTCCAAAACTAAACCCAACCAACCACTAATCCCCCTTTTATATCACTTACTAACAGCATTAACAGAAACTATTCCTAACTGCCAAGGCAGTTAGGCTCTGTGACTTTACCCCTCCTCCTATATACAATTAACTCCCTAACAAGCACTGTTCCATGTATTTATTTAAAAAGTAACAAATCTATTAATAAACAACTTAAAATATTTACTTACATCTTTTTGGACTCAATTGCCAGCCGTACTTGGGTTTTAAGACCAGCGTAGGAGAAGTTGCAATCTTTATGCTGCTTCATTGGAATCTAGAATGACAAAGTAATAAACTTAAATTTCCACTGGTAGGAGGACATCCGCCAAAGCAACGTCAGAAGAGATTGATATTCAACCTAAGACAACGATCACAAGCTAGGGGAGGGTAGAGGGGTATAAGATTGTGCAGCTAACTTACAGAAAATTTGACTGATTCAGCATTTCCCTCCATAGCAAGCTTCTCAATAGCAGGACCACCACTTCTCCTCAAATCTAGTCCAAGCCATTTTGCTGTTTTGTCATATGCCTCACCAATAGCATCATCTATTGTAGTTCCAAGTTGTATGTATTGTCCAAGATCACGTGCAAGAATGAGTAAATTGTGCCCCCCTATAAATATAGCTCACACAAGTTAGCCTAGTGTAATTATACCTAAAGAATATACATACAGTCAGCAGTAGCTGTATCAAATCACAGTTTTGCAACTGGACTAGTCAGCAACTACACCACAAGAATCATCCCCGTAAATGACATTTATCACAATGTGAGAGTAACAAACAAAGCAGATATGAAATGGGAGTGTAAGAACAACAAATGTATGAAAATGTTGGAAAAGTGTGAAAAAGAGATAATAGAAGTGGACAGAGAAAATGAGAGAGTTGAAGGGCATGAGTTATGAGAATTAATGTGTTCCATTCTCTGATAACCACACAGACGAGTCTACATGTTTATTGTGAGAGTCAGTTACAGTCATCATTATCATTGTATTTTAGTAGTTTGGAACAGCTGTCACTGTCAGGTTGTAACTCAACTTTACAAAACAAATTTGATAAAACAAGATTTGCTGTTAGGTTTCTGGGAAAAGAAACCTCTAGAACACTCTCACAAACACAATCACAAGAAGCAAAACAGAAAGAATCTGGGTTTGTATTAACCAAAGAATCAATGTACAAGTAAATCGTTCTAGACAGAGTTACAAGAGCTCTATTTATAGCGGTTCTGACCCTCTCCCCCTTACAACCGAAATCTTCCCCAAACTGAGACACCACCTTTCCATTGTTCAACCATTCAACCGATCGTTTCCTTCCCCCCAACGCCCTAACCGATCGGTTCCTTTCCCCCAACGCACTAACCGTTTGGTCCTTCACCCCCACTCCCTTAACCGCACCGTTCGGTACTTTCCTTCTCCTCTTGTACACTTTCCAACCCCTATCATTTGCACTCACTTATATATTATAATTTGGTTACATAATCAACTAAATATTGTGAGTGTGGGAATAGAGGGATGCCCAATAGCAAATATCATGAAGGATCAACAAACTTTTGCTAAGACAAGCTTTGATACCATCTTAGAAAGCGTGCCTAAAGTATAACTCAACTTCACAAATCTAGCTTGCATCTACTTATATATAATAATTTGGTGATATTTTTAGTTGATGTGAAATCTCCAACACACTCCCTCACGCTTAAGATTAAATATTTCAAATGTGAGACTAGATATTTGTGAATGGTTTGATAGCAACCTGATAATTGGTGGTAGTACCGTAGGCTTAACAAACCTCGTTAGGATAAACTTTGATATCATCTTAAAAATTGGACTTTAAATCTAATTCAACCTTGCAAAACAACTTGTAAGGTGAAATTTATACTTGTATATTGTAATTTTTGTCATATCTCTAGTTGATATGAAATCTCCAATAAAATTGACTAACTATATGATAGAGGGAGTGATATACTAACATTTATAAACGGTGTATAGATATCAAAATTTCAGTTGTACAGCTGCTCAGATATGTCAAACTATATCTGAGCAACTGACTCAGTAACAGAATCTATGGTTAAAAGCTCTAAATAATGAGGGTAGAAAACAAAATTATCTAACCGTAGTTATTTACTAACAAGTATACATAACATAGTTATTTAAAAATAATTGGAAAGAATGAAGAATACAAGTGGAAGACATGTTCCTTTGTATGAAAAGATAAGGACAAGGAGATTACAAAATAATTGGAATTCAACAATATATTTAGGGGTAGATTGTGAATCTGCACAATCCACACAATATGTCTATATATTGATTCTGGAATGAATAGGAGTGGTTCAATCCTAATCATATGATACATAATCCCTACTTAGTTCCTAAGATGTTACTAATTGATTCTACCATATATACACACAAGTGTATGATATACTACCACAAATGTCTAACATACATCACAAAAATCCATGATCATGGAACGTCTAAAGCACATGTATATCAATAGCATTTCCTTGCCAAATATCTTGGTCACATCTTATGTGCATTTCTTATGCAATTCATCAAATTTTCCTGGCAAAGCTTGACTCAAGGTATTCATCATCATAGCAAAAACAAAATCAAGTGTCAACCTGCAAACTACTCATGTTCAAATCACAAAAGCACTAAAAATTTCCCCAGCCTAATTTATTTATACCCCATGGACCTAATTACCCATGCTGCCATGCCATAGATTCCAATTTCCTTGAAACCCAAACAATAACAAGAAACAACTATTCCATGGTCCAAGAAAGAAAAATAGACAGACCTGAGTAAGAAAAATTCTAGAATACTAAAACCCAAAACATGAGTATTACCTGAAATAAGTAGGACCGTGAAAGGAAACTGCAAATCTTTCTCAATTAACCTAAAACAAAAATGTCACGTATGACTCAACAGAAAGTGTAATTTCCTATGTAGAAGCATAAAAACACACAATAACTAAAGGTGTGTTCGCTTGTGTTTTGGTTCTTAAGTTTGAAAATCTAATTTATAACAGGGTTAAGTATGTTTTCAGTCCCTAAACCTTAAAGTGAAATTAGAATTTGTTCCTGTCCGAAGCTTTGATACATTTTAGTCCTCCAACTTTAAAAGTGAATGGATATATGAAAGTATCAAAGTTTCAAACAAGAACGAATTCCAATTTCGCATCAAAGTTCAGGAACTAAAAACATAGTTAACCCTTTATAATATAAAACTGATTTTCAGAAAATAAGAGAGACAAAAGGAAATATGAAAGCATAAGGAAAAACATGTGTAATATAAAACAAAAACTCAAGAGATTTTTTTATTTTCTGATTCCAAAACAAAGGTATATATTATTTTTTTTTTCTAAATTGACTATTATCAAACAAGTGTTTCTTGTTTCTCTATTTTTAAGACTTTAAGGTATCCATTTCAAATATTAATAGCAGGTCTCAACATCTATCTATTAGGCAAAAGATTACATATTCATTAGAGAACTATCGCTTTACCTGGCCACCAGAGCATGAGCCTCCATGTGATGTATGCCAATAATTGGTAAACTAAATCTGCCAGCAATTCTACGGGCTTTCTGAACCCCCACTGCATTGTGCAAGCAAATACTGAGGAATATATATTGAATATTAAGAATTCTTCTAAAGGATATGAATGATAAGAAAATAAAATGAAATCATGGATAATTGCGACTGAGATATGCCTTCCAATAAATTACTTGAAGTCAAAAACAGACATTCACATATCATGCCTACAGTTTGAACATTCTATTTTTAATATCTGAGACTAAGCTTGACGTATTTCATTGTATTTTGAGGTACAGTTGCCCAAATTACAAAATGAGACACTGCCAATAGTTTCATACTGTCTACAAGAAAATTGGGGGAGGGGGAGACAAACTTACTGTCAATTTTCATGCAAATACTTTGTGGTGCTTTTACCTAAAATAGTGGTTTTATAGCATAAGAAGCTAAGTTGGAGAATCAGAAAGCTACAACTTGAATTGATATTTTAATTTTCGACCAGATAAGTTTAGTTAAATAGCATCTCCACCAAGCGACACATACATTAGTGTTTCTTCACAATTAATGTCCACTTCTAATACCTTTCAACAGGCATTATGTTGCTGACGCTGAAATTACATGATATCATGTGCTGTTGGTAATTAGACTATTTAATTTATTATTGAAAGATTAGAGTCAAAGGAGGTAGTCTATTTTTTATTCTCATTCTAGTAAATGTAAAATGTATTTATTCTTCTAAATATAACTATTAAGTCTCTAGATGATGAGTATTCTTACTCGAAATTCACTCACTGAACTTCTGACTAATTTTTGCAATTCCATTCTTAAAGTTTCTTAAGATTATGCATTACCACGAAGACAGAGACTCAATCCAGGACCAATAGTAACAGCAACAGCAGTGAGATCTTTCTCAGTCATATAAGCTTTATCAAGGGCTTCTTGCACAACCTATCCAGAGGTTATGCCCATGTCAGTAATCATATAGAAAGGGAAAAAGAGGGATAAAGAGAGGCAATGAAAAACATATAAGAAGTCATATTAAACATTTATTTGAAAACCTGGTGGCACTATCCAAAGATCATTCTAGAGCACCCCAAGTAAGTCAGAAATTACTTACATTCCACCACGGTTATGTTTTAAGGAATTCCACTAGCAACCTAGACAATCACTAGGAAGATGTATAATTGAAGCCTAATATGCAAGAAATATTGTAAATGTGCATAAATGAGTAAACTTACAAAAGCGGTCTACAAGAGGTGTGTGTGTGCAGACACTATCAAAAGGTTCACCAAAAATGAATATGTGAAAATACTCAGGACATAAATAGTGTGCCCTATGTGTTCTAGCCGCTGGGATATATTACGAACTGAACAGGAATGATGTACCCGGTCTATAGCTTGTGAGTGAGCTTCTTCTGCCATTTTTGGAGCAACTCCTCCATATTTTGCAAGCAGGTCTGCCTTAATTTGGAGAAGTTACATAGTTAGAAATAAAAAAGAATAAATAGAAAATTAAGTCACTGATAGGAATAAACCTTTTAGGACAAAGGAAAAGAAGCACCATTTTGGTGGCAGGAATCATTATCACCGCCTAATCTTGGATGTAAGGATAAATTCAGTCTAAAGAAATCTGATTATTTTCTTTGTTTAAACTTTTCATTTTTTAGAAGATATAAGGTGATATTCTTTCGTAATTAGCACATATAGTAGAACGATAAAAGATTACATCAGATGTTTTACAAGAATAAATTCTATACTTTTTGATTCAAATACAATCAAACATTTAACATTATTGATTGCATGAAGAAACAAGTGAAAACCACATGACAACAACATTTCTAAAACTATCCAATAGAGGATACAACTTAAGCATTTTTCATGTTCCATAAAATCAAGTGCTTCATAAAAAACATGATACTTAGATCGTTGGTGGTAATTCATTAGGCAGAACGTGCAAACACAGCAGATCAACACCCTCTGTGCTTACATCTCATAATGATAAATAAACTTTCGAGAAGTAGCAAAATCAATTTAACAAAACTTAGTTCCTAATTCTAGTTTAGACAACAATGAAAATTACCTCTGCAATATTCTTATGTGGATTCTTTTGACTAGGTCATTATTACATCATAGTATGCTGCCCTAGGATATCCCTCTTAAGTTTTTCTTCTGGCCTGGGTTAGGCGTGGCATTAGCACATTCAGATAACACTCCCACCCACCTATCAGATATTTAAGCTGAAGCGGAATGCATTAGACCACAATTTTCAGTATAACCAATATGCCTCATGAAAATGTTTGCTGCAATCTCACCACACCAAAATAAATTCTATCAATCACTAACCAAGTACCAGTTTGTTTGAGATTTCTTAAGGGAAATTTCTTTTAATAAGATATTTGAACTAACTTTTAACAAGAGACAAAAAGCACGAAGGCGCACAAACACAAATTGTCGTTGAAGAAGAAAAAACCGGACACCAAAAAAGTATATGGAACCAATTACAACTTTTGCGTGTTCTTTTCAATTTATTTTTCATACAATAATTGTTTATATCATTTCAAAAACCCTATTCAAGAACTCGCTAAAGAGAACTACTAATTTATTTATCTTTTAAATAAGCCAATCCAAATTCACACAAATCCACCATCAACATTCCAACTCGAACAAAAGAGTACGTAGAATAAAATCAAGCATCAATCTCAACAATATTTACATATTCTTACACCGGGCTAACAAAGCAAGAAAGGGAATTCAGCAAATATAACACAATTATAAGACACCGTACCTGAGATGACACCACTTGGCTCAGAATCTCACCGTCGCTTCTCACCTATACCACACACACAAACCATTAAACGACAAACGAAACCGTCACACGGAAAATAGTTAACGAAAGGCAAACGCGGATTACATACGACAGCCGCGGCGGTGTCGTCGCAGCTAGTTTCGATGCCCAAAACGACGACATCGGCGTGGCGTTTCGAAGAGGATGAGATTGCGCTGGAAGAAGTCGTAAACGGCGATTTGAGTGGAAGTTGGTTTCTACGGAGATTGGTGAGTGCGGAGAAAAGCGAAGGTGGATTTAGTAAGAGCTTTATACGCGAAAGTGTTAATGGAGACGCCATAGTAACGAGAGAGAGTGGCATTTTTGCAGAGAGTGTGGAGAAGGAAAGAAGAGAACACTTTGCCAGTGGGGGAAGCACTCCAAACATTTAACCGAATCTCCATTGTACACGTGGCGTTCAAAATTTAACAGATAAATAATTTCTCAAATCATCCCATATGGTTTATTTTATTTTAATTAGGTTTTATAATGTCATGTCACCTAATTTTTAATATCAATTTCATATTTTTATTTACACTTCAATGCACATAGAATTTTTAGAAGAATTTTAATTTCAAGAACTTAACTAGAACAACTGTATATGGTATGTATATTATAAAATAAATTTGATTTAACGAATATATTTTAAATAATCATGCTATTGAAACAAATTGGTTATTTTAGGGTTTTCTTGTACACTTGTCTGATGTTCAAATGTTCTTTCATAAATTCTAATGTTCTCTCGTAGTATCTAAATGATGAATTTGGTGGTTTGTTTTTTTAGAGGATTAATTAGTAATTTAGTTTATATTAAACTATATTTTACTTTAGTCTTTATTTTTTATTCAATTAATTTTTAATATTTTTTTATATAGAGTTAATTTGGTTCATTATCTTAAATTATGTTTAAAAATATTACGTTTTAAAATCTAGAAAGTATCATATAACAAATTAGAAAATCACAAGATAAAAAATATTCAAATTTTAACACATATCAAATAGATTTAACCTAATTTAACATAATAAATTAAATTAATTTTATTTAAAAAATATTGGGACTCAAAATTATGTATATTTAAAATAAATCATAAATTTAAATATGTGGACCAATTATTAATTAAATCTTTTAAAAAAATATCGCGGAAGTTTTTAGATTTTTATTTATAGAGAAGTTTGAAATAGTGATTCATTCTACAATGTTTAAAGTCTTCTCAAGGGCCATCACTTCTTCCATTCTACCAAGTCTTCTCATCATATCCTCTTGTTGGTGACTTGAAACCATGAGAGATTCATCTAAGGTGTTGTTTATGTGTAATATGTTTTAAGTATTTCTACACTTATATAACTATTATGACTTTGTAACTTATTTCTTTTAGACAAATTATTACATAGAGAAGTATTACTTATAAGATTCTATTTTTGAATTTGAAATTTTAAAAGACACAACAAAAATAAATCATAGAAGAATACAAATTAAGAAAGGATTGAGAAGGTCACAATCTAACATATAAGTCAAGTGAAGATTCTCACAAATATATTAATCTTTGATAAGAATAGAATTCTAATCCAAGAACTCAGAGAATCATGTCCCAAAGAAAGTAAATGCATATAATATGACTCAAAATATTTATATAAGCTTTTGGTACTTCTGTATATAAGCACATTAGTTTAAGAAAAAATAGAAACCTTAGAATAAAACTCAAAGCCCAAAACACATAAAAATAATGGAAAACAAGAATTATAGATGCAGACTTTTGCCTAGCGAAGCTTGTTCACCCAACAAATACAAATATGATTCGCCCAACAAATTTAATATTATGTAAAATTAAAATAAAATTACAATTTATTTAATTTTCTAAATTATTCTTCAATTGTGCTCATGAAATTTAAGTTTCCTCCTTCATGGAAACTTATAAAATTTAAGGAGATATGTTTTGATCTTTGACCATGTTATAGATCCTTAATTACAAATGATCATCGTTAAGTTCTTCTTATGTATGTTCAGGAGATAATCCTCTATCATATCGTCCTTCTTGAAGATAATTTGTCCTCAAATTCGTACCACTTGAAAACTCCTTATCATTCAGTCCTATTTGGAGAGAATTCAACTCGAATTTTAGAAGATCCTAAGCATAAACACAAACATAAATCAAAGCCACAAATCTAAAATAATAAAAAATAGAAATTCTACTAATAGATTATCAAACACATGTTCTTTGAGTTCTAAGCTTGTGTCTTCCTTTTATGTCATCCTGTCTTCCTCCATTGTTGATGCCATGGTTCCTTGATAAATGAATCTTTCCTAGGCAACAAAACAAAAAGAGACCAATTAGTATTTTCTTTTAATGAAAAATTATGAGGCTCTTTTTTTCTCTCCTTTTGTTTTTTTTTTCATTTTCTCTTATTGTTTTCTTTTTGCTCTCTTTTTTTTTATGCTCTCTTTCTCTATTTTCTTTCTCCTCTTTGACTTTCTTTTCTTTCTCTTCCTTTTCTCTTTTTTCTCTTTCTTCGCCCTTCCTCTTTTCTTTCTCTTCTTTTAATATATTTTCTCTTTCTTCTTTTTCTATTAATGCTTCTTTCTCTTGTCCTCTTTTAAGGTTCCACTTTTTTCTTCTTTTCAATGCATCTAATTTTTTCAAAGTCTTTTATTCCTCCTCTTTCAAATATAGAATGTAGTTTTTGAGGTTTTCATTAGTAGTCATGGGACTTGCATTCTAATTAGGATACTGATGAGTTTTATGCATATAACCTTCATATTTGGAAGATATTATAGCACTTGATTTAATCCTTGGGAAAACATTTTTGTTATGCTTGTGCTTCCTTAATACTAAAAGTTTTACCATTCAACTTTACAATTTTGGACTACAAGGCATTGGCATTCTCCACCAAGGCCTCACGAACACACAATTTCCAGAAGGATGCCTCTATTGGAATATGTTGCATTGTTCAAAATCGATAAATCCTGCAAAAGGCTAGGAAAACAAAATAACAAAATATATTTAGATCCCTTAACTACTTTTATAAGATTTTCACTTAAATTCCACTAGTATATCACACTTATAGACTTTTTTAAAGTACTCTCTTGGATTTTTCAACTTAAATTTCCTTTAGTGCTTGATAGAGAACTCCAGTAGCTTAAGCAAAGAGCGAACAAACAGTATGAAAAATGTTATGAGATCTAAATATTGACTCAAGAGGTCAAAGAAAATACAAAAAACTAGACAAAACTCCAAGGATTTTTTTTAAACAAAGAAGAAGCCTAAAACAATAAAAATAAAAAATAATATGACTAAAAAAAAATGAGACAACCTAAAGACTCTTAAAAAAAGACTAAATATAATTTAAGAAAATATTTACATTAGCTTTTGGTACCTCTCTATATATAGGAACATAAGTTTAAAAAAACCTAGAAACCTTAAAATAATGCTTAAAGTGTAAAACACATAAAAATATCAGAAAACAAATACTATAGATGCAAACTTTTTCTCAGTGAAGCCCACTCACTCAATAAACACAAAATTAATTCGCCTAGCTAATTTAATCTGTAAAATTAAAATAAAATTACAATTTATTTAATTTTCTAAATTATTCTTTAATTGTGCTCATGATCTTCATTTAAGTTTCCTCTTTTATGGAACCTTATAAGATTTAAGGAGACATGCTTTAATCTTTGACCTTGTCATAAATCCTTTGAATTATAAATACTTTTCTTCAAGTTCTTCTCATATATATTCAATCCTCTGTTATACCCTTCTTTTTGGAGAGAATTTATCCTTAAATTCGTACTAATTGAAGATTCTTTATACCTTCAAGCTCATATTCAAAAGCTGGAAACAATAAATTCTTAGTTTTCAATCTTGGAGACTATCATTCTTGAGAATGACAACAAATTCAATCAAATTACTATTGCTTTGAAGACTCTGTTGCCATGCAATTCTACCTCTCAAGGGTCCTTCCAATGTGCTTCAAACTCATTTAAGTCGTAGGTATTAAACATGAAACTTTATTTCCTTGTTTTTTATGGTAACAGTGTCATGAATTGAATCTTCAAGGCCAAACAATTTCCAACTATTATGCTACATTTGTAATAAAAAAACATCATTTTGACTCAATGCAATGACAAGAGTAGGTGGTGTCAGCACCATTGGGTTCACAGGTCATATTGAGCATATTGCAATTATGGTTTTGGTTGATGGTGACAATTCTAACAACTTCATCCAGCCTCGCATTGCTTACTTTTTAAAATTGCCAATCGAATCTTTTCCAAGCTTTCAAGTTTTTGTGACCATGGCCAATCGATCGATGACTACATAAGGGTGATCAAGCAACTAAATGCCACAATTCAGCGTCATCAATTGGTTGTTCCCGTGCATTTGCTTTCAGTTTTGATGCCTATGACACTTTGTGAGGACGTTACTAAAATACATAGAAATTTTATCGCATTAAGAAAAACCTTTTATTTCATAAAAAATAAACTTCTCAAATTAAAAAAATATCTAAAGTCAAAATCATCTTACATATATATTATTTCTAAAAATAAAATTGTTTCAAAACATCATAAATACAAATCCTTATTCCCAATACAAACCATAAGCTTTTTACTATTATGCAATCCAAAACAACATCATATATTACTATGCTCCCGTATGTCAAATACAAAGACACAAGGATGAACTAATAGAAGAAAAACCAAGTATCATAATCACAAACATACATCAATAACAATATACAACTCATCCAACAATGCATGATCACAATGTCTCTAAACCTTATGCAACCTATAGTTTTACGGACGAAATAAACAAATGTCACTTCTCATCACTTTCTCAGAATTTTTTTTAGCGAAATCCACTTCTATACACAAAGTTATCCTTCCCTCTACTCTCCAAGAGCCTTACTAGGAAAGTTAACATTCAAGCTCACTACTAAAAACTAATAGAGTGTCTCTACCTTTTACTGAATCACCACACATATTCACAATTCAAATGACTAATTCATACAATCTACCAATTCCCATCACAACATATGTAATTCAATTTAATCTCACATATACCAAATCACTACAACTTTATAAACCATGTCATAGAAACATCCCCTCTAGTTCAATCATGGCATCTTAGTTGTAAATCTATTTTTTTTTCTACACCAATAAAATAATAAATGAAGCACGCCAAAACTTATAAACTGGTTAAACCAACCTTAGCTTTTACTTACAATATATTTATAAATAATATCAAACAAAACTTGCAACAGTTATTTAAAGACAATAGTGCTGCATTTGCCAAACCTATAAAAGAAAATAACTTTCACAAAATACGTATTACTTAAATATTTAATGCAACAATTGTTTTTTTAAAACTAAAGTAGTTAAATAAATTAAAAGTCTTAATTTGGTGTCTACGTAACCATAAAGAAATTTCCACCCATATGCTAACCATATACTATTATGCTATCTTTAATATCTATTATGTTATCTTTAATATCCTTTTATCTCCAAATTAATTGCATCACAAATTAATGCTACCGAAAACCAACGCACTGCATTATTCTTCTCCTAGTCGTGGTCCAAGTTCATGCATTCCTAATATTTTTACCATATTTGTACCATATGACCGTTTGGTCAGTCATATATTGAACGGTTTATCGTTTGGTCAGTCATATATTGAACGATTTATTGTTAGGTCAGTTATTGACCGAATGGTTGATTGTTAGAGAGAAGCCTAAAAGAACTGTATAGTATGATTGTTCGATTAGCCTAATAAGAACCAAACGGTTGACCACTCTACGACCCCAAAGGAACCGGTCAGGTGGCCGAGTGGTCAGACTAAACTAGAGTTAACGTTAAAGATGATTATGTTAAGCCTAAGCCTGACCATTACCAATTGGGCCCTAATTAAGCTAGTGTTAACTAGAAGCCAATCTCGAAATCTATAAATATAGGTTTGTGGTATTGTGGTAGGTTGGTTACATTCATTGCACATTTATTGCTAATAGTGTCAGACACTTATTGACTTTAGCATTGGAGTGTCTTCTGAAGGTAACTCCCCAATTCATCCAAACGGTGACAAGTGTGGAGTGAAGGAAGAATCTTGACCCGAGCTTGGAGTTTGAAGACTATTGTGAGGAGAAACCATGGGGCCCGAGGATGTACGAAGAAACCCAATGATGATTACGAGAAACATGGGCGATCAACAAGATCCTATCACTAGTGCAAAAACAGCGTATAACATCACGCGTTCAACATCCAACCACTAAATAGTCAATGTTAAAAATGACCGGTGACATTTTTGTAAATAAATGCAATTGTAAAATGTCGAAGCCCCATTCAATTCGACGTTCTATGATGGTAATTATTTAAACCAGCGCGTCATTCTCTTTCTTCTTTCTTTTAAACCATCAATAGTACGTCGAATCCTGTAGGGGTTCGACGTAATATTTGTTAGTCAGAAGCGAGTCACCCTTTTTAATTCTTTTTTCTTTTAAACAACAAATAATACGTCGAATTCTGTAAGGGCTTCGACATATTATTTGTCAGCCAGAAGCCAAAAAGTAACCCCTTTTTAATTATTTTTTTCGTTTTTCTTTTAAACCACATATAATACGTCGAATTTTGTAGGAGCTTCAACGTATTATTTGTCAGCCAAAAGTTTCCCCTTTTTAATTTGAGCGGGAGATTGAAAATTGATTCTCTTTATCTTAGCGCGCGAGACCTTCTTCTCTTCTCAAACTTTTCTCAAACGAAGTTTGACGACCATCACATGTAATCTTTCTTTCATTTGATACAAATGCATGTTAATTAACTACTTTATGTATAATTTTCGTTTGTTTTGATCGATTATTTTCGTGTTCTTGTCCTTAATAGGCGCATTCTGCTTTCTCTCTCACTAATGGAAACACTTTATTGTGACGAACCCACCTTTTGAAGGTTAGTTTTCGTTTTCGTTTTCGTTTTGAAGAACTTATTTGTTGAACTTGTTTGTTGTTGTTTTTTTTTATTGAACTTGTTTGTTGTTATTATTTGGTTGAACTTGTTTCTTGTTGTTGTATTTTGATTGAACTTGTTTTTTGTTTGTTATTATTGTTTGTTATTGATACTATACTACATGTTCATAGTTCATGCTTTATAAAATACCAAAAACTGAAATTTGTTGTTTTTCTGTTTTTCAGGTCTCGTAGAGTTGTAAAAAAGGATTACAATTAATTAAAAAAAATTGCTTAACGTCGAATATTAACAAAATTCGATGTCAATTTGATTAACGTCGAATTTTTTAAATTCGATGTCAATTTAACGTCTCCCGATATGACGTCAACCTCGAATTCGACGTGAAAGGCCAAAAAATAACGACGTTATACATCTTTATCTAAGAGATGCAGCGACAAATGTAGGAGATGCAGTAGAGGCATGAGATCAAGATAGCGGCGCTGAGGGCTGAGCATGTTGTCGGTCGATGATG
This sequence comes from Vigna angularis, assembly GCF_016808095.1. Classification (NCBI taxonomy): domain Eukaryota; kingdom Viridiplantae; phylum Streptophyta; class Magnoliopsida; order Fabales; family Fabaceae; genus Vigna; species Vigna angularis. Next base: position 13,703,590 of record NC_068978.1, on the reverse strand, counting down.
AATCATTATTTTGTCCTATTCACTTAGCTTTCCGTACCAAATTTAATTAGTGAATTGTGTTTAAATCTCCATTATTGTCTCATTTTCGTTATTTGCTCTTAATTTGACCAGTAATTCTTATTTTAATTAATTTGAATTATCTGAGCTTAATTATTCTCATTATTATTTTCAGAGCAATTTTGGGATTATATTTTGAGACATTAAGAGAGGTGCCACGTTAGCGACCATTTTCCACCTCAACTTTTTATGTTTATTTAGATTGTAATTTCATTTTTATTCTCCTTTTTGTAATTTTGGGCAGATTAAACTTTGTCCCTATTTTTAGGTTAGATTGAGATAGGCCCATTTGGAGGGAAGATTGGGTGCCTAGGTTTTACTACCCCAAGACAGCAAAAACACTCTCATTCTTTATTCATTCTTGCTTTTGTGCTCTAGGACGTGAACAGCTTCCCCCTTTTGGGGTTTAGGTTTCAGTTTCATTTCTTCTCTCCTTTTATGTATTGAATTTCATTTTTATTTGCAGTTCCAATTAATTTTGTGTTCTTGTTCTCTTTGTTCTATTGCAGTTTCATTTTCCCTATTTTGTTTCCAGTTTGATAACTTCATTTTCCATTTTGTTTTCAGTTTGATAGTTATGTTTTCCATTTCGTTTTGAGTTTTGATTTACAGTTTTAATTCTAATTTCGTTATCGCTTTCATTGCAATTTCCATTTCGTTTTGCTGTTTTTGCTTGTGCATTTTCATTCCAATTTCGGTTGCTATTTTGTTTGCCTTTGTCTTTAATGTTTGTAGTTCGTTTTGCTGAGTTTAAATCCATTGTAATGGTAGTCTGAATCTGTTTGGTTGGACATTAGTGAAAGGAATTAGAACCATGTTAGTTTTTGGCCTAATGATACGGATGGACCATCATGTGTCATACCTATTTTACTTAAGTGATTTGCCCATGTTTTGTTGATACTCTAATATTTAAATTGATTCTATGTTGTGCAATTGAGGTGAATATGCATGATTTGATATGATTGAGACATTTCTGCTTTTAGCTACTTGGAAAATAAACTTGTCCTAACATTAATCCATTGGAAAACCCTTTGAGCCTTAAGACTATTTTCCTTGTTTTCATTGTGGTTATGGGGAAGAAGGAGAGTGACTAGTGGAGGATGTGAAAAGACATCACAGACCTCAATAAGGCATGCCCAAATGATGCGTATCTTATTCCCAGTATAGTCAGTCTGGTGGACAGAGCGTCTAACCACCAAGTTCTAAGTTTTTTGGATGCCTACTTCGGGTACAACTAGATCCCTGTGTACCACCCACCAGGAAAAAACCGCGTTCATCACAAAGCGAGCAAACTATGTTAGGACAAGACAAGCTCGTCTATAGGAACCTTAATTTTGAAGTTTAACTAAACAACATAGAACGAAGAAGTCAAGATTGTTAGGATAAGACAAGCTCATTTATAGGATCCTTGGTTTTGAAGTTTAACTAAACAACACAATAGGAAGTCCCATAAAATGGAAGAATAGGAAACAAACATTAAACGCTAACCCTAAGTTAGAAAGAACAGGTAATCACATAATAACAAGTCTCATAGAATAGAAGAATAGGAAACAAACATTAAACGCTAGGATAGAAAACCCTAAGTTAAAAAGAACAGGTAACCACATGATGACAAATTTATGAACACCGAAAAACAGTGCCAAAAACTTGTTTAACCCTTAGCAAGTGTGACCGAATCGTATCAAGTAATAAACTCGGTAAGACCAAATATCGTTCTCCCAAAGGACTCACGGCCTAGTTAGTTATATGATTTGTTGATTATTTAAGACTTGTGAACAAATTCTTGTAGTTTTAAATGCAAAAGACAATAATTAAACATGTATGCATGAGTTTTGATCAATGGAAAAGAGGAATACAAACACGGAATGAATTAAATGGATGAGTATGTTGTTGGGGAAATCAATTTCATCTTATCCACTCTCATATATTTTAGGAATTCATCATTCTTTTCATCAACGTTAATGCCGCTCTCTAAATTACCTTAAACTCGATGTCTCGGCGAAGAAAGCCTATCCTTAATTACGAGTTCATATAATTCCTAGCATTCCTAATAATTAATTCTGAAGCACAGAAGCTTAAAGGCAACCAACCCTCATATCCCTATGTCTAGGCGATATTACTTTTTGGAGAATTTCCCCGGATCTAGATTTTACCGTATGTGTCCATATCACTAAAATCAATAATCATGACATCGAATGAGTTAAACAATGCATGCTTTGAGCAAAGAGGAAAAAACCTAACTAATGATGAAAGAAAGCATGTATCAAAGAGATGATGTTTAAACACAAAATTCCATATATGAGAGTTTCACAAGATTACATTGATTCCCCAACAACAAGAAGAGTTTAGTTCACCATATTCGTGATGAAACTAGATGAAATACAATGAGATAGTGAAAGATATAACCCTAGAAAGATGAGTAGGTAGCCTTAGCATCCAAGATCTTCCTCCAAGGGGTGGAAAGGTGTGTGTTTGCTTCGTCTCCAGCCAAAAATACAAACCCTAGAAAGTCCTAAAGCTTATATACTATTCGCAATATTACAGAAAAGTGGGCCTAAGCCCAAAATACCACCGCTCAGCGGTAAACTGCCTCTCAGCGGTACCAGCGCGTAGTCAATTCTCCCCTCAGCTGCACTTTCACCCCTCAACGGAGCCAACGGGTGTTCTTGAGTGCCGCTCAACGTAAACTGGCGCTGAGCGGTACTTGCAGCTTCTCTTCTTTTGCACTTTTTGAGTTCTTTTCTGATTCCATCTATATCCTTCTTCTCTTCTTTCATCAAATTCATCTTAAAACCTGCATAAAACACTGAAATCAAGCATAAACCTGTCCAACTCTCTTATTTCTAAAAATATGAACAAAAGCATGATTCTAAGCTAGTTTCTAAGTGTTAAAGGTTGCTTTTAATATCAATTTTAAGCATGAAAATAACAGTTTTTCAACTGTTATCACCACATAATAGGAAACCTCTTATACTAGAAGAATAGAAAATAAACCCTAAATGTTAGGACAAAAAACCCTAAAATTAGAAAGAACAAATATCCACACAACAAGTCTAAAACACCAAGAAGAAAAGAAATAGTCGATCCTTTGAAAGAAGTCTAACACACATAAAATCACGAGAAAGTCAAACTAGGCTATAAAATTAGGAGAATAGGACAAGTAAAAACCTAAAACACTAGCTGGATACAACATAAGAGAAATAGGATTTGACTAGCTGAAGATAAACAAGAAAACACTCAGAAAATAATAGGAAAACACAAACAAAGAATTAAAATCAGGCCAAATATCACACCTCTCTCACGCAAGGGGGGGGTAAGGCAATTGTGAAATCAGAGATATATTTACAGGATCTACCTCTATTCCCTTGCTAGAAAATATATGCTCTAGAACTAAACCTTGTTCCACCATAAAATGACATTTCTCAAGGCAATTGTGAAATCACAGATATATTTGCAGGATTTACCTCTATTCCCTTGCTATAAAATATATGCTCTAGAACTAAACCTTGTTCCACCATAAAATGACATTTCTCAAAATTGAGAACAAGGTTAGTTTCAATGCATCTTTTCAAAACTTTTCCAAATTGTCTAAGCATGCATAAAATGAGGATCCCTATACAGTAAAATCATTCATAAACTCCTCTATGCAACTTTCAAGAAAAACGCTAAAAATGCTAAGCATGCACCGTTGGAAGGTACCAAGGGAGTTGCATAGGCCAAAAGGCATCCTCCTACAAGCAAAAGTGCCAAAGGGCAGGTGAATGTAGTGTTTTCCTGATCCTCAGGAGCAATGCGTATTTGAAAATACCCAGAAAAACCATCAAGAAAGCAATAAATGGACTTACCTGTCAGGCGCTCCAACATCTGATCAATTAAGGGCAATGGGAAGTGATCTTTCCTAGTTGCTTTGTTGAGCCTCCTATAATTAATGCAGACTCTCTAGTTGTTCTGCATTATTGTGGGAATCAGCTCATCCCTCTCATTCTTGACCATAGTGAGGTCAGTCTTCTTGGGCAAAACATGGACCAGGCTCACCCATTAACTATCTAATATTGGATAGATGATCCCATCTTGTAGAAGCTTGGTCACCTCCTTCTTGATGACATCCATAATCACAAGGTTTTGCCTTCTCTATGGCTGCCTACCTAGTTTTGCTCCATCCTTCAAAAGAATTCTATGCATGCAAGTGGATGGGCTGATACCAGGTTGATCTAGGTCGTACCCGAATCAAATTAATATGCAATTAAAGTGCAGTATAAGCTAGGAGAATGACCCCTAGGTCGTATCTCAAGGACCAAATGTGGTTTAGGAATTAGATCAAACACATGGTTAGGGGGGTTTTGAAAGTGGTTTTGTGAAACAAAAATGGACTGATTAACACACAAATTGAACACAAAACACACACTAACACAGACCTAAATTGAACAGTTGGTCCCTGGCAACGACGACAAATTTGATCGAGGTCGTATCCTAATCAAATTAATATGCAATTAAAGTGCAGTATAAGCTAGGAGAATGACCCCTAGGTCGTCTCTTAAGGACCAAATGTGGTTCAAGAATTAAATCAAAATGGTGGGGGATTTTGAAAGTGGTTTTGGGAAACAAAAATGGACTAATTAACACACAAAATTAAACACAGATTAAAGACAAGTTGGTTATTGGTTTCCCTGCAATTACTCCAATCCCTGATTACAAATAATTATTTGCTCCCTCCTTAATCAAATACCAATCAACTGACTAAGCGAAGATTAATTGGGTTTTCGAATCACGAATTAAGCAAACGCAATTGCACATGATGAATCAATTCTGAACACACGAATTAGGAAACTAAGCGTATACCTAATGTGAAAAGCCCATAACAGATTAATACTATGCAAAGTCGGAAGCACAATGACATCAAGTTAATCTCACGGAGACAATGCAGTTGCATAAATTACCAACACAACAAATTTACCCCTTCATGGAAACGAATTCTAAACAATCAAAACAGAATTGAAACATTAATGCAGAAAGGGGATTCCAAAGCACAAAACACAAACCTAATGGAGAAAAAGGCAAATTCAATCCACAAAAACGAACACCCAATGCAGAAAACGAAAACCCTAACACTAAAACGAACCCATGAAAACGGAATTTGAAGTTGGACAGCAAAAGCAAGTCGAAATTGTAAGGTTAAAACGAAAATAGAAGAAAAACCTAAAACAAAAATAGAAGAAAAACCCTAAAACGAAATGCGGCAACAAGCAAGAAGAGGAAACTGAAATTGAGACAAGTGCAGTAGAACGAAATCAACACAATGGAATTAGAAAAGAAACCAAAATTGTATTTCATTCAAACTCTATAATAAAGAAAATGAAAACCTCCATGGGAGACCACTTTCATGTTCAAGCTTCTAAAGAAAAACGTAAAAAAAAAAATGGGGAAGAGTCCCTAGGGTCTGCCCCGTTTTTTGCCCACAACCCTAGGTCAGAATTGTCATGGGCCTAATCCTAAATGGCCAAAAATGGCCAAAACCTAAACTTGCCCAAAAATACCTAAAAACACGAAATTACCTTTTAATTTAAACTACAATGCTGATGTAGATGAACGAAAATGATGTGGCCAATGACGTGGCCTCCCTCTTGATGTCCCAAATATACTTCAAGAATTCCCTTGCAATTAATAATGACAATCATTAGCCTAAGATAATTCAAATTAAATAAAATAAGAATTACTGGTCAAATTAAGCACAATTAGCAAAATTGGGAAAATAATGGACATTCAACCACAATTCCCTACTTAAATGTAGTACAATAAGCTAAGTGAAGTAAAGAAAATATTGACTCATCACAGGTATGTCAGTCAAGGTCCAACCAATGGCCTTCTTGTGCTTTCGTAGAACGTTCATCAACTTCTCCTCTTGAACAACATCAAGGGAGGTGAAAATAATCACAAGCTTCTTCTCATTACATGTACTTGAAGTTATATAGGAGTTGATTCAGCTCAAGACTGGGTGCCTGCAAGTCAGATTCATCTGTACTTCCTTCAAAGTGGTTAGTGCATTCTGACTCTATAGAATTCACATGCAAAGGCAAAACACCCAACTCATCAGACTGAAAATCAATATCCATCACGAATTCATCACCATCAAGATCAAAACCAACATCAAATTCCCCATCATCAATATATCCTGATTCAAACTCAAATTCAGATTCAATGCATGTATGTAGAGAAGATTGGAAAGAATGCTCTTTATCATACAAAGAATCAAACTCCTCAACAACACATTTATCAACAATAACATCTAGAATATCAATCATAAACACAAAGTAGTCCTTAGCTGGAAACTTCATCGCATAAAAAATGTTAAAATGAACAACAATATCAGCAAACTCTATAGATAAAGTTTCAGCATACATATCAATTTTGGTTCGGGTAGTTTTCAAAAATGACATGCCTCAAATGATGGGAGCAGATCCATGAAAGAATCCCTCCTCCATTTCCAAAACATAAAAGTCAATAGGGAAAATAATTTCACCAACCCTAACCAAAACATCACCTATGTAACCTATTGGGTGGGCAACACTTCTGTTAGTTAATTGAATAACCATACCCGTAGGTTGTAGAGAACCAAGAGACAAAGATTTATAAATTGAAAGAGGCATGACATTGATAGAAACACCTAAATCTAGCATGACATTCTTAAATTTACTATTCCCAATAATACAAGGAATGCAAAATGTACCTAGGTCCTTGCACTTTTCAGGAATGTGCAGGACCGACTTACGAATGAATGCAGATACATTTATGCCCATGTTGATCCTTTCATCTCCTTTTATTTTCCTCTTATGTGTGAATATCTCCTTTAGGAATTTAGCATACCTTGGTATTTGTTTGATTGCATCTAGCAGAGCTATGTTCACCTCACCTTCCTGAAGGTCTCCAAGATTTTTTTATCTACCTCTTCCATCTTTTTGCTAGGAATCACCTTCGAAGGGAATGAAAGTGGTATAAGTCGTTGTGGCAATGTAGGAGATGCACTGATGGTGGTGGTGGAAGAAGAAGAAGGTCCACTTGAAGAAAAAGAAGAAGAGCCACCTGCCTCAAATGTTCTGCTAGGACAATCCTGGTCCTCTTATCTTTGAGAAGTAGCAGGGTGAGGCTAAGGTGCAAGTGTAGGTGTAGGAGAAGGCACTATTGGCATAACAATCTGCTTTCCAGATCTGAGGGTGATGGCACTAACATTCTTCGGATTCTACATAGTCTGGAATGGTAATTTATCAGAATTTTGAGATTGTGCCTGATTCAGTTGTGTAGCCATCTGCCCCATCTGGGTCAAACTCTGGATGAATGCTCTTGTCTCTTGGATAGAAGCTCTTGTCTTTGGCTGGAATTGCATATTTTTCATGGTCATCTGCCTCACTAGCTCCTTCAATGTAGGCTCAAAAGAAGTGGAAGGTTGAGGGGCGGGTTTGGCAGGTATCTCTTGCAATTGTTTTTGCCTATAATATTGCTAAACAAGTGGAGACACATATGATCTACTAGGACCTGCAACATTTTGGAGTGGTGGTGGTTGTTGTTGTTGTTGCTAATGTGGAGCATTGGATCATCTAAGACTTGGGTGATTCCTTCACCCTGGGTTGTACCTGTTGCTGGACAAGTCATAATTTTGTTGTTGTTGTGGTTGCCTATTGTTGTAAATGTTTGTAGCATAGGCTTGAGGAACATCTTGGCCAATAGGTTGCTGCAAAGAAGGACAAACATCTGTATAATGATCATTGGAAGGACATATAGCACATAGTCGTGCAACAAATGCAGATGGAGGTATTGAGCTCTGATTGCTTGCCAACTGTGTCACCAAATTCACAAGAGCATCAAACTTGCTCTCTAATTTCTTATCTGCGGATGACAAAGAGTGGGTAGCTGATAACGGTTGAAATACCGTTATTTTTATACTTAATTTTGATATTAAAAACACCCTTTATGATTTAGAAACTAGCTTGAACTCATGTTTTTGCTTTAGTTTTGTGAATAAGAGAGTTGAGGTTATACTTGATGATTTTATCACTAAATTCCCTTGATTTTGTAGGCTATTCGAATGATTTGAAAGAAGAGTTAAAGTACCAAATAGTTGGAATGCAGAAAAGTCAACCAGAGTGCAGAAAAGTCAAAAGTAATTCTGATTTGAAAACAGCAAAGAGGAGTTAGAAATGGTATTTGAAAGTTGCACAAATGCAGAAATTCAGTGTTGATGATGGTTAGCAATGATCTAATACTAACCATACACAATTAAGCAGAATTTACTCAAAGAAACACATGCATCTCAGCCAAATGCTTGGACACTCTTGCCACATGACAAACTATTTGGAATCAACTCATTTCATCTTCCAAATGGTTCAGACAATGGATCAACCAACTGCTGTTCAATAGAACAATAAATGACCATAAGAACAGTGGCAATGCAGCACAAAAACAGAAACTGAAATGCTGTCAGATTTTTTTAAAAAAAACCTGCACAGATTTTGAGTTTGAATGGTAGATCTAAACACCTGAGCTCATTTCTGAAGTATTCATTGCTCTTACTTGGTGTAGCCACATTCAAACAACTAATATTTTTGGTAAAACTTGGTTGAAAAACCAGATTTGATAACAAAACAGCAAAGTAACTAACAAGACTTAAGACAAAACCAGAAATGATGTTTAAATGGTAAAATAGACTCAAACAATTAATAATAGCCGAATAAAATGAAGGAAAACTCAAGCAAAGACAGCTAGTAGCCAATGAAATTAAGAGTAGATCCTAAACACATAAATGATTGATGAAAAACATTGCAGAATTTTCAGAAAAACAGCAAGAACAACCAGGAAATTTTTGACAGCAAAGAAATGGAAGAATTCTGGACTTATCTCACGGTTCAAGTTAGAACCTAAGCTCTGAATACCACTTGATACATCCTAGGAGATGTAGAGAAGCAGAGCCGTGAGATTGGAGATGCAGGGAGACTTGGAAGACAGCTGAAACCAAGGTAGCAGTGGCGGTAGCAGCTACAGATTGTTGTGCAGACTTGAAATTTCTGGATGGGATCTTTGGAGGTGTGGCAACGGATTGTTGGTGCTTATGGTGAATGGAGATGGAGGCTAGCTTGGAGAGATGATTAACAACTCAGAAGGCTTCCTAGAGTGGAAGAAGTTGCAATGGAGATCAAGCTAAGAAGTGACTCTTGGAGAAGGAATTTGCTAGACATTTCAGCAGAAATTCTTTACTACAATCCAAAAGTGATTTACAAGCTTTTCCTATGAGATTTTATAGATTAATCTCAAGGCTTTAAGCAAGCAATTTTCACGTTGCAGATCTGGACCCATGTGCTACATGTTTAGCTTCTAAAACACGTGAAAATTGAGTTTTATGTGAAGAAAAACAATTACTAATGCAGCCCCCATAGAAGGATAAGTACACCCCTTCTTGTATAGAAATGTCCTTTTTACCCTTCTCCATGTTTTGGCAGATTTGGCATATCTTCTTGTTCTCCAATTTTCCATCCAAAGATAGCAAATAATACTTGACCTTGAGGAGAATATTCATCTTGGAGCTTTTTGGCCATTCCTCTTGTGATGGGTCCTATGGTGTTAGACCTTCTTGTATCAGTTGGTTGCCTTTAAGCTTATGTGCGAATGTAATGCATAATTAATTGTTGGGGATACAAGGCATTGTGATCTAGTAATTAAGAGTAGGCTTTCTTCACCGAGACATCGGGTATAAAGTAAATTAGAAAGTGACATTAACATTAATGAAAGAAGAAGAATTCCTATATGCATGATAGTGATTAGGTGAAATCTAAACCCAACAACATATTCATATCATATTTTCAATATCATCCATTCATCCTTGTGTTTAGCCTCAATTGATCAAATTGTATTCATGTTTATTTTTATTGCATTTGCATTGAAAACCCCCAAAATTTTTTCTTCTTAAGTCTTAATTAGTTGAGTAATCACATAACTGTTTAATGTCGTGAGTCCTTTGGGATACGATACTTGGTCTTACCATTTTATATTACTTGATACGATTCGGTACACTTGTCGGAGTCTTAACAATAGCAACGTCATGAACTCCCCTCACCACAATGGCATCATTTCTGGCATTAAATTGTTGGGAGTTGGAAGCCATCTTCTCAATCAAGTGCTTGGCTTTAATAGGTGTCATATCTCCAAGCGCTCCACCACTAGCAGCAACAATCATATTTCTCTCCATGTTGTTCAAGCCTTCATAAAAATACTAGAGAAGGAGTTGCTTGGATATCTGATAGTGAGGGCAGCTTGCACATAGCTTCTTTAATCTCTTCCAATACTCATACAAGCTCTAATGGTATGGAACAATGGATGTAGTAGTAGAATGCGGAGACTCTAATGGTATGGACTCAAATGGTGGGACTAACTCTAAAGACAAATTCCTAGTATGCCTAGCAAACCTATGAAAAGTCCTATCAATTTCAGGATCAAAGGGTGGTATTTGCCGAGAATTGCCCCTAGTCATGCACTAAGTCAACTCCTATCAGAAAAGTCAACATAGTGAAATAAAGGGGGGTAAACAACAAGTATATGCAAATTAACTCGGAATGGGCTGAAAATTTTTGACAAACACCCAAATATCTTTAAATAATAGCACAAAAAATTTCAAAGCAAAAATCAAAGTACAACTATGTCAACCAACACAGGAAAGTGTGAAAAACAGTAAAAATAAACTTAAAAAATAAAAAAGAAATAGTAAACGACCTTTTTTTGGAATTAGAGGCCTGGGCTTTGTGCATAAGCAAGAGGAATGGATAGATCAGATTTTTCTACTTAAAAGGCACATATGATACATCTAATTCGGACATCGTGAGCAAAAGTTGTGTTGTCGTGAAGTTTAGGCCGACGCATTTTTCACAAAACTTAACGTGGACAACCACAAGTGCTTCTGAGATTTTTCTATCAAAATATGGGCCAAAAGAGGTGACCATACCAAAATTCAACGAAAAACAACACTCCTAGCTATCAAAACCAAAAATTCCAATTAATTAGACAAAACTTGTCATTATTCACGCATCGGCCTAGTGCCGCTCAGCGCCCATGAGCTAGTGCCACTCAACGCCAGCTGCAGAATACACAAAACACAGAACACACACTAACACAGACCCAATACTGAATCGTTGGTCCCTGAAAATGACACTAAATTTGACCGAGACCGTACCCGAATCAAATTAATGTGTAAATTAAAGTGCAATATACTAGGAGAATGACCCCTAGGTCGTCCCAAGGACCAAATGTGGTTTAAGAATTAAGTCCAACACGTAGTGAGGCAGGTTATGTGGACAATTTTGAATATAAATTTGACACAACCATTAACACAGATTAAACACGAATTAAAGTCCAGTTGGTGTTAGTTTGATTGCAAAGCTTCCAATCCCAAGTTAACTACAATTAACCACTCTTCTCACCGCTATTCCAACATGCATTAATCCAACTAGGCGGAGGATTAAACAGTTTTCATAAACGACACACGTTCAATCAACTATGCTCTATCACGGATTAAGCAACCATGACCTTAATAAACTAAGCGGAGATTAGGCACAATTTAGAACACTAAGCATGACTTAATTGCAGCACAAACAGATTCAACATTGTGCAGGAACGGTAGAAACAATGATGAACCAATAACCTCTTAGAAGCAATGCAATCTCCCTAATCACCAACCCATAAATTTAAGCTTCCATTAAACTAAACTGGAACAGGGAAACGAACACCCATTTAGAAAACGAATTAAACCAACAAAACACTAATTAGTGCATAATGAAGAAATGAAAACACATTAGAAAACGCACCTCAAAATGCACCAGAAAAATGATCCCAAAAACACACAATACGAAACAGAATGCAATGGAAAAACCTAAACGAAAACATGAGCAAAACGCAAATGAAAATGGGAAAACGAAATTGGAATTGGGAGAGGAACTAAAAAAAAATATGAAATTACAAAAAAAAGCAAGAATGGAAGAACAAATTAAAGTGCTAGAACGAATTTACTTAATTTAAAAATGAGTTCATTAACAAGATGAAGCTAAGAAAAGGGAGAAAACGAAAAACCTAGAAAGGAGCTCTTCAAAACATAAAACGTGAAAAATTAGAATGGGGGAGAGTGGGGAGGTCTTCCCCCCTTTGGCACATCTATCTAGGTCAGATTTCCAAATGGGCTTCTCCTAAAAATACGACCCAAAAGGTAAATCTGCCCAAAAATCCAGTAAAACAAAATTACAATTAAATTCTAAACTAAAATGCTGATGTGGCAAGTGTAGAATGACGTGGCAGCTCCCTTGATGTCCCAAAATCATATTCCAAAATTTTTCCTACAATTAATAATGAAAATATTTAACCTGAGATGATTCAAATTAATTAAAATAAGAATTTCTGGCTAAATTAAGCACAATTAGCAAAGATGGGGAAATAATGGACATTCAAATACAATTTCCTAATTAAGTCTAGTATAATAAGCTATGTGAAGTCGATAAAATATTGACAATTTTAAATCAGGTGGTATAATTCCTCGTGACCTTACTTCTTAGTAAAGAAAAAAATTTATGCATGATGTTAAATTTTATTTTTAGGATGATCCTTTATTGTTCAAAAAATGTGGTGATGGTATCATTAGGAGATGTGTTCCTAAAGATGTGTTCCTCTTTCTTTCTCAAACGAATACATTTTGGTTGTTGTGGGTTATGTGCCTAAATGGGTAGAGGCTAGTGCATTACCAACAAATGATGCTAAGGGGTGGTTTCTTTCATTAACAAACACTTTATTTCTAGATTTGGGGTACCTAGAGCAATCATTAGTGATGGGGGGTTTACATTTTCATAACAAAAACTTTGTGTCACTTTTAGAAAATATGGTGTCAAACACAAGATAACTACCCCTTACCATTCACAAACTAGTGGACAAGTGGAAATTTCCAATAGGGAAATGAAGAGAATTTTGGAAAAAGTTGTGAGGTCCATCTAGAAAAGATTGGTCTAGAAAATTATATGATGTACAACTTTTAAAACTTCAATTGGAATGTCACCATATCAGCTGGCGTATGAGAAATCAAGTCATTTACCAATAGAATTAGAGCATAAAGCATTTTAGGCTATTAAATTGCTAAATTTTGATTTAAAGAATGCAGGTGAAAAAAAAGGCTAAACCAATTGGATGACTTAGAGGAATTTAGAATCAAGCTTATGAAATTGCTCGAATTTATAAAGAAAGAACAAAAAAATAACATGATAAAAAAAATTTGCTTAGAGAGTTTGCCCTCGGACAACATGTGTTATTGTATAATTCAAGGCTTAAGTTATTCCCAGGCAAACTAAAATCTAGGTGGTCAGGTCCTTTTTGTTGTTAAGAAAGTCTTTTCCTTTAGTACAATTGAAATCTTACACCTTAATTCAGAAAGAAGTTTTAGACTAAATGGTCAAAGATTAAAATTGTAATTAGGAGTTGATTTTGGAAAAAATAGAACCAATGTCTCATTCCTATCACAAGATGAAAATGATCATCACTAGTTTTCTGTTTAAAAAACAAAAAGGTAGAAGTATAAGAAGAAAAGAAAAGAAACCCTAAACTTTCACAGGTTCTCGTCAGAAGCCCAGTTTGCAAACTCCACACTAACAAGATGCAACGCACGCGCCGCCAATCATGTCGTAAATCTGCACAGCCCACTACACCCTCCAAGTGGCAGACGCCTCCGACAAAATGTCGCTCCAGTCGCCGTAATCCAGTCCTTGTTTCCAACTCTTCCAACCAGCAAGACGCTGATAACGATTGAAAATACTGTTATCTATGATTCAATTTTGATATTAAATCAACCCTTTTTGACTTAGAGGCTTGCTTGAACTCATGTTTTTAGTATAGTTTTGTGAATAAGTGAGTAAAGGGTATACTTGATGATTTTACCACTAAATTCCCTTGATTTTGTAGGTTATTGGAATGATTTAAAAGAGGAGTTAAACTACCAAGGAGTTGGAATGCAGAAAAAGAGAAAAAGACGTAGTGCAGAAAAGTCAAGGTAAAGCTGAGCGCCAGAAAGGGGCCCTAAGCGCTAGCCAGTCAGGGCTGAGCACTAGAAAGGGGAGCTGAGCGCTAGTTTCATGTATCGCACAAAGCTTGAGCGCCCTTTTAGGGGCGTTGAGCACCATTTTTCTCGCAATTTTGCCTGGGCGCCCTAATTTAGGGCGTTGAGCGCCAGCGACGTTGGCCCATGATCCAATTTTGATCTATTTAAGGACTTGCACGACCTAGGGTTGGTATCTCTTGATGGCTTGAGCACATAAACACACTTTTCGCCCCTTGGAGGCAGATTTGGGGATGTGAGAGCTCTCCTCTTCAGTTTCTCGGGTTTTTCTATCTCTTTTATTCCATTGTTCATATAGTTTCTCTATGATAATGGAGAACTAAACCTTATTTGTTGTTGGGGAAGATATAACCTCTAAACTCTCATGTATTTGAATTGATTCCAATTTATTTATGCTTCTTTCATTAATTGTTAGGGTTATTCTTCTTTGCTTTATGCTTGTTATGTTTAATTCATTCATGACATAATTATTTGTTTTCGTGATATGGACACATACGGAGAAACCTAGATCTGGAGAATTGCTCCCAAAAGCAGTATTGCCTAGACATTGGGATATGAGTTTTGGTTATCTTAAGCTTTTAATCGTAATGCAAAATTATTTACTAGTATTACAAGACATTGTGATCTAGTAATTAAGGATAGGCTTTCTTTGCCGAGACATCGCGTTTTAAGTAATTTAGAAAGTGATATTAACATTAATGAAGAAGATGAATTCATATATGCATGAGAGTAAATTAGGTGAAATCTAAACCCCAACAACATTATCATCTCATATTATCAACTTCATTCATTCATTCTAGTGTTTAACCTCAATTGATCAAATTGCATTCATGTTTATTTTTATTGCATTTGCATTCAAAACCCCAAAAAAATTGTTCTTAAGTCTTAATTAGTTAAGCAATTACACAATTGTTTAGTGTCGTGAGTCCTCTAGGATACGATACTTGGTCTTACCATTTTATATTACTTGATACGATTCGGTACATTTGGCGACATCTTAACAAGTTTTCGATGTCGTTGCCGGAGACTCGTGGTTTAATTTATACTTTTGTGTGATTCTTAACCGATTAGACTTTATCTTTAATTTTATCTTTTTATGTTTTATTTTTATCTTTTTATCTTTAATTTTTATTTTATCTTTAATTTTTTCTTTTTTATCTGTTAGTGCTAATTGCATGCTCTAGTGTTTTGTTCTCTAGTGTATGCAGGGTACAATGCAGACTAGAAGCACAAAAGTCTCTGAACCTTTTTTTGCAGGGCTGGACAATAATAGAAGAAAAAGGAGAAACAGGACGTCCAGAGAACTTTTCCCTTCTCCTGAGACTCTTTTACAGGCTTCACCTCAAAGATTTGACCAGGGAACAAAAAATATGGCGCAAGAGCAGAATGGTAGACGTACCTTGGCAGATTGTGTAACAATCATTGGCCCTCATCATTTTAATAGCATTGCAAGGCCGAGGGTTAATGCTGCAAATATGGAGGTGAAGCCTGCTTTGATTCAATTGGTGAAGAGCAACCAATTCAATGGATTATCACATGAAAATCCATATGAGCATCTGACCACATTCAATGAGATATGCAATACTGTGAAGATCAATGGAGTGCCAGATGAAGCTATTAGATTGAGCTTGTTTCCTTTCTCTTTGGGAGGCAATGCTAAAATATGGTTGAACTCTTTTCCAGAGAATAGTTTTACTGAGTGGGAAGCCGTGGTTGCAAAGTTTTTGAATAAATACTTCCCACAGTCAAAGGTGAACAAAGGTAAGCATGAAATTTTTTCTTTCAGGCAGGGCATGGATGAAACATTAGGTCAAGCATGGGACCGATTTAAAGACTTGTTGAGAAAGACGTCTACTCATGGTTTTGATGAACCTACAGTAGTCATTCTATTCCTTGGAGGTCTAAGTTCACAAACTAAATTGATGTTAGATGCCCCAACTGGAGGTAATATCAAGTGCAAGACTCCAGAGGAAGCCTATGAGTTGATTGAAAATATGGCTACAAATGATAATGAGATGCATAGTGAAAGAACTCAATTTCAACAAAAAGGAGTTCTACAATTACAATCTCAAGATGCTCTGCTGGCACAGAATAAGATTATGACTGGACAATTGGAAACATTGATGAAGAAAATCTCTCAATTGCCAAGGGAGTTGCAAAATGTGTCTCAATTTCAACAACAACTTTGTGAGTTGTATGGTGGAGATCATCTTAATGGTCAATGTGCTATGCCGAAAGTTACCCAAGAGGAAGCTAATTTTATGGGTCAAGGTAATCAATTTCGTCCAAGTTATTACAACCAAGGATGGAAACCTCATCCAAGCATAGGTCAAGGGCAAGTTGGGCAAGCTAGGCAATTCAATAGACCATTACAACAGCAATGGCAACCACAACCCTATTTATCTGAAAGAAATGCAAAGTTAGAAGAGACACTCCAATAATTTATGCAAGTGTCAATCTCCAACCATAAAAGCACTGAAGCTGCCATTAGAAACTTGGAGATACAGGTTGGTCACTTAGCTAAGAAGTTGGAGGAGATGTCTAACAGGAGTTTTGGGGCTAATACTGAAGTTAACCCTAAGGAGGAGTGCAATGCCATTATGCCTAGAAGTGGCACGTTGCTAGATGAGAGAAAAGAAAAAGCTGAGTTGAGTGAAAAAAAAGAGATGAATAAAGAGAGAAAAGAAGAGGTTGAGAGAAACTAAGGTAAGAAAGATGAGAGGAAAAAGGAAGGAGAAGAGGATGAGAGAAAAAAAGAAGAAAAATTAATTGAGAAGCCTCTTCCTTATCCAAAAAGCTTTTCAAAGACTAAAAAGAGAAACAACTTGGGCGTTTCATGGAGATCTTCAAGCAATTAGAGATTACTATGCCCTTGACTGAAGCCCTGCAGCAAATTCCTGCCTATACTAAGCACATGAAGCAATTCCTCAGCAAGAAGAAGAAATATTTAGATGAGAAAACAATTGAAGTGTAGGGCAATTGCAGTGCCATTATGCAGAAGACTCTCCCTCCAAAATTCAAAGATCCGGGAAGTTTCAATATCCCTTGTACCATTGGGAATCATAATATAGGGAAGGCTCTAGTTGACTTAGGGTCTAGCATCAACCTGATGCCCCTATCTTTGCTCAAAACGATTGGTGTTCTAGAGGTCAAACCCACAAGAATGGTGTTGCAAATGGCAGATAGGTCCATCAAGCATCCATATGGTGTAGTGAAAGATGTTGTGGTTCAGATAGATAAACTCCAATTCGCAGTTGATTTTGTAGTGATGGAGATGAGGGAAAATGCAGAGATACCGCTCATCTTTGGAAGACCATTCATGAAGACAGCCAAGGTCGTAATTCATGTAGATGATGGAGTTTTAACATTGAAAGATCAAGATGAAGAGGTGACTTTTAATGTCTTCAATGAGGTGCAGCCAATTCAAGCAAAACAGGCTAGACCTAAAGCACCAGATGTTGTTTGCTTAGTAACTAGTCTACCTGATCAAGCTGCAAAGTTGGTCAAGAGGAATCATAATTGTTTCTCTCCAAAACTGAAGGAAGAGGATAGAGATAAAGAAGGACTAGTTCACCAAGACTCTGTGCTGAAAAGTAATGGACCCAAACATGGCCAAACAAGGAAATTCAAGAACAGGTTATGGGTTATCAAGGATATTAAAGCAAAGGAAGTTTTTGAGATCGAGGTTCCTTACTCTAGGAGAGTCAAGTCAGTGACAAGAAAATTGTTGAGATTTTATTGATGTCATGAAGAAAGGAGGAACATCAACATTAAAGATCCAGATTGAGCTTAATGGTGTCAGGCTCGTGACGTTAAACAAGTGCTTATTGGGAGGCAACCCAATTTCTGACTTTTTCTTTGTAATTGATTATTTGTGTGGTTTGGATTTGATTTTGCTTTGTATTAATGATAACATCTACTGATGGATGCTGGACAACATCTACTGAGGGATGCTAGGAGGACTCAGATGATAGCATCTACTGATGGATGCTGCTATGATGAGGGTGATGAATGATAGCATCTATTGATGGATGTTACGTGATTAAGCGTCTACTGATGGATGCTACTGACGACATCTACTGAGGGATGCCGATGAAAATGAGAAAGATCAACATCTACTGATGGATGTTGATGAGAAGGATTCATGTCTACTGATGGATGCTGGAAGATTCAGATGAAAGCATCTACTGATGGATGCTGTTGGATAAGGATTTTTATATTTTTGCTTTATTTTATGTTTATTTGAATTTTGTTTATTTTGTTTTTATTTTAGCTTGGTTATGTACTTGGTTTAATGAATTGTGCTGCAATGGTTTGGTATGATGTGATAAATTATTGTTTGTGATGAGTAATATTCTTGTGTTTGCTCTATTGTTTTATGATGCATGTTGAGTTAATGATTGGTGAGACTTTTAAGCATATATGGTGGTTGCTTATAGTTGTTTTAAAAACAGATGCATGATTTCAATTGTGATTAATTTGCTGGGCAGGATGTTATTAAATTTTGGAACTTGATAGAACATGTGAGAGTTTGAACTCTAGAGTTTTTGATTGATTAAATGTTATTGCTGTGAAACATGATTAATTTTGCCTAATTTTCTATGATTAAACCACTTGCTTGCTTGTTACACATGATCAAGGCCATGTTTTCTTTTCCCTTAGAGCCAATACCAATAGGTGAACCCAACAAAGAACAATGTTTCTATTTATCCTTTGAACCTTGATCCTAAAGTTGAAAGTTGAAAAACCCTTTTTGAAATCCTTACCTTGAGTTAAGTAGAGTATGTTTATATGGTCAATGGAGAATGGTTCAAGTTTGAGGTTGTGAGAAACTAGAAAAACCTTTGTGAATTTCATTAAAGAGCATTGAGCAAAAGCAAAAAAAAAAAGGAAAGAAAGAAAAGGTTAAGCTCAATGCAAGTAAAGTTGGGAATAAGTTCAAAATTGGTTTCTCACATAAAAGAAGAAAGATAGATTATTATTAATGTGAATAAATGAATTATGCACTCTCTTAACTCAAGGATTTTGTTGTCTAGAAAAACCAATTTTCTTCTTAGCCCGACCATGTTACAAGCCTTGAAAAGTCCTTGTGATGATAACTTGCTTGTGAGTCTGTTTGATATGTGGTTAAATGAAAGGCAAAGTTGATTCATGTTACATTGTGATGATAAAGTGTAAGAGTGTTACCTCACTATACACATTTGAGTTTGAGTGAAACACTTTTGAGTGCTTGAGTGAAATAGTGTCTTTGGTGAGGAATAGTTCCATGCACATAGGGTAACATTCTGTCTGCTTGGTGATCACTCATAAGGTTGTTGCATCTATTGTGTATGTCTTGATTATGTGAGCACCATAGTTGAAGCTTGATTAGCTAAAGCATCACTATATCTTGACTAATCTTTCTATGATGAGAAACATGAGTTATTTACCTGTCCTAGAGGAAAATGCTTTTTGGTGTGCTAGACCATTGTAGTATGATTATTTTGTTTAAGCGAAGTTACATTTTGCTTGAGGACAAACAAAGTTTCAAGTTTGGGGTTGTGATAACGGTTGAAAATACTATTATCTGTGATTCAATTTTGATATTAAATCAACCATTTTTGACTTAGAAGCTTGCTTGAACTCATGTTTTAAGTATAGTTTTGTGAATAAGTTAGAAAAGGGTATACTTGATGATTTTATCACTAAATTCCCTTGATTTTGTAGGTTATTGGAATGATTTAAAAGAGGAGTTAAAGTACCAAGGAGTTGAAATGCAGAAAAAGAGAAAAAGACGCAGTGCAGAAAAGTCAAGCTGAAGCTGATCGCCAAAAAGGGGGGCTAAGCGCCAGAAAGGAGTGGTGTTGGAGTAACCCGGTCGAAAAAGAAACTAGCTCAGAGATTGTTGTAACTTCAACAACAACAACCACCGAGTCCTCAGATGAAGAAACCAAGCCTCAACAGCCTAGGATGAGAAGTCTATAGGAAATATACGCCACTATAAATGAAGTTCATGTTGTATGTCTTATGACCGACTCTAAAGACTTGAGTTTTGAGAAAGTTGTCCAAGAAGAGAAGTGGAGAACAACCATGGATGATGAGATCGGAGCAATTGAACGCAACAAAACTTGGGAATTGACTGACCTTCCTGAAGGAGCTCGGCCCATTGGAGTAAAATGGGTGTACAAAAAAAGATGAATGTTGAGGGAGAGGTTGAGCGTTATAAGGCTCGACTTGTGGTAAATGGCTATAGACAAAAGGAGAGGATAGACTATGATGAAGTATTTGCTCCTGTCACAAGAATGGAGTCAATTTGACTCCTGATCTCGTTAGCTGCTCAAAACCAATGGCCAATTCAACAGATGGATGTGAAGTCGGCCTTTCTAACTAGAGTGCTGAAAAAGGAGGTGTACGTCGAGCAACCACTCGGGTACATGAAGAGAGGGGATGAGAAGAAAGTGTTGAGATTGAGAAAAGCCCTTTACGGACTGAAGCAGGCTCCCCGTGCCTCGAATGAAAGAATTGACGGTTATTTCAAGAAAACCGGGTACGAGCAATGTCCGTATGAACATGCTTTGTACATAAAGAAATCAGAGAAGGAAATGATGGTAGTTGCTCTCTATGTCAATGACCTCATATTCACCGGAAGCAACACGAAGCTGATTAAGGAGTTTAAGGAGGTAATGAAAAAAGAGTTCGAGATGATAGACTTAGGCCTGATGAAATATTTTCTTGGGCTGGAAGTGAAGCAATCGGAGGAAGGGATTTTTATATCTCAAGAAAGGTACGCGCTTGAAATTTTAAAGAAATTTAAAATGGAGGACTGCAACCCAGTTTCTACTCCAATGGAACCGGGCACTAAACTCTCGAAGTTTGATGGAGGAGAACGAGTTGATTCTGGGAGATATCGAAGTTTAATAGAAAGTCTGAGGTACCTTACAAGAACGAGACCTGACTTAATGTTGAGTGTTGGGATAACAAGCAGATTCATGGAGGATCCAAGCTATACACATTGGAAGCCTTGAAGAGAATTCTGAGTATTCGAGGAACCCTATCACTTGGTCTTTTCTATTCAAAATCGGATGACTATCGACTTGTGGGTTACTCAGATAGCGATTGGTGTGGTGATGTTGATGACCAGAAAAGTATTTCGGGTTACGTATTCCTACTCGAAAACACGACTTTTATTTGGCTATCTAAGAAGTAGCCCATTGTAACCTTGTCTACCTGTGAGACAGAGTATGTGGCGGCCTCTTGGAGCGTGTGTCATGCAGTCTGGCTCTTAAATCTATTAAGGCATTTGGAAGTGATCCAAGATGAAGGGACTGTGATCTGAGTTGATAACAAGTCAGCGATCGAGTTGGCAAAGAACCCAGTTAATCACGGAACGAGCAAGCTTATCGACGTCCGTTTTCATTTCATCCGAGAACAAGTAAGAGAAGGAAAGGTCAAGCTGAAGCATGTTGAAAGCCGAGCTCAAGCCGCAGACATATTCACCAAGCCACTACCGACCACACTGTTGGAGAATTGTAAAAAGCTGTTTGGAATGAGAAATGGGAAGAGTATTTAAGTTTAAGGGGGAGATTTGTTATAAAACTTAAATTAGGAAATTTATTTCTTGTTGCTTGGTATTCCTAATATTAATGGTTTTAGGTGGCAGACCTACTCAATAGGTATCATGATTTATTTCTGGCATTTGAAGAGGCAAACTTTTTGCTGATAAATACTTGTAATAATTCATTTGAAAGAATGCAGAAGAAAGAAAGAGAGTTTAAAAAGCTGCCAACTTTTGCCTTCTTGTTACCAACAGAAACCACATGATAAATAAGATGAATATTGAATTGGTAATTTAAATTACTGAAGAGCAATGGAATTTTGGTTGAGGAACACAAAGTATAATCATAGAAATGATGTTGTAGTCAAAATAGTTGTTAATTGTCTGATATATTGTGTGCTGAAGAAATCTGACTTAGGTAGAATCTTTGAATTCATATTTAGTCTGCAGACTTGAATCATATGATTATTGGAATACATGTTACATTATATGAAGTGTTAGGATGGTTGGAAATGTTTAGAGAATTTGTTACATTATTGTCATGAGTGTTAACTAGAAATGAATGCATGGGTTGTGATACTTAGAATTAAAATTGGATTAAACTGTACATGTCTGCCAACCTGATGGAGCAGTAACTATATTATGCCTACTCTATTTTACTCTGTATGTAACTCATTAAATGTTCATTAGGTAAGGATTAAGTTCTGTATATGTTATTAAGGAGTTCAGATAATTGGTTGATGATTTGTGATTGGTTCTGCTTGGGATTCTGAAAATGAGGTAGTAAAGGAAAAAGGGATGAATTCATTTGATTGTTAAATCTGTAATGGACCTAGATGTGTTGAATTTGACTGTATGTTTACTTGTTACCCTTTCTTTGAAGTTGTAAGAGCTTAAATATGTGAATGCAATTCAATCATACTAGTATTCACCCATTAAAATGTCAAATTTGATGCCTAACAAATATTAGCTAACTCTAAAATGCTAATTGCAATAATAATTTTATATAAATAGACTGTGATTACGGTCTGGTGACATGTTATGTCAAATAACTTAAATAAATGACAAAGTATTCTAAATGGTATCTCAAACCAGGACTTAGATGGATGCATGTATTCCAATAATGAATATCATCATAGAATTCTGATACTCATATAAAAATGGGTGCTAGACTTGGTTGATTATGTTTGAAAAATGTATGACTATTATAGATATGATAAATTTTGTTGAATTAATTACTTGATTGGCGGGGATATGAATATTGATGAATCAATGATAGCGGGTAATGTTAAGTTAGTATAGTGATGTACATCTATGAGAATGTAATTGGGGTATGTGATGTTAGAGCGGAAGTCTTTGCTATATTCATATGTCTACTTTCCTTCATGATGAATTTACTTGTTTGTTTGCTTGTCTGTGTATGTATGTGCGAAATGATCGTATAATATGTTATACGGAATCTCAAATAGGAATGCAAACTATTCTGGAGTCGCTAATTGATGAGAGAGAATCTACTATGAGAATTTTATTACGATGTTTTAGAAATTATTGGAATAAATAAGTAGAAATCAATATTTTTACTTATTTAAATTGAGATATGAACAATGTTTGAAGTTACAATAAATTAAGTTTCTTTGAAATTCTCAAATTTTATCTCTACAATTTCTTTAGTACTTGATACGTTTTATTTAAATTGTAATAAGTTTTCTTCTAATAATTTTTTTAAATTTATTCTTGATCTTTTCAAATTTTAATTTTGCTGCATTATCGTGAGATCTAATCAGGGATGTTACAGGTTCTACTCGGAACAATGTGTATTTCAGTTGTGATTGAGCAATGCCATTTGCTCATGGAAAGCTTGCAATAGATAAATTAAATTACAAAGACTCAATTAAAAAATATAATTTTTTAAATATTTAATAAATCACAAAAATCTATTAAAGACTTAATTAAGTATAGTCAAATTTATCATAACTTATAGTTTAACTAAACCAAATAATTATTATGAATGACGAATATGTTGTTAAAATATAATGTTTAATGACAAATATGTTATTGTGTTATAACGGGGATAAAAATTGTTACACACCCCTCGTTAGTAAACAATACATTAAACAGTGTTATTTGTTTTTTTTTTGTCTTTTTTTCTGCATTATGTGGATCTGTAGGGTTTACCTTCACGCCTTCATGATTTATTTGCCTTCTTCAGAGTAAATTTCAGTTTCCATTCTAAATTGTTGGCGTCAGCAACCTCTGCCAAGTTCCCCATTTGCCTGTTGTGCAGGGTATGTCCCTAACCTCGTATCTCTTTTTTTTTTCTTCCCTTTTTGTTTCTGGTATAATCATGTCATGCTCTCCTTTTCTTCCTTCTTTCTCATATGCTACTCCAATTGATTCACTTTGAATCCTTTTCATTTATTCATTATATCTATTTACTTATTTGTGTGTAGATTTTAATGGGTGTGATTGATTTCTACAATTCAACTGCTTTGTGCTGGGTAAAATCCAACACCAATCTGAAGCAGCAAGTGGGGTTACCTCTAAAACCCATTTGTTCATTTGTGGGGAATCAGAGGAAGTTTGTGGCAATGGCTTCTACCATTCCTGTGGAGCAAGTCAACAATGGTCCTCTGCAGGTGACAGGTGACTCCTTCATCAGAGAGCATCTGAGGAAGTTGTCTCCTTATCAGCCAATTTTGCCCTTTGAGGTTTGTGTCTTCAAAAGTCAACTCCTTTTGATTTTGTTGGTTCTTCGTGACATTTCCAACAATGTTTAGTTTTCTGGGCAATATTTGAATTTTCTTGTCAAGAATTTGGTCTTGTCATTTGTTTCATATCTACTGTTTGTTTAGCTCTGGTAACGTACTTGTGTAGTTGTTACTTCAATATTGAAGATAAATGTTTGTTTCTTCTTGTACCTTGTGGCATTATTGATTCTTTTGTCCATAATAGTATTTCTATTCTGTGAGAGGGATTGATTGCTTGCTTGCAAACGCGTTGCACTCAAATTGCAAGTTTTTTAACTTTAATTTTGTCTCTCTAGTTGTCGTGAAGATATGGGTAATTTGGCATTTGGCACTCATTTTTATAACATTTCTCATGGAACCCTGGCCACAGCACTTGTCTTTTGGTTGGGAAAATTGTTCCACAACTATCTAAGTTAGTTACAAAGGAAGCTTTCTGTTGTAGGTTTTATCTGCTCGACTTGGACGGAAGCCTGAGGATATTGTCAAGTTAGATGCTAATGAAAATCCTTATGGTCCCCCTCCAGAGGTGAGTTTTTATTATATTTTTTAATGTCTGAAATTTTCATGTTATTGTCTAAAAGTGGAAAATGATTATATGGTAATATGAGGTTTAACAATGTCAGGGCAATTTATTGTAATTTTATCTTTCAATTTTTAAGCTTTGAATATTTTCTAAGCTATGCTCAGATGTATGGAAGCAAATTACTGAACCTTACACCCTTTATTACACTGGAGTTGACTATCAGAGGTTTGACAGGTTATGGAAGCCCTAGGATCCATAAAGTTCCCATATGTCTATCCTGATCCAGAGAGCCGCAGATTGCGTGCAGCCCTTGCCGAAGATTCTGGACTTGAAGCTGAATATATTCTTGCAGGATGTGGTGCAGATGAGCTCATTGATTTGATAATGCGGTTAGAACCAATACCTTTTCTGTTTTAGATAAGCCTCAAATTCTTTCTCTATTTATGCTAGTTTTCATAACAGGTATGACAATCATCATACATGGTTCTCTTGTATACTACAGTTGTGTGCTTGATCCTGGGGACAAGATTGTGGACTGTCCTCCAACCTTCACAATGTATGAATTTGACGCTGCAGTAAATGGAGCACTTGTTATCAAAGGTAAGAATAACATTATCTAGAGACAACTACAAAATGTATTTTTTTTAATGCATCGTTTTTATACTTGTCAAATGAGAAATTGATATCTGTAAAACTGATTGAACCTTAGACAGTAAAGGGGTTTCTCATGAAATCAATCATAGGTATTTTTCTATTCAGTCTCTTCAGACAAAATTGTTTGTATCAAGATCATAGTTGATAGGATCTAAGGTAAAAGGATAGAAGGAAGAGGAAATGAGAGAGCAATTAGGAGAGGCGGGATGGGATAGGAAAGGCGGGATGGGAGGTCTTGTATAAATAGTGTTTTATTCATTGTTAGAAGGCAGCTAGCCATTTACTTTGTGTAAACAGGTCGTGGACCTTATTGAGGGGGATTAGGCTCCTGAATCGTTATTGTATTTCGTTATATGTTACAGTGAATACATACAATTCCTTTGTTCTTTCTTGTTTGATTGCCTTTGAGTGAGTGGGAGTTGTGAGAACGTTAGGCTTCTAACTCAGAAACCTAACAAATTGGTCTGACCTGCCGGATCCAAATTGGGGGCGAATCGAAGATGGAGGGAAGCACGGAGGGACGATTGGAGGCTTTGAAGATTACGATGGAAGGGATGAAGGCGGAATCTACTGCAGTGCGCCGGGACTTGCAAGAAATAATGAGGATGATGGGGGCGCAGGGTCACAACAACGAAGGACAATCAGATGGAAGTCAGGCTTCCACAAACAAGAACCAACGACGGCGCGAGGAGGATATTGGAGGGAGAGTGTGTCAGAGCGGCTGCAGCGGAATGGTTAGCGTGGAATAACAAACCAAGAGGGTTTTTAATACGAATGTGTGCCTTTTAATTTCTACTCAATTAAACTTACCAAGCAAATAGTAAAGACAAATAAAGAGAGTAAGGTTGAGAGAAATTTGCACAGATGATTTTATCCTGGTTCGGATCTTACCAATCCTACGTCTAGTCGCTTATCTCAAAACAAGATAAACAGTTCACTACTCACAAAACAATTACAAATTACAATCACAAAGAAACAATTTGTAAAAGTTTAGAAACCACCTCTCTTGATACCACAAGAGATGAACCTGTACCTCCTTTGAGTCTTCACAAAGGATGAACACCTCCTCCGAATACTTCACGAAGGATGAACTTCCTCTTTCGAACACCTCCTTAGACACACCAAGGGTGAACCGACTATTTCCTTTGTCACCGTAGCAACACTTCATCAGCTCCACAGACACGAGTTTCACAAGCCGAACAAGAACACACAAGTCTCAATGATTTCTGAGTACTAGAGCACAAGGGAAGAGTTGTTGTTGATGGAAAATGAGAGCCTATTTATAGACTCATGCAATTACTCTTCCGTTCTTCGTTTCCAGCCATTTAATGCTTTTAATCGATTAATATTAGTGTTAATCGATTAAAATGAGTATAACGGCTAGTTTTAACGGCTATAAAACTCCAACAGTCACTTTTAATCGATTAAAATGTATTTTAATCGATTAGCTAATAGATTAAAATTTATTTTAATCTATTAAATCGGTAAAAGTTGAGTTTTCAGCTTTTACTTGTTTTAGTCGATTAACACTATGTTTAATCAATTAAAATAGTGTGATTTTGACTTTAGACATCAATTATATAATATGAAAGTACATGGAATCAAAACCACAGAAAATCTAAGTCCTAGACAATGAACTACAATTATTACAAAAGCTTTCCATTGCAATACAAGTCTTCTTAACATTTTCTTGAATCTTGATTTCTCTTGACTTGATTTGGACATCATCAAAACTTCATCTTCATCATTTTGCTAACAGAGTGGGTGGCGAACATCCGGAGGGGCAAAATCAATGGCAGAAGAGGGTTGAATTACCCACTTTCGAAGGGCTAGACTCGTTAAACTGGATCAATAAGGCGAAGAGGTTTTTCGAGCTTCAAGGAGTAGCAGAGGAGGAGAAAGTGCGGCTCGCATACATAAGCATGGAGGGCAGCGCGGGCTACTGGTTCAAAGCCAAGAATCGTTCAGGGATGGTTTGAAGGAAGCCCTAGTGTAAGGTTTGGAACCATTGTTGAGCGTTTGGCAGCATCGAAATAGACGGGGACGGTGGAAGAGTATTTACAAGTCTTCAAGAAATTGGCGGTCGAACGAAGAGGGTGCCGGACGAGCAGCTGTTAGGATATTTTCTGGTGGGATTGCAAGAGGACATACGGAATCAAGTCTGACCGCATGACCCGTAGGACTTGCTGGTGGCGATGCGGATCACACGGGATGGTGAAGAATTCCAGGGAGGCGAAAAGGTAGGGAATGGGAGCGAGATAGAAGAAGAGTCGTATTGGGGACCAACAAGCAGTGAGGTGACACTATCCGAGGACAATCGCTATAACCCAAGCCGATCGGGAGTCGTCGAACGGTTTGAGGCTAATCACCCAGGCAGATCGGGAGTTGCTGAGCGGTCCGAGGCCAATCACCCAGGCAAATCGGAAGCCGCCGAGAGTGTGGGGTCAATATTGAACACCCAGAATCTGCCGGATCCAAACAGGAGAGGACGGCCATATCCGAGCAGGAGAGGACTGCCAGATTCGCATGGAAGAGGACTGCTGGACCCGAACGGGAGAGAACCGTAGAATCCGAACGTGAGAGGATGGCCGGAACCGAATGGTCGAACAATTACAGTCAAAGGCTGAACGGTCTTACAGTCAAAACGGTCTCCCAGTTATTGGCCGAATGGTCTCACAGTTACTGTCAAAGGCCGAATGGTCTTACATTCAAAACGGTCTCCCAGTCATTGGCCGAACGATATAAAGATAGTGGGAAGAGAGCCGAAAGGTAGAAGAAGTTATTTTACAGGGAAGAATAAGAAGCTCCTCGCTTCAAAGGAAATAATGCAGACACGAAAATGGTCCCATAAATTCTGTCTCTCATTTCGGCCACCACCCAAACCTCCAGACCAGAAGTTGTAGGTAGTAGCCAGCGGGTTCCCTTCCTATGATAAGACCATATCATAATGCCATGGGCTCAAACTTCATTGTTCCAACCTTGAGGACAAGGTTGTTTGGCAGCATGGTGTAATGATAGGATCTAAGGTAAAATGATAGAAGGAAGAGGAAATGAGAGAGTAGTTAGGAGAGGCGTGATGGGAGGTCTTGTATAAATAGCGTTTTATTCATTGTTAGAAGGCAGCTAGCCATTTACTTTGTGTAAACAGGTCGTGGACTTTGTTGAGGGGGATTAGGCTTCCGAGTCGTTATTGTATTTCGTTATACGTTACAGTGAATACATACAATTCCTTTGTTCTTTCTTGTTTGATTGCCTTTGAGTGAGTGGGAGTTGTGAGAGAACGTTAGGCTTCTAACTTAGAAACCTAACAATAGTTATTACTGTATTGTGCGTAATATGTCATTATCATAGTTACATTATTGTTTTGTTAGACTTTTTCTACTAAAATGATGTTTGGTTTTATTGTTGATTCATCCCTTTTATTTTATTTTTTTTATTATTCCTTGTCTTCCGAGCAGTATGTGACTTTCTTACTGTGTTTTGACCTTTTCTTATTATGCCATGTCAGATGTGCATAACCATCTACATTATTTAAATTGCAGTTCCAAGGAAGCCAGACTTCAGCTTGAATGTTGAACAGATCGCAGAAGTTGTTAAACAAGAGAAGCCCAAATGCATATTTTTGACATCTCCAAATAATCCAGATGGGAGGTAATTGTCAATTATCCTTTTTTACGTCAAAGTGAATAGTTAGAATTAGGTGCCTAGAGTAGTATGGTGGTAGTTCTTTCCTTTTCAGTTAATTTTTTCTTCTTGGAATTTACTGGAGTTCCTAGTGCACTTTTCTTTTCAGTTGTGCTTTTGTCCAGTCCGTGCTTCCCTATTATTATAGTGTAATAGGCACTTGTAGTGTCTTTTGTGGGTGCCCCTTGTATGTCTGGATATAATAAACTTATGTTTTGGCTGACCAAAAACAAAGTAGTGTGCAATATTATAATGTCCTATTACAAGTTGTTAGGAAGTGGAGAGTGTATGAGAGAAGAAAGGCATGACACCGAATGGTGGAAGGAGGTGAGGGCATGGGCCAAACGGTGTAAAGAGGAGAGAGTGTTAGCCGATCGGTGTAAAGAGGAGAGAGCGGGAGCCAAACGATAGTTAATATCCTATGGGTGGACTGCTGGGTTATGATTTTGAGATTTTATACAAGGCTGGGAGTACGAACAGGGTGGCAGATGCCCTATCTCGTAGAGGAGAAGGTGGTGACGAGGAAAGGGAATTGAGAGTAGTTGGCAGACCCTACTGGCAGGATTTCCAAGAGGTGTTAAAGGAGGTTGAGGAGGATGAGGTGCTGATGTGATAACAGAGATTCAGAAGGATCCCAATGCTAATTCAGCCTACACCCTGGAACAGGACAGGTTGCATTACAAGGGAAGACTGGTGCTATCCGCGAAGTCGGTGTGGATCCCCAAGCTTCTGGCTGAGTTTCATTTGACCAGCACAGGAGGCCACTCTGGAGTGTATAGAACGTACATAAAGGTAGCCCAATCTTTGTATTGGATAGGGATGAAAAAGTCGGTTACGGACTTTGTGGCGAGTTGCTTAGTGTGCCAACAACACAAATATTTGGCAGCTTCTCCTTAGGGACTGTTACAACTTCTGCCCATACCTTACGCTGTTTGGGAAGAAGTAAGTATGAACTTTATAGTGAAGCTGCCAAAATCCCAAGGCTATGATGCAGTACTAGTATTGGTTGTTCGCCTCAGCAAATATGGTCATTTTTTGCCACTCAAGCATCCTTATTCAGTTCGGACAGTGGCAGAGGTGTTTGTTAAGGAGGTAGTGCAGTTACATGGGATCCCAGTTTCAATTGTCAGTGATAGGGATCCTTTGTTCTTGAGCATTTTATGGAAGGAGCTATTTAGGATGCAGGGGACTCAACTCAAGATGAGTACAACTTATCATCCTGAGTCAGATGGCCAAACCGTGGTGTTGAACAGAATTGTGCGGGGGTATTTATGGTGTTTTTGCTCAAAGCAGCCAAAGAGCTGGAGTGCAATGCTGCCCTGGGCTGAATACTGGTATAATACCAGTTATCAAGGTGCAGCTAGGTGCACACCTTTTGAGACAGTATATGCCAGGGCTCCACCCTCTTTGAGCAGATTCGTACCAGGAGAAACGCTTGTAGAAGCGGTTGCCCAGGAATTGCAAACGAGAGATGAAGCTCTTAAACAGTTGAGGTTTCATTTGACTCGAGCCCAGGATTTGATGACCCAGCAGGCGAATAAAAGGAGGAGACCAGTAGATATTAAGGTGGAGAACGAAATTCTAATCACTGTTTCTTTTCTAAGCTGCTCTACAAAAATTTTGTATGTTTTTTGCGTTTGAGGCTGCAAATAATTTGTCAAAGGCCAAAGACTATATACTTGTGCCAAGTTTTGGGAAATTTTGAAAGTGTTGGTTTTTGGGGTTTGATGGTTGGAATGCCCTCTTTGTATCACCAAAATGCTACTGTGAAAATCTTGGTGCAAGAGATTTTTGATTTTGGTGGGTTTTGAAGCTAGCCAAGTTTGGTGGTGAAACTTGGCTAAGTTTGTGGTGCATAGTGCCAAGTTTTGGGAAATTTTGAAAGTGTTGGTTTTTGGGGTTTGATGGTTGGAATGCCCTCTTTATATCACCAAAATGCTACTGTAAAAATCTTGGTGCAAGAAATTTTTGATTTTGGTGGGGTTTGAAGCTAGCCAACTAGGATACACCCAGTCTTCCATGTATCCCAGCTTAAGAAGGCAGTGGGCGTGAAGAAGGTAGAAAAGGAACTGCCGCGAGAGTTGCAAGCAGAAGGACCTATGTTTTGGCTCATCAGAATCCTGGAAAAGAGGCAGATACAACAAGGAGAGGAGGTGGTCCAGCAAATTCTGGTACAATGGCAAGAAGGAGGCCGAGAGGGGGCGACTTGGGAGGATATGTTGACTATAAGGGATCAATACCCAGATTTCAACCGTGAGGACAAGGTTGATGATGAGGCGGTGGGTAATGTTAGGAAGTGGCGAGTGTATGAGAGAAGAAAGGCATGGCACCGAACGGTGGAAGGAGGTGAGGGCATGGACCGAACGGTGTAAACAGGAGAGAGTGTTAGCCGATCGGTGTAAAGAGGAGAGAGCGTTAGCCGATCGGTGTAAAGAGGAGAGAGCGGGAGCCGAAAGGTAGTTAATATCCTAACTGCTAAGCAGTTAGGATGGGCGGGAAATGAATTGCATAAATAGAGCTATGATCCATAGTTAGAGGGACTTTTGACAGTTAGTTGTTTTAACAGGAACTTTTAGTCCTGTGGGGGAGGTTAGGCTCCCATTGATTGCTTGTACATTGTATCTTACCAGTTTTGAATATAAGAAATCCATTCTTTTGTCTTCTGTGTGTGAATAGTGAGTGTGGGAGTGGCTGTCTGGTTTGGTTTCTTACCCAGAAACCTAACAGAAGTTGTACCACAATGAATGCAGTGTATTTCTTTTTCATCAACAATACGGAATCAGGATATAGTAAGGCTGGAGATTATTGTTATCATTAATATGCTTGAAATTTGAGTTTCCTTTGTTTGCTTATGGTATTGTTTATATGGATCTTAATGTAACAATTTCATGGCAGTATAATTGATGACGATGTTCTCTTAAAAATACTTGACCTTCCCATATTGGTGATATTGGATGAAGCTTACATTGAGTTTTCGGCAATTGAATCGAGGATGAGTTGGGTGAAGAAACATGAGAATTTGATTGTTCTTCGGACATTTAGCAAAAGAGCTGGTATTTTAATAATTTTTTTCTTTCCCTATTTTACACAATTAAACTTGAATATGAATTGATATATCGTGTTTCCCCCTTATAATTTTTTTATTGTAAAACCAGTTCCCTTATGTGTGATCTGATCAAAACTCTAATAAAACTATTTTTTTCAGGCTTCTTGTGTGCATGCTAAGACATGCATTTTTTTAGTTAAAAATTTGAGATTATTATATTGTTCTTTATTTTATTGTAAGCAATATAATCTCTGCGGTTTCTTTTTGTTATGGAGAATTATGATAAGGGTTATTATATGCGTACGTGAAATTTGACCTAGTGGTTTTTGGTTAAATTTGACAACCAATAATATGCGTACGTGAAAGTTTTATCTGCTAAAGTTACTATAGAAGAAATGATGGGGGACAGGGTCAATGAATCATAATAGCAATTTCCGTTGAATATGACACCCATTGTGACTGATTGCAATTTTCATGGAATTTGCAATGTGAAGCCGTTGTGTGGTAATGGATCAGCATAGGTCCAGACTGCTATGGTGCTATACCACCAGTAGACTGCTATGGTCCAGACTGAATTTTAAGTTGAATGTTTGTTTTTAGTAGTGTATAGTAGTAAATTGACTTGGCACCAATATTTTCACAAAGAAAGCGCAAAGTAGCAACAAATAAGGGGGTGTTTGATGATTATTGAAATTAGGAGTTTTTAGGTGTAGAGGGGGAAAGAGACATAAATGAAACACAATTGGTATTAGCTGAGGTATATTATATTGTGTTGATTTGTGCATAATCCTAATATTAATTAGGGAAAGTGTTTAAGTGAGATCCTACATTGACTGGAGATATATTCAAATTATGTTATAAGTAGGTGCAAACCAGTGTTGTGAAGTTATGGATCTATTGTGTCACTTGCTATTGAACCATTATTAGGTCACTCCCAAATGTTTAGTTTCACGCTTGAGATGTCCAATCCTTGGCATGAGGAGCTGTGTAAGAGATTCCACATCAACTTAGAATAACTAAATTATATAAATGAGTACAAACCTCATCTTATAAATCGATTTGTAGAATTGAGTCAATCCTAAGTCCACTTTCTAAGAGAAACAAATGATGTGATAAACAAATATAATAACCAACAAACCTAGGAGATTATGTGATATAGGCAAACTAATCCCAATGGATAATTTAGGAAATTTTAAGTTATAAGATATTTTCATATATTCTAATACCCTGCTCGCTGCAGCTTTCTGAGCTTTGAGCTTCCTATATGCATACCGGTTGAAAAAAATCGAACTATATTTTTGTGATTGTAGAATGGTGGGTCAAGATGATTTGCTTGGGAAGCTGCATGGCCAGGATGATTCTCTAGGATAGCCATGTTGAGGCCAGGCTGATTTTTCTGGGAAAGTCATAGGGCTAGGGTTGATTCCTCCAAAATCCCACACTGCACGATTGGAACCAAAGAGGGCAAGGTCAAGAAGGAGAGAGAATAAAAGGTACCAAACTGTGTCAAAAAAACATGAGAAATGGGTCAAAAGCCAGAAATTGACAAACCATGTGTATTTATTTTGGACAGGAGGGCTGCACAAATCTGGCAATGGAGAGATCAGCTGAAGCATAGCCATGGTATACTGCTGCACATGGCAACTACTGCTGCTGGGTATTGTTTATGTGTGAACTCTGCTTTGGCTGGCCTGATAGGACCAGCCTAGACCTGACAGTGGATGGTTGGAAATGTAGCCGAAAATAGTGACTAGCGAACAGTGGCAAGAGATGTTGAAAAAGGTCACAGATGTCAAAATAAATGTTTGAACTTTGTCAGATTGATGAGATGGTAGTCAGCGATTGGTAACAGTGTTCAAAAACTACTGTTAGTCTATGTAGTAGGATATATGATTGGAACGGGAAGCAGAATGTTTATGATGGACCTGGATGACTTTCAGTTAGTAAATGTTTTGTAGACCTCAATTCTTAGGAGCAAAGCTGAATAACCAACAACACCTGTTAGGGGTTAGAAGGCATATGAAAGGAAAAGGTATAGGAGAGGAGGAGAAGACCGAACGGTGGGGGAGAAAGACCAAGCCGAACGGTGGAAAGGGGGGAGAGGACAGACTGAACGGGGACAGGAGGAAGACCTGATCGAACGGGGACAGGAGGAAGACCTGACCGAATGGGGGCACGAGGAAGACCAGACCAAACGGGGAAAGGAGGGCGACTACCCTAACTGGGATAGCAATTAGGGTATAGGCAGGAAATATTTAGTAATTATAGTAAATAAAGTCATATCCTAGGGAAATATTGTTAGTTACGGTAATTAGAGCAGTATCCTAGGAAAATATTGTTAATTACGGTAACTAGAGCAGTATCCCAGGGAAATATTGTTAATTACAGTAACTATAGCAGTATCCTAGGGAAATATTCAATATAAGCTTATTATAGCAATTAGAAATATATCCTAGGAAAATAATAGTATAAATAAAGCACTAATGCTATGGGTTAGGGCATGCTTTTGATTATTGAGTTTTGTAAAAGAGGTTATGCTAATGACTGAAGGAGGTTATGCTCCCAGTTATTGTTTGCTTTCTTTGATTGAGTTATTTCTATCAATAAAGGAGATTTATTCATCCATTATCTATTGTCCATTGTTCTGTGCGTGTGAGGGTGTGTGTTCTGGTTATGATTCCCACTCGGATACGTAACAGCACTACTCTACAAATCAAATTTCCTTTCTAAATTTTCAGTTTATGGATTCGATACTGAGTTTTCATATGTTTATTGAATTAATATGTGCAAAATTCTGTTACTGATGGTTAGTTACTTTTTAACTTGGGGTCCTGGTACTAATGATGTAAACCTTTAAAATTCTTAATTTTCAAATTGTCTCAGGTTTAGCTGGACTTCGAGTAGGATACGGAGCTTTTCCTTTGAGTATAATTGAGTATCTTTGGAGAGCGAAGCAGCCATATAATGTATCTGTTGCTGCTGAAATTTCTGCCTGTGCAGCACTGCAAAATCCTACCTATCTAGAGGTTTTTCTTTTGTACCTATCCACTAGTTCATTTGGGCTATTTAAAGTTGTTATAGGAGTTTAATAGTCCTTAACACAATTGTGTCCAGCTATCCCATGTATAAGCATACTGGGTGCAATTCCACGATATGCAAAATACTAAAGTACCTGCATCTTTTATTACATGTTATTATCCTCAAGACAAATGAAAGCTAACGTGTCAGTCTTAACATACAGAACGTAAAAAATGCTTTGCTAATAGAAAGAGGGAGGCTTTATGACCTTTTGAAGGAAGTTCCATTCCTTCGGCCATTTCCAAGCCATTCTAATTTCATTCTTTGTGAGGTTACATCTGGAAAGGACGCAAAAAAGCTAAAGGTAATCTTCCTTTCCTTATCTCTGTATATATAAACTTTTCCTTTGTTTATTTATTTATTTTCTTGTAAATGTTTGGTACAATTTTTGTTTGGTTCATATTTTGATACTTCATGTCAGTTTGGTATTTTGATTTGAAAGACATCTCTTCTGTCTCCCAAAATGACCATTCTGATCTCCTTAGGATAATAGCCACTTTAAGAATAGTGGACAGTATGTTGAGAAGAATAGTTATTTTACTTATGATTTTTGCTACCTGTGGTTTTCTGATGTTGATGAAATAACCCTTCTTCCTGTGTAATTGGCATGCTTTTTATTGTGTTTATTCATTCTATCATGAGAAGTGGCATCCAAAAGACAATTTTAGAAATACGCTCCATGCAGTGAAGCATATGTCACTAAGAATGTAAGAATCCTGAAAAATCTACATTTTAGCAGACGAATCAGAAATCTGTTTATGAGATCAAAAGCTAGTTGAAACAACTTCTCGTAAAATCAACTATTTCTTTTAAGAATGTTTTTGTGATTGTAAACAAACATGAATAAACTTCTCTGCGTTTTTTAAGAAGAAACTAGCCACTAAATTATCTTATACTAAAATGGCTTTTTTTAATCTTAAACAACAAACATCTAGGAAGTTAGAAGAAGAAAACAAAATGTCTCAATAAACTAAAGTTAACTCATGCACAAGTTAAAAACAAAATTTAGCTTCAAATAATGTTAAGATTTTCTTGTTATTCTTTTCTTGTAGTGTTGATAGAGAATCTTGTCTAAACATAAAGAGACTAGGTTGAGACTCTAGTTATTTAACAAGAATTTCAACCCATATTGAAGAATGTAAAAGTCTTTTGTTTCAACTTTTTCCAAACACCAATTGCAAATTTGTTGCCAACTGAGACATTATTTTTATGTACATAGGAGGACCTCGCACAAATGGGTGTGATGATTCGTCACTACGACAAGAAAGAGCTGAAAGGGTACGTTCGTGTAACTGTTGGTAAGCCTGAACAAACAAATGCACTTATGAAATGTCTCAAGAAATTGTCGTAGGAGCAAAGTTTTAATGAAATAAACACTGTAACATTTTAGAATCACCATTAATGTTCTAAACACATGGTGGATTAATGATTGTGTTAATTTATAGCAACTTTATATTATTTCAGAACTCAATTTTCAAAATATGTGCAAGTTACATTCTGGATTTGGCAACCCAAAGCAAAGCATCAATTCATATTTGTAAGACGAAAATTATGGTGGTGTTGAAAGTTTTAATATGAAATATTAATACAGGAAAATTAAATGGCAATCTATTTTCATGATACAACTTTTCATAATTGTTTAACGAAACTTGAATTGTAATGAGTGAAGAACAAAATATCAAGAGAGAAAAGTGAGAAAAAAAAAGATAACAAATATTCTAACTCAATTTATATGCGAACTGATTTATAAAAGTCCTTTTATAAGTTTTTTTAATTTAAAATTTGCCAATTTTATCTTATGAAGAAGTCAAATTTATTTATTTTTCTTCATTTACTTTTCTAAAAGGACTCAGAACATTCTGAATTAATTGTTTAGAAAAAAAAATTACCCCGTGGATTCCAAAAATGATCAAAACGCTTCCCAAAACATAATTCAATGTTCAAAATGTAAAAAGTAAAATGTTAAAAATAAGGACTAAAGAATTAGGATGGAAAAATAATGTCACAAAACTGTTATTAATTTCATAATTATGTAATACTGTTATCTCTAATATAGATGCCGTATTTCACTAGGTTTATAAAATTAATTTAAAATGTATCTAATCTTTTAAACTTTTTAATGAAATAATTTATCTTTTTTAATACAAAATTTAGTAACGTTAATTATTTTAAGTGTTTCTTTTACCAATGTTAATACATTAAATGTTAAAAACTAAATTGATTAAGGTATGTATGTAATCCTGAAAAATTAATTAGGTCTAAAATATTTTTTCACTTCCTCTTAAATAGACAAAATTCACTTTTAGTCCTCAAATTTTAAAATGTAGTACATCTAATTCTTTAAATTGAAAGATTGAAAAATATTAAATAATGCTAAAAGGACCAAAAATGTTGTATTTTAAAATTAGAGAGACAAAAATTAAAGTTTACATGTCAGACTGACAACAATATGATTAGTTAATTAATTAATTGAGATTTATGAAACAATTATAGATTTTAACTTTATATATAAGCTGGATAAGCAAAACTATCTATAAAGCTAACAAAACAAATCTACTCAACAACATCCTTGCCATCAAAAGCTTGCTCCACTAAAAGCTCTTCACCCTCTACTCACACCCACATGATGATCATAGCTAAACAAAGAACATAGTCATATACAAACACAAATGCAAATAAAAGGGTAAGCTAGATATAAAAGAATCATACATTGATATAATATACAAAACACCCTTAATCATGCACACAGAACAACTACCTTCAAACATCCTAAACATGTTATGCCTTAAACTTGACTGTCCGGAGTTAGAATGATTGTCGAGCTATGGCGGGTTGTGCACTTGTGGTGGCCTCTACTGTTTTGCAAAGTCATTGCCAACGGGTTTCACCCTAGCACACTCACAAGGTTAGTTTGTTCCACGCCTTGGAGTATACTAGAAGCCCCTAAGACTAAGACCTCCTGCTAATCTTCACCACATGTGTCAATCCTCTCTACTTGAGAATAAAAGACCATTAGAGTTCAGGATAATCCCTAAGACTGGTCTCCCTGCATTCATTTTAAACATACTTGAACCTCACCAAGAGATTTCACTTTGAAACTTACTTACATAACTTTGAAACCGTACTTTAACTTTGAATCTCAACTCATGAATTTGATACGCATATAAACACACACATAATCATAACTCATTCCCAGATGAATCAAAACATCACATGAATCAACTTAAGAACAAAGAAGATAAGTATAACATAAGTGTTAGAAATAAAGAGGTTTGTTTCTCAACACCAAGAGGGGGGTGAATTGGTGATTTATAAAAATGAATGCTTTTCAAATCTTTTTGCAAAGTTAGAATGATCTTTAAAACTTTCTTGCAGTGTAAGTAAACGCGTATGCGGATTAAAGTAAAAGAGATAGGGAAAGAAGAACAAACACAAGGTTTTTATCCTGGTTCGGCCTCAATGCCTACATCCAGTCACCCTTCCAATCAACCTTAGATTAAAGGATATTTCACTATAATGATTTGAGAATTACACCAAAGGTTTTACAGTGAACACACCCTCACAATGTAAACACCTTTCCCACTCACAATCAAATATAGAAACGAAAACACCTACACACACAGAACCACACGTTCTTGTTGTAGAAACCCTTTGAGATACCCAACTCAAAGTTCAAGAGCTCCTCACTCTTATTCTTGTCACGCACGACCAGGGACACAACACAATCAACAAGTGCAGAAACCTTTTCTGATAACAACAAATACACCTTAGCAATGTGAATAAGATCAGCCAGTCAACTCTCAAATTTCCTCTCAAGAATCCTTCAAGATCTTCGCTTCTTGATTCTTGGAGCGTCTATGTAATCTGCAAATCTTTCTCAGATAAAAAAGCTATCAGATATCAAAGTGTACAATTGATCAAAAGTCTTTTTCATTTACAAGCAATGCGTCAATTTATAGTTTTCATCATATCACACGCAAAGTAATCGATTATGTTAGTAATGTAATCGGTTACATAAAAACCAGGTGTAACAAAATTACAACTAACACAACTCTTAATTGAATGCACAATTAATGTAATCAATTTGCATTTAATGCTAGTCAAACATATTTAAAAATATGACCGTTATAGCAGTTATGACTAAGTTGAAAATAATTTTCAAAAGATAACAAACTTAATTGATCACATAAAATGTGTAATTGATTAAGCTTAGCACTTAAACAAAATTTGAAAACTTTTTCTCTTCAAAAACTCATCACAACACATTTGAAAATGATATATGTAAAGATACGAGTTTTAATCGATTTAACAACTAATGTAATCTATTCATAACTTGTTGTTTTGCCATAGTTCAAAACATAAGCTATCTGATGCCCTTAATTGATTACAAAGAAACTGTAATCCATTATGTCATGAAAATATGCTTTTGTGCTTGTGATTTTCATTACACATAACATCCAGTATGCATACCAAGATATAAACACATCATAAGCAATAGTATGCAGAACCAACAATATGTCAACATATGCATTTATCAGCAATAAGCATTTTCATATTCACATATGTATTTCATCACATAGAACATATTTCTGTAGTGGCATAACAACATCTATGTTGTTACAATCAATGTGTTGTCATCATAAAAAACAAACACATCAGGGAGTGGGTTCAACACTCATATTTCTCCCCCTATCAACAATAAGACTTGGACCAATCGTTCAACGACCACTTTCGCTAGGCGACCACAGAGTTCTCTCGCTCAACGACCTAGCTCGCTGTGCAAATACACAAATAATAATCCCAGACCCCAAACCTCTCGCTTAGCGACTCAGCTCGTTGTGCAAATAAAACAACATTAGTCTCAGACCCCAACCTCTTGCTCAACGACCCAAGTCGCTAGGCGAATACAAAGACAGTGGTCCAGACCCCTAACCCTCTCACTTAGTGGCCCTACTCGTTAGGTGAGAATAGAAATAGTGGTCCAGACCCTTCAACCATTCTTCCAACGACCCCACTCGTTAGACGAATCCAGAGACAATGTGCCAAACCCTACAATCACTCGCTAAGTGATCCCACTCGCTAAGTGATCCCACTCGCTCAACAAGTCTGCATGATTCTGCAACTTAAAATTGCAGAATTATGCAACCTACACCAAAATGACCAAATTGAGCACTTTTGGCACAGTTTTAAGAAACTTAGGAACTCTAACAAGTCTCAAAAGACTAACCTAGTCTATCCCAACTGACCAATTGAGCACCTAAATCTCAATTAAAATTTTCACTACTCCACTTCCTCCAAACTAGCTCTAAACAAAGACAATTTACATATACTCATAACCAACCAATGTTATCATAGATTTCTAACATTTTATATGTCCAAATACAACCCAAACATCATTCCATACAATCCATAATAACAGTTCATCAATTCACACTAAAAAAAAATTGACGCGCTTTGCGGCTGAGGGAAATTAGGGTTCTGGGAGAAGGGTTGAAGGAGATGCTGACATGGCAAGAGTGATAGAAAAAAAAATTGACGTGGCACTCCACCGTTAGCCAGCTCGGCTTCTTTTTAACGCCGTTGGTTTGGGAGGACGAAAAATTATGGCTTTCTTAAGGAGAAGGATCAAAATGTAGCTTACTTTGAAAGAGGGACTAAAAACAAATTCGCTTAATAGTTTAAGGATTAAAAACATATTTAATCCTTTATAATTTAATAAATATGTAATTTAATTTAAAAATATAATATTATTTAATATATTTTCATATTTTAATAATTATTAAAATATAATTTGTATTATTATAATAGTTATATTGAAAAAGTTAAAATTAAAATAATTAAAATAAAAGTAATATCTATACCTAATTAAAATTATCAACATCCGTGCTATTTTAAAAAAAAAATTCAAATAAGGCATTAACTTGCAAGATTTTATACTTGCTCATTAATTTATCATATTAAAATTGCTATATTATTAAAATAATATAAAATTATACGAGTAAAAGTTTATCATACTATTTTAATTATGAGAATAAAAGTTTTGTAAATGATTCTAAAGTTGCCTAAATATATGTATTCCCATTTTGGTTACAGTAAAATCATTGATGAAAACTTTTATAGGAATTTTAATTTTGGACTATTTTTTGAACAGTTTAAATATAATAAAAAATTAATTAAATTTTAAATATATCATAAATTTATATTTTTTAATGAAGTTTTTATTAAAAGAATTGAATATTTAAAATATTTTTATTTTATCTAAGGATCATTATTTAATTATTGTGGTCAACATGACCGAATTTTCATCTCTAACAATGTGGAACTCGTTAATTTCTTAAATCTTGGATCCACTTGTTCTATCCCCTAAGTGCATATGTTCATTGATGAGTTAGAGAAATAAAACAAAATAAAAATCATATTATCCAATTGACAGAAAAATGAAATAAAAAAAAACTTATATAAAGAATATATTTTACATTGGTGAATAGTGTTCAAAGGGCAACGCTTTGATCAAGTCATGAAATGAACTTGCAGGAAGGGGAGAAAGTCTGAGTCAGCACTGCACTTACTCATAGAGATTCCACTTGCAATGCATACCACGACTTTTCTTTTATCTTCCACAAATGTGGACCCTCTTCAACCAATCCGATCATAATTCTGCAACCAACCCATACGTCGTCGTCATGTTGAACCAAAATCCATAGTAAAAGATATCAAACAGAGAGTCCACTCCACATTGGTGAATTGATATGCAAAGGGCAATGTTATGATGAAGGCATGGAATGAACTTGGAGGAAGGGGCACAAATTCTATCAGTCAGCACTGCACTTTCCACAAATATGGATCCCCTTCAACCAATCCTCTCATAATTCTTCTGGAAAAACCGCGTCTTTGGACTTCCATTTTTTCACTATATATTATATAACACATTCAGTTGATGAGTCAGCACTGCACTTTCTCATACTGAATCAATCAAGTATGGCAAACTGTATTTACAGCTTATTGCTTATAGCCTTCTATATGATGGGTGAGGTATCATCTGTCATTGGTGGCTCCATGCCTTCTTCTTCCATCAATCATGAACGACAGGCTTTGCTCCACAGCGGTTGGTGGAATGATGACAGTAATATCTCTGACCATTGTGATTGGGAGGGTATCTCTTGCAATGAAGCTGGAAGTATTACTGCTATTGAAAGATGGAAGATTCCTTCATCAAAAGAATTGCTTTGGATTGAGAAGTTCAACGTCACTGCCTTCCCCAACTTAGTCTATCTGCGTCTATATGGAATGGGTCTTAGAGGAACCATCCCTAAAGAAATAGGCTCACTTACAAACCTTACCACCCTTGTCCTCACCAACAATCATCTCCAAGGTAAGTAATTGCAATTCTCTTGATTGCATTACCGATGTAAATTCTGTCAATGGAATAATTAATCTAATTATCTCTTTCTTGCTCTGATTCAACAGGTTCAATACCACCACAACTTGGAAACTTGACACAATTGAAGATGTTATCTCTCTCTCAGAATTCTTTATCAGGTTTAATTCCATGTACACTTGGTCAACTCATCAATTTGCAATTTCTCTATCTTGAATCAAACAAACTTGAAGGTAGGATTCCGACAGAATTG
This sequence comes from Vigna angularis, assembly GCF_016808095.1. Lineage (NCBI taxonomy): Eukaryota > Viridiplantae > Streptophyta > Magnoliopsida > Fabales > Fabaceae > Vigna > Vigna angularis. The sequence continues at coordinate 13,660,514 of NC_068978.1, read as the reverse complement.
GGGAATTTGACAAAATTACAGACATTACATCTATCACGTAATTTATTCACAGGTTCAATTCCTCATACATTGGGTCAATTAGAGAACTTGATGTATTTCTTCTTTCAATCTAACCAAATTACTGGTCCTATACCTATAGAATTTGGAAATTTAAAAAGTTTACAAACATTATATCTCTCAAATAATTCCCTCAACGGTTCAATCCCTTCTACTTTAGGTCAATTGGAGAATTTGGTACATCTCTACCTTAATTATAATGAAATAGAAGGTCAGATACCTGAAGAATTAGGAAATTTGTCCAAGTTGGAAATTTTGCAACTTTCTCATAATAGGATTTCAGGTTTACTACCTCCAAAACTCTTGCAAATGGACAAAGTGTTCTGTTTACATCTCTCGTCAAATCAGTTATATGGTTCAATACCATTAGAAACTATGAAATGTCCCCATACTGTTGATTTAAGCTTCAACTTCTTTAATGGAAGCATAACCTCTCGAATTGGTTGTGTGAGTGACCTCAATCTTAGTCACAATTTCCTTGTTGGTGAGATTTCACCTCTTTTGAAAATGAGTTTTGTTCTTAGTCGATTGGATCTTAGCTATAATAATCTTTCGGGTAAAGTACACAAGGAACTTGCTAGTCTATCATATATAAACCTTTCATACAATTCCTTTGACTTTTCACAAGACCTTGACTCAAAATTGGAGGTACCAGATTACTGTTTTTTTCAGGAAGACTCATTAATTGATGATCACCACATGCCCAATTTTACATACTGCAACGTGCTCAATGAGACAAATCCTCAAAGTAGAAAAAATAAGCCCATCATTGTGTTAATTGTTCTTCCAGTCATTTTCTTCAGTGTTGTAATACTCCTTCTAATATTATATTTCTCAAGATGTATTCCTAAGAAAAAATGTGAAGGAATATCAACAAAGAATGGAGACTTGTTTTCTATATGGAACTATGATGGTAAAATTGCATTTGAGGATATCATTGAAGCAACCGAAGACTTTGACCTTAAGTATTGCATTGGGACAGGCGCATATGGTTGTGTTTATAGAGCACAACTACCCAGCGGCAATATTGTTGCATTAAAAAAACTCCATTGTGTGGAATCCCAAAATCCATCTTTTGACAAAAGTTTCCGTAATGAGGTGAAGATGTTAACAAAAATCCATCATAAAAATATTGTAAAGCTTCATGGTTTTTGCCTCCACAATCGGTGTAAGTTTTTGGTCTATCAATACATGGAAAGAGGTAGTTTATTTTATACTTTGAGTAATGAAGTGGAAGCTAAGGAGTTGAATTGGAGTAAGAGGGTGAATGTTATTAAAGGAATGGCAGAGGCTTTATCCTACATGCATCATGATTGTAGCCCACCAATTGTTCATCGAGATGTAACAAGTAGCAATGTTCTGTTAAACTCAAAATTAGGGGCTTATATCTCAGACTTTGGCACAGCTAGACTCCTTCAACCTGATACATCAAATCAAACCTTGGTAGTTGGCACTCGTGGCTACATTGCTCCAGGTGAATGTTATTTTCTATCACAAAACTACAATATTTTTGTCAATATCTAGAATTGATGTAATAATTTATTTTTATAATTTGAGTTTCCTTTCTTTATTTTTTTTATAACAGAGCTTGCTTATACATTAAGCGTGACAAAAAAATGCGATGTTTATAGTTTTGGAGTGGTGACTTTGGAAACATTAATGGGAAAACATCCTGGAGATCTAATCTTGTCATTATCAAACCCAAGAACTGAAAATATGTTCGTGAAAGATCTTTTGGATTCACGTCTTCCTCTGCCTCTCTGGAGAGAAGCTCAAGATATCATTCTCGTGATAACACTAGCATTATCATGTTTGTGCTCCAAACCAAACTTAAGACCATCAATGCAACAAGTGGCTGAGAAACTCTCAAGTTTCAAACTAGTATTATCTTTGTCTTTTCATGAAATTTTGATTCGTGAATTAATGAGTCAAGACATATTTCATCTTTCTTTGAAGTGTCAAGGATGAACTCTGTTAAGCCAAAGTTGAGAAAAGTAATAATGCTTTGCATGTTAAAAACAAGAAAATTTCGTTGATTGAATATAATAGATACATGTTATTGTTGTTTGTTTTTTAGTTTACATTAATAACTTTACCATTTTGATTTACCTTTTCTCTATGTGTCGTGACTTTTTTCTTTATCTAGTGTAAAGTGCAAATATCAATCTCCATAAATAATTGTTTGTACAGACTAAGCTGAATTGAAATTATTCACTACAAACTCAATGTTTATACATATATTTTGATTAAAAATTGACGTAGAGCAATTTATAAATTATGACAAAGATGATGATTATTTTTTCCATTTTTCATTAGTAAATTGAAAATAATATTTTTTGAAGATGATTAACATTGCATCTTAACAAACATTCCACAATTTTTTATTTGTTTAAATATATATATATATATATATATATATATATATATTCATTAATTTGAAAATTGTTTTCACCTGTTTTCTTCTAAGTCTTTCCTTAAAATAACAAAAACTTGGATTGAAAACCACTACAAAGGTTATTGTGTTAACTTAAAAGTATTAGTCGACCTATAATTATTTAAAACTAACACATATAAAAGAATGAAGAAAACTTATTTGAGTTAGAATTTAAAAAAAAAAACACCTTTTTTTAATTTGAAATAATTTAAAGATTAAAGTGGGTTCTTATTATGATTTTTGCTCTTACCAAAATATGAACGTAATCACGCAAGTACTTGAATTTTAGAATGCTGTCAAAACTGCCTAGGGCTCGAGCGCCACCATGATAGTGCTGAGTGATGGAAAATGGCATTGAGTAGTGTAATTTTATAGAGCAGGGCATTGAGGACCACATTCTGGCGTTTTGTAGTGGCGACGCTGACATGTCAAAATGGGTTATTTAAGCGTAGCTCTCGTCAGGTTAGGGATTCTTTTCCTCCTACTCTTCATTCTTCACTTAGGGCGACTAAAAGAGGCCCTTTGAGGCTGTTTGGGGTACTGGGAAGATCTCCCACTCCTCCTTGGGTCTTCAAGCTTCATTAATAGTGATTTTGTCCCTTTTGGTTTGAGGAAGAAGATGAGTCACGAATTGGAGATGGAAATGCGAAGGGGAAGCATAATTGGAGCATGGAACAGCTGCCAAGAACCTTGGGAAAGGTTGTGCATCTTCTCTTTAGTTCTAATTTCTTCCCTATCTCTCTAATTTTGTAGAACCCTAAGTTCTCCCCCATGGATGGCTTGTCCTATTTATTGAGATTAATGGTAAGACATGGAATTCTTATGTATTTTGTGATGTTAATGATATATGTTTTTCCAATTCATGTTAGTATTCAATTTCTATGCTTAATGTTTGTTTTGGTTTGGCCACCCATGCTTGATTTGTGATTCTTGATATATTGTGAAATATGATTTGAACCTAGAACTGAAATTGAACACTTGATGGATAGAATTGAGATGTTTGTGAATGCATGAGAATGAAGTGGATGAATTCTAGTCTTAACAAATTATAAATACTCTATGTTAATTTCTTGTACACCAATTGTTTGATAAAAATACCAAAAAGAGTTTCTTGTGTTCTTGTGCACTTTGATGTCAAATTTAGTTATGAAAGGAAAAGTTGTTATGTGTTGCACAAGTCTCTTGGGAGAAAATGATATTTATCACTTGCTACTCTACGACCGGTGCACTTGCTGTTGGTTTTGCAGACACACAGATGAGGAGTTGTCTTTGGATCAGATGTTAGGTGGCGGTGATGGAGCAAATGACCAACCTTATGAAGTACCTGAAAAACACTAGAACGGGAGTTGAATATTCTTTTCAGAACCATATTGTCGAGCTTTGAATTTTTCTATTAAATGCTTTAGATGCTAAACCTAATAAATGTTTATAAATGATAATAACTTTTATGTGCTATTCAGAATGTACACTGCAGAGTTTATAAGAACTTTCTTTATTGAAGAATAATCGTTTAGCTTGGAAGGTTCTTGTATTTAGAAATAAAAACACAATTGTAGGTTTTTATAAGAGAAGTGTTTTGGCAAAAGAAAGGGTAATTGCACATATATTTTTTTATTAGTTTACTTCAACTCGTAGAGGGTTCAACTATAATCTTCATAAGATTACAATTGAGTATTCACACCGCTCCTATTTTCTTCAGTTAGCGAATAACCTCCTATTATCCTAGACTTGGGTGAGTATTCACACCACTACTGGAACTAAGCAACCTTGCCTAGATTTTCTTAACTCAATTGAGTTCAACAAGTATTTACCTTAATCATGGTTATGACCTAGAAAACCTACCGGCCGATTTAGTACAACCGTTCAGTTAGGTTGATTCAACATTGTCTTCTTTGGACTGTCCGGTCAGTATGGTACATAAAGAAATTTATTCTTTTAACACTTTCATAAATATAATTTTGATATTAAGAGAAAATTGGGAGTCGCATGACTAAACGTTGGAAGTGCATGTAAGTGTTAATAATTATTTCAAATTTAAATAAATTGTAGAATTTAGTGGTAATTAAAAAACTATTATCCCAATAAAAATGTAAAATAAAATTAAAATTCATTAAATTTAATAATATTGTCCAAACAAAAGATTTAAAGCATACAAGATAAGCTTTTTAAAATGGAAGAAAACTAAATTTGAAGAATTCTATACTATTGTTGTTTGCAGCAAAGATGTGGCTCTCAAGAAGTGTTAGGTTTTCTCTTCTTCCTTCCATTGCCAAGTTTCCTCCTTTTCTTCCAATGCACAATTCCTTCTTTTGCTCTCACTCTCAGTCTCAAACTTCCTTACACGACGACGCCGTCTCACAATTCAATCGCTTGCTTCATCAGCGTCATGTTCCTCCCATATTCGAATTTGGAAAGATTTTGGGATTTCTTGTGAGGATGATGCCATAACCTTAACTACACTCATGAGAGGTCTCTGTGATAAGGGTGAGGTCAAGGAAGCCCTCAACCTTCACGACAAAGTAGTAGCACTAGGATTTCGGCTCGACAAAATTACTTACGGCACTCTGATCAATGGATTGAGCAAAATAGGAGAAACTGAAGCCGGGATCAAATTGCTCAGAACGATTCAAGGTCGATCAACAGTAATGTATAACATTATTATTGACTCTTTATTAAAAGAGAAACATTCAAAAGAAGCTTATGATTTGTATTCTGAGATGGTTATCAAGGAAATTTCTCCTGATGTTTGTTACTTATAGTACTCTAATTTATGGCTTTTGCTTAGTAGGACAGGTAGAAGTAGGATTTGGTTTCCTAAATGAAATGCTATCAAATAGCATCAGGCCAGATGTTTATACCTATAATATATTGATTGATGCATTGTGTAAGGAAAGAAAGCTAAGAGAATTGAAAATGCATATTAATTTTGCAGTTAAAACATAATTAACCTTGTATATCAAGTTTCTTGTTTGCATTTGAATTTTATTACTACTTTCCACATTTCATAGACATTTTCTTGAAGATTTCTTACAAAAATTTGAAATTTTTTTTGAAAGAAAAGTGTTCTTTTTTGTTGTTTTTCCTATGAATTTGATATTCAAGGTTAATTATGTTTTAACTGCAAAATTAATATGCATTTTCAATTCATTTTTCCTCTTAGCATTGTTAGTGTATGTAATGTTTTAGATACTTAATTCACTTCGTTAACCCATAATTCAAGCTAAATCTCTTCTAAAATATTTATTATAATCGTTTTTATTAATGTTTTAAAGAATTAATTTATTTAAATTTTATATATTAATGTAATAAGTCATAATAAAAATGACTATTATCATACATTGAATGTAGACCATGACTAATTCGAATCTTCATTGTTATCGGTAATATAATAGTACATATATTCTAAAATAACATATTTATTTAGTGTTTCAAAAATAGTACTATGAAAAGAAAAATACATATATCATATTTGTTATAGACTTTTTTTTATCAACAACGTACTATTCAACATAAGCATATTTAAGAACTTCATTATAAGTTGGTAGTATACACTAGTGCAGAATTGACTTTTAACGTCTCTCCATAGACGTTCGTCCACAAAAGCACCAACGTAAATAATTGATCGGTGGCATATCCATAAATAAGTGAAACTGTAGACGTCTGTTGTTGGGGGGGGGGGGGGGGACGGACGTCTATAATATTATAGACGTCCGTGCCCCACCCACGGACGTCTAAGAGGCTGGAACAATCACCTCTTCAACTTCCCTGTCAGCCCCTTACACGTCTATTGTGGAGGGGGCCGGACGTCTATAGTATTATAGACGTTCGGCCCCCCATATGGGACGTTTAGGGTGCTGATAGGGTGGTTGAAGAATTAATTGTCTTCAGCCCCTTACACGTCCGTTGTGGAGGGGGACGAACGTCTATCCATGGTGTTGCCATATTACCCCAACACGTGCGTGTGACGATTGACGAGGTTCGGGATCCCCAAGCTCAGGTGCTCGTACCCACTCCAGAAATTAACTTTGTGGGGGAGGCCATAGGATCATTTATAGCCTGGCCTAGAGCATTGATCATGTCACACATCGCTACTCCACAAGTATAATGTCTTTTTCCTTAGTATTTCTATGTTTATTCTTCAAATATTTGTTGATAACTCTTTGACGTAAATTCTTATCTTCAGTTCACACGTCCTTAGAAGCAGCCAATTCATGATACAGTCATACATGAAGATGATGACATGGTTGAAGCGGAGGATGATCCTCTATCAAAGCTAATGACAAAATTACCCAGGTTGAAGAAAACACCATTAGAACTATACTGGGATTTGAGAGTATTTGGTCTTCCCCCACATGTGCCAGTTTATATCACATTCTTTGATGCATTGGAGGTGATTGAGGGAGACAGGATGTTGAATATTTCCATCATTCAGCTGTGGTGCATGTAAGATAGTCAATTTGGTCTTTCATATTACTTTTATTTAGATTCTTATAGTTTCTAACAACTTAACTTTGTTGTTTTAGGTACATGGACACAATCGTTGTAGACCAAGGTCGGTCTTCCATGTACGGATTTGTTGAACCTCAGACCATTCAACCGTCTGGTAACACACTTCAAAATAGACAACATTATTTGCAAACATGGATGGATGAGTCAAAAAGAGACGTATACCTTGTGCCATACATTGATGGGTAGGTGTTGTTATATGTGGCCAGTTCATTATTATAGTTTCCTTAATTAGTTAAATAACTATTTGTCCTTTGTGATAGGTTGCACTGGCAGCTGATGGTCTTCATTCCCAAAACATGTAAAATTATATGGTTTTGTTCGTTGCATAGGAAGATGAAAAATGACTTGAGAACAATGCTTCAAGGGTAAGTGTTTCTCCAAAAATGACTTTGAATTTGATGTTCACCTTCAACTTTTATGATAAATATAGTCATATTAATTATACTTTGTGTTTTCAATCTGTACAGAGTTATTGGTAAATCTCGTGGTTAACTGGTTCAAATTTTGTATCCAAAGGTTGTAAGTCATTTATAGTTCTAATTCATTTTCTATGTTATTGAATGATCTAAATTCTTAACTATTTAGTTTGTCATTTTAGTGTAACCAACAACTAGATTCATGGGAATGTGGCTTCTATGTGATGTGTTGGATTAAGACCATCATTCGAGCTGTCATTACAGATGACTGGAATGAGGTAATGATGTATACCTTGAATACATTACAAATCAAATTTATCTTCAAACATATATGAAACCATAATGAATCTTTCTTGAATTTTGCAACGCTTCAAGAGTACATCTCCTATACCAGAGGACACAATTAGGCATATAAGGCATGAGTGGACCGCTTATCTTCTGCAAAGATGGAGTTAGGAATAGTTTTATTTGTTGTTGAACATTGCTTAGTTTTAGTTTAAGTTTAATCTTGATAGTTTTGGTAGTGGATTATATTTTACATTAAGTAGAACTTTGTTTATATGAAACACATATATATATTATACTATATTGTTCTGGGACAATTTTCTGCTTTTCAGTTGTGGTTTTATTGCAAAAATAAATTAATTTTAAAAAAAAAACGCCGAGTAGACGTCTGTTAGTGCACTGTTGGACGTCTATAGACGTCTGGCAGTGCACAAACCGATGTCCAACCCCACCCCTACCACAAAACCATTCAGGCATGTGGTCGTCGAGGGATACACCTCGGACGTCTGTAGAGACGTCGGGGGAGGAGGCATCGGATGTCTATGTGGACGTTCGAGGGGTGCACATTGGACGTCTATGTGGACGTCCGAGATCACACATCGGACGTCTAGATAGACGTCGGGGCTGACACATCGGACGTCTATATACACGTCTGATGTGGACCCCCCGACGTTTGAGTAACGTCACCCACAAAGACGTCGGGGGAAGGTCAAACGTCAAAAAGCCAAAAGAACGGACGTCTAAAGCCCTTTTTGCACTAGTGATACTTTTTAAGATATTAAAACTTAATGGTGCTTATCGTTTAGTCTATCTTATCTATGATCTTTAATCTTGAGTTTTGTGTAGCGATTATGATTAATTGAATTTTAATTTAGATGTAAATTAGTTGTAGATAAATTTATTTGTTAAATGTCAGTAATTATTATTTTAAATAAATATTTCAGTATAGTCGTTGGGACCGAGATATGAACCTGATGGACGACGTTTGAACCTTCTCACGCTACTGTTGTCCTTGTTCCTACTTCTTGCACAATGTTCTTCGAGGAGAATGAAGGAGGTATCTGCGAAGGCACTCTAACGCTCAAGTCAGAAGTGAATGATGGAATCTTTTTGTTCCGTAATAAAATCAATATTTTTCTCTCCCTTTGGAATCATTAAAATGTACCTTTTACCTTTTAGGTTTTTCGTATTTAACCTAGAAGTAAGATAAACTGTTTACCTAAAAATCCGGTTAGTTGGAAATTCTAGTCGCTTGGTCGTGATCCTCGTCTTTGATACTTGGTTAGTTAGTTCCGTAACTTGCGGTATCATGGTTAGATATTTTTGACTGCTTCTTCCTTGGTTTATTCAAATTAACTGATCTAGCCTGAATAAACATAACCGAGCGTCTGTTGACTCTAGTTTGACTGGGTTGATTTGGCGTTGTATTGTATTTGACCCTTACTGGTCGTCTTATTTAGTTGATGGATGATCGCTGTTAAAGGCGACATTGACGAGCGTATAATGTAACCGATCGTCTCGTTAGTATTATCTTCAGTGATATGGCGATCGTTTGGTCTAGGTGGTTGACGATCGTTCGCAAGTTGAGTTGGTTTTACCCAATCGTTCACTTGCGAGTGGTTGTTATAATTACCAAACCGACCGTTCGGCGAAGCGATAGTTTGGCTTTTTGTTGATATATGCTCGGTTCACTATTGGTAACCGTTCGGGTTGAAGCGACCGTTTAGTCGCTCGTTCAATTCATTGTTGATAACCGCTCGGCTCAGATATCCTACTATACATAATTTATTTAGTTGTATTCATAATGTTTAGATCTTTTCAACCGTGGAAATGAAAAAAGTAAAATAAAAGTAATATTAGAAAAAAAATGCTTAATTAATTGCTTACTTGTATCCAAATTTAATGGTTAGTATGTACTCGCTTTTAAAAACGTTTCTATTACGTCCTCATGTGGTTTAATTATGTAAGACCCGTAAAAAAATATTTTTATTATTATTATATTTGTTATGCTAAATAATTAATTATGATGTGAAGAAAGTCTTAAGAAAAAATTAATTAATATTAGTTTTCATTTTAATTTTGGAAAATGCATAAAATAAGAGTTAGGTAGTGTTGTTTACATTATATTATCATCGAAAAGGGCGCTTGAGACCTTGAGTTCGATTCCTTTCATAAACACTGCCTTGGTTCCTTTGTTTCTTCTAATTGTGTTAAATTTCTATGTGCACGTGCAGAGGAGAAGTTAAAATTTTTTTTTATGCCTTGGTTCCTTAGGGGAGGTAAGAGTTATTTGTTTTATTGCTTCTTAGTTTTCTTGTTGCTTGGTGCATTTTTGGTTGGTATTGGATATTAAGTCTTTGGCCAAGACTTTTGGGTCTCTTTAGAGGGGCTCACTTGTCTCGTAAATTCAATTAGCCATCCTAGGATATGCATTCTATCCTTTAAAACATCACTACACCCATGAAAGTGTGATATTAGCTCATCTACAATCATTGGACTCCTACATATATGGAAGTGCACGAGAAATATTAGAAAAAAGGTTTAAACCCTCATTTGGTCCTCATATTTGTGTGTCAATCTCAAGTAGATCATCGTGTTTTTTTCGATATCAATCGGGTCCATAAACTTGTAAAAATGAGTCAATTAAGCCCTCTCCGTTAAGTTATCACTAACGGCGTCTAACTGAGCTGTTTTTTTTTATATGACGTGACGTTGTATATTAAATTGAATGGGTGATCTGTTTTACAATCAACAATTCCACGTGGATATGTTAAATTTTTAAATTTTTTCTACTGTCATAGGAAACCCAAAACCCTCCCAGAATCGCCCACCGGCCGCGGCACCCCATTGGTCGTGGCGTCCTCTGGATCTTTTGTGTTGGGGCTTTTCTAGGTTTGTGTTCTCCTCTCTCCCGTTCCTCTTTCTCTCACACTGCTTATTGATGCTCTCAAGACTTTATCTATATATGCCTCTCTGATGCGACAGGTGCCTCCAATTTTCCGGCAAGCTTCAAACTTTCTGTCGCTGGCTCCGATTTAGATTATTTTCCGATATGAATCGTTTGCAACATCCCCTTTGTTGATTTAGGGTTGGGGGTGTGTTTGAAGGAAAGAGCAGATTTTGAATCTGGATTTTTGTTGGATGGTGGAGAATATGGATCGCGAGTTAGGGTTTTGATTCAGGGCTTTCTCTAGATCTTTTATGTTGCCTTGGTTGCAGGTTTGAATGGAGGCAACTCGTAGAGATTGGAGAGGTTGGGGTTTTAGGGTTCTTCCCAACAGCTAAATCCGGAAAAAATTTCTTGAAAACGTCAATAACCATCTGATCTATCTCACAAATATCAATATATTCTACAGAGCTGTGGTGGGATACTTCCCTGAGTACTCCACCATCTCCACCACCAACAACTAAAACCGTTTTGGGGTTGGAATCGAACAGAGGGGTAGATGAGAAATCATCTCCTGATAAGCACATTCATCCTTCTCAGTCAATTGAACAATTCCATCAAGTACTAGTTCTTTCCTCTTGGTAATATGACTTTTCCCTATACAAGATATTTTCAACTTTAATTGAATGGGCTTCTCCTGGCCACATCGGGTTGTTGAAATATTTTGGTTTTACAGATTTCCCTGAGAAAGTTTGAGAAGCTGAAAACCATCCCGAAACAACAGTGGAATGGCACTTTGCCTCTGACTAAGGGGCTGAAGCTTTAGCCTTCAAACAACATGAAGGAATTTCCTTCTCTATCCCACTTCCATTACTCGCCTTCCCATCCATAGTCTTCGAGCATTCTAAACCTTTTCCTGCGCCGGCCTCCATATATTATTCTTTTCTTCTTTTGCTCCAGTCTTTGATGAATGATGCGAAAGGCGGAGAGTGAAGCAGAAGCGAAGCGGCGAAGGAAGATGTATAGCAACTAACTCTGATGAGTGATGCGATAGGCAGTGGCGTGATTCATTGTGGGTGGTGGCGCATGATGGAGAATGATTGTCCAACGAGATGAGCATGGTGGTTGGCCATGGTGGCAAGGATGGTGGGAAATGATACTGTTGTGGCGACTAGCTTCACCTAAAAAATTCCATGTAATATAACATTGCCACATCAGCATTTTAAGTGTACACCACGTTATCACAGATAGACGACATTAGTGATAACTTAACGAAGAGGGCTTAATTGGCTCATTTTTACAAGTTTATGGACCCGATTAAGACCGAAAAAAACACGATGATCCACTTGAGATTGACACACAAATATGAGGACCAAATGAGGGTTTAAACCTAGAAAAAATTGTATGATATCACTTTTCCTATAATAATAGTTTCATTATACATATTACATAGATTTTTTAAAGAATAATGGTGTTTTATTATGTTACATGACTCTTTGGTTGAGTAGAGCTCCCAAGTTCAATTCACTCCAAAAGGTCGTCATGATATTCTTACTACTGCAATTGGACGACCTGAGCATCCTAAACGAGTGTGTGCTGTTAGATATAGTGTAGGCATTAGAGATTATTTTGGAGGCTCCTCATGTCACACTTCATACACACACAACCAATAGTATGAAGATCTAGAAGTGTAGAGACTAAGGACATAAGATTCACTCTCTCTAGAATGGAAATATGATTCATATTTACTTTTTCTAGCAATTAATGGATGCATGTCATCAAATTCTCTTTCCCAGCTAGGTATGTTAATGCACCAATATCCTCACCAAAGAATGAAATATTTTCCCTAGCTTGATGATATAAAAATCATCCTCAATCCTATCAAATTCCTTAAATGCACAAGTCTTCCTTCTTGCTTTTTCAAGGTTTCTTTTAATGTCTTTGAAACTAATTGGCTCATCAAAATTAGAAATCCTAGATGACCTATATGAACTAGACGACCTATATGAATTATAACAAGACATCTTTGTTTCTAAAAGTTTTTCTAGTCTAAGAGGTATACAAGATTCACCAGAAATTTCTTACCTTACCAGAAGACTGCTTAAGTACCAAGTCTTACCTTACCAGAAATTTCTTAGGTTACTAAGTAGTTACCTCTTCAACTAAAATTACCGTAAAATTAAAGGACACGACTCACAATAAAACACAAACAATCAAAACTAGACTCCTAATTTTTGGACTCTAATGTGACACGGCTTAGAGTTTAATCGCTTTTAGCCTAAATCACCCCTAAATTCAAGCAATCAATATCAAATTATACTCCTATGGTGAGGCTTGTAGCTTTGGCTAACAAGACACACTCACTTGTCTAACTATGTCAAATTTAAAAAAGAAAGCAAGTAAAGGAAACTTCCAATCCACTTGGACTTTTAATGGCCCTTTACAAAATAAGAATGAAACTAAAAGAAAGACTAACATAAACCTATTGCAAACTAATGTGAAAAAAAATTACAAAAGAAAATCAAAATGTTGTTGCCCACTATACTGGTCCACTTCTACAGAATCTGCTCATGACAAATGTTGCTTTTAGCTCTCTCAACCTAATCACGAAGTTGGTTGGGTCACTCTTGCAAACACATTTGATAACTTTGATCAGTGTTCAGTCAAACAGATTGCAAGAGAAAACAATATGCATATAAAAGAAGCTTCCCATTCTTGGGCTCATCCACTTGATGCAAAGAAGGTTCCTATTTGCTATCCATTTAAAATTTATTGCACAGGGAATTCACAATTATCATCTATCCCAACCTGCACGGACATTCAAACCAACTCAACAAAGCATACAATGCTTAAAATTATCAGAAACAATTAGCAAAATGGAAGTAATTAAAATAATCAACTCCCCTAATAAAATGGTTTTTTCTAACTGTGTAATTCCCACAAGCTCAAATCTACACAAAGAATTCTGTCTAAATCAAGAGATCAATTAATCCAACAAATTGCAAGCCGTAACAAAATCAATTTAAGCAAACAACTTGAACAAACAAAGGTAATTAAACAACTTCCTTTATTCCTTGGCCTTCACGTGTTCACTTGCTGATCCTAGAAGCTTTCTAGCTCTCTTAAACTCCAAATATATCAGCCTTGCACACAAAATCACACAAAAGCTAGTAATGCATACAATGTTAGCTAGTTCAATTTGTGAGTAATTGGAACAATCACAATCAGACTTAGAAATGTTTAAACCATGATCAAATAGTGTTGTAGTATCTAATTCAGCTATTTCCATTAATCATAGCACACAAAAATAGTTGTTTCATGCAATGATAAACTTGATGCATGAATCTGGTCAAACAATGATCTAATCAATTCAGAATTCAATGGACTAGGATGATGTAAACAATGAACAAAGAATGACATGATATAATGCGGAAACTCATCAACTATGCTTAATCAATCAACCTAAATAGACTGGAAATCTGTTTAGTAAAACTCAGTTGTTTAAGCTCTTAAATCATCACATTGAAATTCTGATATGCACTCTCATAGTCCAATCTACTCAATCTTCATCAGATTCAAGACCCAACTTCCAACTTATTTTTACCATACGAATGGCATGCTCATGAACCGTGATCGACCCACTAGTCTGCAGGGTGCCACCCTTTTCAGAAGCTTTGTTCCTCTAGGTTGTAGTACACTTATTGTGAAACTCTGCTGAATTCCAATGAGCGAGTAAAGAGTTCCAAATGTGCTCGCCCAACCATTAAGGGCACTTCCTTGCATTGCGCGCATCCCTAAACATCTCTGACAACCGATGAGATGCTTTCATGTGGAAATTTCTTTGTATTTGAGTTTCATGTTTAGGTTTCCACTGCACCTTCATCTATAACAATAAACAAAACAAACATTGATTAATGAACATACTAAAATAAGAATGACAATTAGTTTAATGGGTTGTTCACCTTAAAACGCTCCTATAATGACTTTCTGTCATCTACAGATATTGCTCCCCAAGTAGGCCATGGACTCAAATATTGTTGCTTAATTGATCGTGTGATGACCTGGGAAGCAACCTTGGATGGAATAAACCTACATATAAAGAAATAAAAGTAATTTGAATTAAGGTAATCTTTAAACATCAAAATGGTTATAAAAAGGATTAAAGTCTTACCACATTGTTGTCAATGTGGATATCAACACCTTTTACTCTTGACTGGATCTCACCATTTACGCTTTTCAAGTTGTTGTAAAATACTCTCACAAGGTCAGGGTATCAGTCACCCTTCATTTGTACTAAAGTAGAGAGGCCTTGAGTTTCAAGCCATTCTGAAAACTGAAAGCCCTCTTTTTCAAATAGACTTAAGTTGAGATGCTTGGGGGGTACAACAATCTTGATTCTTCCTCTTAGAAATCTCTCTCTTGTTTCATCATCACTGACCCAACCTGAGGGATCAACACCTCTTCTAACAATTATTTTCTTTCCTCTATTTCCTCCTGAGGGATGTGATGAAGCAGCCATTTGATCTTGAACTCTTGAACACTCTTTCACAGTTCTAGGGTTACAAGGATTACACAGACGAAACACACTAAAAGCTAACACAATTTTTCAAACTTGACACTTATAAGGGCGTGAATCATCACACATAAACAAGCCCATTTAAATTTTTAAAACACATAAGGCCCATAACAGAGTCAATTAATTGATTTCATTAAGGGTATAGTCGACTTGGTGTTTAACACAGTGTTACAAAGAAAAACAGAGAATCACATACACAGAACATATTCGACTTAATGCATAATACAATCGATTAAAAATCGAGTAGCTTGATTTTCACAAAATTCAATCAATCAAACAGGCACACAAGAAACATGCATATAACAATCATTCATGCAAATATTTATGAGCATAAATCATGAAAATAATTTGTTATTTTCACCACAAATTGAATCTCAAGAACTTATAAATTCTTCACTGTAATTCATCCTTGAGTTTTGTACTGCTTCAGCTGCAGCTACTTCCTTGTAAAACAATTGAATGATTTTGATGTTGGTACCCACATGAACTTGGGTCCTTTCTTGTCAGTTGCAGGAGGCTGTTCCTTAAGGATCCATTTGTATTTTCCTTTAGGAACTCCAACTTTTCTATTATAGTAGTTTCTAACATTATGACCAATGTTATTACAATAAATACATGCATTAGTAGCAGGCTTACTATGATCAATGAACTTCTTTGAATTTATCCCATTACTTTTAGCCTTATATCCAATTCCTTGCCTATTGATTGCCCTTCTGGATGATCTTAACACAACATCTAAATTTTCTTTACCTTGTGTAAATTTAGGTAAATTGTTTGTTAAGTAATCGATTTTCTCAATGTAGAGATTGTTGATAGGGGAGCACTGGTTAAGCTGAACCCACAATCTCAGTGATATCTAAGTTTTTGATGATGACATCACATAATTAATAACACACATGTATCTGGTGTTACATGTTCTTTGCTTACATGTTATATGCATTTTTGCGAACATGATTATGTTGTTTGTGTTGTTCATTGCATTTCACTATGTTATATATGTGATTTTATGCATTAATGCATGACACATGTTTTTGGAAATGAAAAAGCACAAGCACTTTTGTTGAACTTAAATTGTGTGTCAAAACAATAGTTTTAAGTCGATTTCATTATGGGGTGAGTCGATTAAAACTCGTGTCTTTGCACAAACTTTATCAAGTGTGCTGTGAGAGTTTTTCAAAGAGAAAAGTTTTCAAAACTGTTTTACTCTGTTATAAAGTCGATTACATGCGTGTTGCATTCGACTGAGTTTGTTATGTTTTGAATAACATTTAATGCTTGATACAACTATCACAACGACAATATTTTTAAATATGTTGACTAAGCATTAAATGAAATTGGACGCATTAATTGTACATTCAATTAACTACAGTGATTGCTGCTAACTGCAATAAGAGAATTGCTATATTCGACTTCATTTGTAGCTTAGTCGATTATAATAAGTCAGAGTTGTGTTTATCTATAAATTGACGCGAATTTGATTTCTATAAGAACTTTTATGAATCTAACAGTTTGTGATATCTTTTGCTGAAAGTGCATTATTACAAAAAGTGAGAAAGAGCTTCAAGAAACAATAAGTGACCGTGGTGATCATCTACTTGTGGATTCTTGAAGAGCAAGTCAACTACACATACAAAGGTTGATCATATCTGTACACTGGGTGTAATTGAGAGATCAGAGGCTACAATCTTATGAAGATTGGATTGAGGTTCCTTGTTGTGATTACAGGAAGAAGAGTGTGCTGCGTTCTTAACTTTGAGGGTGGCTCAAAGGGTTTGGACTGCAGGAAAGGGGATTCTTACTACTAGTTTGTTTGTATACTGCCTATATTTTGATTAGAGGGTTAGAGAGGTGTTTTATATTTTTGACGTGAGGTCGTTATAAAAGCCTTGTTGTAAAAACCTTAATCATTATAGTGCATTGGATTCCTGTGGTTGGAAGGACACTGGATGAGGCTTGGCCGAACCAGTATAAAAACTCAGTTTTGATCTTTCGATCCCTACACTCTTTTATTTAGTGGACTTCTTACTGTACTCAATCGATTTAATTTTCGCTGCATAAACAAGTCTTTTACCTTACGTTTCAAGAAAGTCATAAAGGAATCATTTTTGGTGAAAAAGATTTTGAAAGTTTTAAATTTTATACTTCACCAATTCACCCCCCTCTTGGTGTGAGAAATTGAGCCATTCTTTTTTTAACAATAGGCACCAGAGCTGGTTTTCATAAAATATTTGAAAAACTAGTCGATTACGATTTTCATTCAATCGACTGATCTTGGAAAATGGCATCTATTTCTCAAACTATGAAAAAAAGTGAATTTGTTTTTGAACTAGTGCATGTTGCATGTAATGATAAACACAATTCCGTCACTAATGGATTTTATGAATCTTTTGAAACATGTCTATTGCGAAACAAGAAAGGTGGTGTATGTGGACTGGAATTAAGAACCGGGAAAATAGATCTGCAGGCTGGAAAATTTACGAGTTCCTAAACAAGAAGAAAAGCGATAGGGATCAAAAGAAAAATAAAGGGAATGTATCATAAAAAAATCTCATCATGATGGAAAAATCTGAAAAGGTAAAAGCATGTTTGGAACAAGAAGTAAAGGATTCCATGTGGTATCTGGACAGTGGATGCTCTAGGCACATGACAGGAGATTCAACAAAGTTTACAAGCATCTCTTACAAGACAAATGGACATGTCACTTATGGGGACAACAACAAAGGAAAGATCATCGGTATTGGTAAAATTCAAACTCCCTCCACATATGAAATTAACAATGTGCTTCTTATTGAAGGATTGAAACATAATTTGCTCACCATCAATCAGTTGTGTGATAAAGGGCTGAAGATTTTTTTTCAACTAAAGTACTATTTGATTAGCAACGGGTTAACTGATGAACTTTTGTTGATCGGAAAAAGATATAACAACATTTACATAATCGACTTTAGAAAGACTTCATTCAAATCCGTTGTTTGTCTGATGTCTAAAGAAGATGATGCATGGTTATGGCACAAGAGACTAGGTCATATTAATATGGGTCAACTAAACAAGCTAGTGTCTAAAGATCTTGTCATTGATCTTCCAAATATACGCTATGCTTCTGAAAGATTGTGTAATGCTTGCTAAAAAGGAAAACAGACAAGACAATCCTTTAAAAATAAAAGACAAATGTCAACCACTAGATCTCTGCAACTGCTACACATGGACTTATTCGGTCCCTTAAGAGTAAGAAGTATTGGAGCAAAATTTGTATGGCTTAGTTATTGTTGATGATTTTTGTTGATTTACTTGGACCTTCTTCATTTCTTCCAAAAGTGAAACTTTTAGGGTGTTCAAGAAATTTGCTACAGCCATTCAAAACGAAAAAGAGATCAGAATCAAGTGTAAAAGAAGCGATCATGGGAAAGAATTTCAGAATGAAGCATTTGATGAATATTGTGCAGAGATGGGAATTACTCACAACTTCTCTGCTCCTAGAACGCCACAACAAAATGGAGTAGTGGAAAGAAAAAATAGAGCACTAGAAGAACTTGCAAGAACCATGCTAAATGAAAGGGACTTGCCGAAGTACTTCTAGGCAGATGCAGTGAGAACAACATGTTATGTACTAAACAAAACTATGATAAGATCAATGCTGAAGATGACTCCTTATGAATTATTCAAAGGAAGAAAGCCAAACATCTCACATCTGCAGGTCTTTGGATGAAAATGTTTTATTCTAAACAATGGTAAGGAAAGCCTTGGTAAGTTTGATTCTAAAGCCGATGAGGTTGTCTTTATTAGTTATTTTCTCACTAGTAATGCTTATCGTGTTTATAATAAAAGAACAATGTGTGTTGAAGAATTTGTTCATGTAGTTTTTGATGAGCATCACTACAAGAAATATGGCTATTACATACGGATTATTATATACGGATTATAATCCGTATATAATATATATATTACATACGGATATTATATACGGATTTTAAAAAGAAAATTATATACAGATATTATATACGGATTTTTACATACGACAAATCCGTATATAAAAGTTGTATATAATGTTGACGCGTGATGGTGAAAAAGTTATCTAAGGATAAATCCGTATATAGTTCCAATTATTTGTACGTAACTCTATCGACGTTTTAGCTACCAATGTTACATACGGAAAAATGATTTACTTAAAAAAATTCTGATTAAAATGAAGCCAACCGAACCTCAAAGCCTATTCTTCTCAAAACCCTCTAGCTTTTCTCTCTTCCTCGAACCCTATTCTTCTCAAAACCCCTGATCTTCTCTCTATCCCTCGAACCCTATTTGATCTCTCTCTCAAACCCTCGCGATTTCACATCTCTCTCTGGAGCCCTCTTTGCTCTCATTGTCCCTCTCTCAAGCCCTATTCGCCTCGCTGTCCCTCTCCCGAGCCCTCTTCACTATCGTTGTCCCTCTCTCGAACCCTTGCTTCTTCCCCCTTTCTCTCCCGAACTGTCGTCGCATAATAACACAACAATGTCGTTGTCCTTCGTTGATGAAGCAATCACCTTCATCGTTCGTTTCGGAGTCGTAGTTCGACGCTGAGAGAGTACCTTCATCCACCCTAGGTTCGTGATAATACTCCAGGAGCGGGAAGGGTTCGGAGAGGAGTGAAAAATAGGAAGATTGTTCGGTGAGAAATGCGAATTAGGTCACGTGTTCGGTGGAAAAGGAAGATTCAACGGCTGAATCGGTGAAATGGTGCAAAAATGAGGATGTAATCGGTGGATTCGATGGAGAAGGCTATAGTGATTTATCAGAAAATATTCCGGAATTTATGTTCTTTCTCTTCTCTTCGACATTTATGTAAATGTTTTTGTGCAGGTTCAAGAAGTGTACGAAATTTCAGCTGAGTATGAAGAAAAGCGTGACCCTAAGAAACTGGAAGAATTTGGAAATATGATAACTAGTTTGGATGCAGGGGACTCTATTGTTGTTGCCATGTCCTTTTCCCACATGCTTAACTTGGCCAACTTGGCTGAGGAGGTCCAGATTTCTCGTCGTCGAAGGAAAAAGGTGAAGAAAGGACATTTTGCAGATGAGAACAATGCAACTACAGAATCAAACATTGAAGAAACTCTCAAGAAACTTGTATTTGGCTTGAAGAAGTCTCCTCGGGAAGTTTTTGATGCACTGAAAAACCAGACTGTTGATCTGGTTCTTACTACTCATCCTACTCAATCAATTCGTAGATCTTTGCATCAAAAGCACGCAAGGTTTGTTATAAAAGTATAGTGTTTTTCAGCTTCATTATTCAATTTTATACTTTCTTTGTTTAAGTTGGTTCAGGACACCAAAATTGAGCTTTCTGGTTTTGATCTGCATTGTAGGATAAGGAATTCTGTCTAAATTTTATGCCAAAGACATAACTCCTGATGATAAGCAGGAGCTTGATGATGCCTTGCTAAGGGAAGTAAGTATCAAAACACTAGGATTATCTTTGTTGGTTTAGCAAACTGCATTAACCACGCCTTTGTTTGGAGTTTATTCTGCAGAAGAAGAAATGTTCAAGGTGAAAAGAAACAAAGGCTTCGTTGAGTCAATGACATTGTTGACAATTTTCTTTTGTTACTTTTGTCTATGTTGTGCAGATTCAAGCTGCCTTCCGTACAGATGAAATCAAGAGGACCCCCCTAAGACCACAAGATGAGCTGAGACCAGGGATGAGCTACTTCCATGAAACAATTTGGAATGGTGTTTCCAGATTTCATCAAGCAATCTGGTATGATTTTAAGCATGATTTTTTAATATGATTTTAAGCATGATTTATCAAAAAATAACCAAGGTTGGAATTTCATCAAGCAAAGTTTCATTGTTAAGCAAAGTTTGTTGATGTTATCTCACAATTTGGCAGTCACATGTGCACGTTTCATTGTTAAGCGAAGTTCTCAGATAGTTTGAAAATTCTGATACCTCGGGATCAAGAACCCAAACAATTTCTAACTAAGCTGTGACAAGCTTTGGGATTAAGATAGTTTTTGGCCTAACTTATTTCTAATTTTCTTCTCCTTATAAGAAGAAACAGTATATATAAAACTTAAAAAAAAAAGTAGTATAGTTTTTAGAAGAAATTATGAAGTATTAAATAAGCTAATTGGTGGAGCTTCTCTGAAGTGTTTATGGAGCTTCTTAAGTTGGATATCATAATCCTGTCCACCGATGTTTTATGCTTTCCTTTATTTGTTGCATGTTTATATCTAGTAGAAGTAGCAACAAAGGTATACTCTCACATTTTAAACTTAGAATTGAAATTTGTACTTATCATGCTTTTTCTGTAAATTCAGAGTACTTATTTTTCCACTGAAAATTGGCTCTGGCACTGTTAGTTTTTTCTCATTTGTAGTCCCAAAATGGACTTGGCATGCTTTTTCTGTAAGCTTTGATTGTGTAATTACTACTCTATAAATAATGAATTCTGCCAAAGTTCAATGGTTCATTGATTTGAATTCCATTGCAGGATTTATTTGAGAAGAAAGAGATGTGGCCTTGTGAAGCTTGTGGGTTGAACATTCCTTATAAGATGTTAAAGAAGAAAAAGGATTTAAGGGTCGGGGGCCAATTCCTATGTAGAACATAAAAGAGTTTGTATATCATTTTCTTCTCATAGATTGTATTTAGTTCTGGAACTAAAACATCATAATTCAAGTTCTGGACTTGTTTAGAATTTTTTTCCAGTCTCTAAAATCACTTTGTTTTTCAGTTAACAAAATCAAAGCATTATTGTGGCATATGCAAGAAAGTTTGGGATCTTCAGATAGTGGAAGTTGGGTAAGTAGCTAAATCTTGTTAACTAATTAAGGTTACTCTGTTATGCTCAAAAGACTATATTGGTTAATATTAACCTTTTCCTTTTACCTTTGCGGATGTCCCCTCCAAATTAGGTGCACTGTGATGGATGGAGAGGAGTGTGAGTGCATGCACAGGGAATACCCATTACTTGGTATTTTGTCTCTTTGGAGGAAGAGGGTAGAGGACCATGAAGAACATTGGAAGAAGTTGTTAAAAGGGATGTCACAGGGAATAATTCTCTAAGGATTTGTTTTTTGACTGTACCCAATGGTGTAATCCATATAGTTGACATAGTTTAATGAATTAAGAATTTTGTTGTTGTTTTCAGCTTAATAGTATGGCATTTTAGCATTATGATAAACTGGAAAAAAAGAATTTTATAATTCTTTCATGATGAATCAACCATTGATAAAATATAATTCATTATCTTTGAAGACTAGTTGCTTCCATTTTTATAATCTAGAGCTGGAACAAGATCCAGATTTCATAATGTTGTCTGGCCAATTCAAAGCTACTGTTATGGAGCTCATTTATGTTTTGGAGCTGGTAAAGCTTTTACCTTCAGCACTTAACATTTACTGATAATATAGAATTTTGATTTGAGTATTTAGCTCTAGAAAACCTAGGATAATATAAATATTAGTTGAATATTACCATTTCAGTCTATGCTTGCCTAAAATATTTTGGGTTATTCATGTTAACTTCTGTTTTATAGTTATATGTATAAACTATTAATTTTAATATTTTGGGATTGTCATCTTTTTGTGTTGCATTTGTATTTAATTACTAAAAATTCCTTGCTTGTTTGTAGAAACAAAGAACTGGTTGAAGGGTTGCAATTAAGGGTCACCTTATGAGTGGCAAGTTTACAGGTGAGTAATCTTCCTTTTGTGTTTGAACATGATTATTAAGAAAAGTAATTAGAACAGGTGAGTAATCTTCCTTCATGTTACTTTCTAGTTATATATTTATGATTTAATTGTCTTTCTTCTCTTAATAATTAGAAAAGTACTTAATATGGTGTATTTTTTGGTAACGGGTAACAACTATTTGAAATTCTCTAATGCTTCTGTGCCATTTCGAATTGATACATAACATGTTTGACCATACTTATTTTCTGCAGGTTAATTCTATATGGATGGTACAATTTTAAGATTTGGGGAGTTGAAGGGACCAGGGGCAATGATTGAACAAGTTAAAATGTTTTCGTATTCAGTTTTTTCTCTTCATGGTGCAAGCCCTTTCCTTCCAACATCAGATGGTGATGTGCAAGAGAAGCATAATGAATCAATAACAACTACTTAGAAGAGCAAGAAGTCATGGTGGGGAGTTTTGAAATATTAGTGTTAGTAGTTATGAACATTCTTTTAGATATTTTTCTCTTTTTCATATTTTTCTTAATATTTTATATTTTATTGTAAAAGTTAAATTTGAGTGTTATGAGATATTAATATTAAGGAGTTGTATTTATTTCTTTGAACTCTCTTTATAGAGTATTCAAATAAAATTTTCATGTTTTAATTATTTGATTTTCAACACAATTATATATTATAAATTCTTAACATTTATAAAATCTGGTAGTAATTATTTATAATTTTATGAGAAGTCTTATTGTGTAAAAATTTTAATATTAATTATATAACTATTAGAAAAAATCAATCTAATTAAATATGTTATAAACAATAAATACATATGTACATACTATATGTAATTACATACAGAATTATCCGTACATAATATCCGTATGTAATTTACATACGGATTTATCCGTACATAATATCCATATGTAATTTACATACGGATCCGTATGTAATTTATATACAGATTTTTCCGTATGTAATTTAGCTACGTCTTTTTTATATACGGATTTTTGTCCGTATATAATTCGTATGTAAAATCATTTTATATACGGATTTTTGATGTTATATACGGATTTTTGCGGTATGTAATAGTGATTTTTCTTGTAGTGCATATTGATGTTATCACTAATCCTGTTCATCCTAGAAAGACAATAGATGCAAATGATTCCGCTGAAGAAGAAAAAGAAGTTGTAAGAAGTTTTAATTGAAAATGATTCTGAAAATGTAATCGATCCTCCCAGAGATGAATCGATTAAGGAGTGGAAATCACCAAGAAATGTCTCAACAAGCAACATCATTGGTGATATCATGAGAGGAGTTTCCACCCGTCGTCAACTTAATCAATTTTGCATGAATGTAGCATATGTCTCTAAAACTGAACCCAAAAACTTTGAAGCTGCCATTGCTGATGAATATTGGATGATGGTGATAACAGTTGAAAAAATGTTATTTTCATGCTTAAAATTGATACTAAAAGCAACCTTTAACACTTATAAACTAGCTTAGAATCATGCTTTTGTTCATATTTTTAGAAATAAGAGAGTTGGACAGGTTTATGCTTGATTTCAGTGTTTTATGCAGGTTTTAAGGTGAATTTGATGAAAGAAGAGAAGAAGGATAGAGATGGAATCAGAAAAGAACTCAAAAAGTGTAAAAGAAGAGAAGCCGCAAGTACCGCTCAACGCTAGTTTACCGCTGAGCGGCACTAATGAACACCCGTTGGCTCCGCTGAGGGGTGAAAGTGCAGCTGAGGGGAGAATTGACTACGTGCTGGCACCGCTGAGCGGCAGTTTACCGCTGAGCGGTGGTATTTTGGGCTTAGGCCCACTTTTCTGTAATATTTCGAATAGTATATAAGCTTTAGGACTTCCTAGGGTTTGTATTTTTGGCAGAGTACGAAGCAAACACACACCTTTCCATCCCTTGGAGGAAGATCTTGGATGCTAAGGCTACCTACTCATCTTTCTAGGGTTCTATCTTTCACTCTTTCATTGTATTTCATCTAGTTTCACCATGAATATGGTGAACTAAACTCTTCTTGTTGTTAGGGAATCAATGTAATCTTGTGAAGCTCTCATATATGGAATTTTGTGTTTAAACATCATATCTTTGATACATGCTTTCTTTCATCATTAGTTTGGGGTTTTTCTCTTTGCTCAAAGCATGCATTGTTTAACTCATTCGATGTCATGATTATTGGTTTTATTGTTATGGACACATACGGTAAAGTCTAGATCCGGGGAAATTCTCCCAAAAGCAATATCGCCTAGAATAGGGATATGAGGGTTGGTTGCCTTTAAGCTTTTGTGCTTCAGAATTAATTATTAGGGGTGCTAGGAATTGTATGAACTCGTAATTAAGGATAGGCTTTCTTCGCCGAGACATCGGGTTTAAGGTAATTTAGAGAGTGGCATTAACATTGATGAAAAGAATGATGAATTCCTAAAATATATGAGAGTGGATAAGATGAAATTGATTTCCCCAACAACATACTCATTCATATAATTCGTTCAGTGTTTGTGTTCTTCTTTCCCATTGATCCTCATGCATACATGTTTACTTATTGTCTTTTGCATTTGAAACCTATAACCAATTGTTCACAAGTCTTAAATAATCAAGAAATCATATAACTAACTAGGCCGTGAGTCCTTTGGGAGAACGATACTTGGTCTTACCGAGTTTATTACTTGATACGATTCGGTCACACTTGCCGAGGGTTAAACAAGTTTTTGACGCCGTTTTTTGGTGTTCATAAATTTGTCATCAGATGGCCATGAAAGAAGAACTAAATCAGTTTAAGAGAAACAATGTATGGGAGCTTATTCCAAGAACTGAAAATGTATAGTTATTGGCACTAAATGGGTCTACCGGAACAAGATGGATGACTAAGGTGAAATCATAAAGAACAAGGCAAGCTTGGTTGCTAAAGGCTAAATACAAGAAGAAGGAATCGATGATGATGAGACTTATCGCTATTACAAAAATTGCGTACAACATCGAATATTTTGGACTTTTAACGGCAAATTCGCGAACGACGTCATATCAGAAGACGTTAAATTTACGTCAAATTTAAGAAACTCGATGTTAAATTAACGTCAAATTTTATTAATATACGACGTTAACTTAACGTCGAATTTTGTCAATATTCGATGTTAATCAATTTTTTTTGTTTTTTTAATTAATTGTGATCCTTTTTTACAACTCTACGAGACTTGAAAAGCAAAAAAATAACAAATTTCAGTTTTTGGTATTTTATAATGCATGAACTATGAACGTGTAGTGTAGTATCAAATCAAACAATAATAACCACCAACAAACAAGTTCAATCAAACAACAACAACAAACAAGTTCAATCAAACAACAACAACAAATAAGTTCAACAAAAAAAAAAAACAAACAAGTTCAATAAATAAGTTCTTCAAAATGAAAACGAAAACTAACCTTCAGAAGGTGGGTTCATCAGAATAAAGTTTCGTCACAGTAAGAGAGAAAGTAGAATGCGCCTATGAAGGACAAGAGCCCGAAAATAATCGGTTAAAACAAACAAAAATCATACATAAAGTAATTATTTAACATGCATTTGTATCAAATGAAAAAAAGATTACATGTGATGCTCGCCAAACTTCGTTCGAGAAAAGTTTGAGAAAAGAAGAGGGTATGGTGCGCTAAGATAAAATGAATGAATTTGCAATCTCCCGCTCAAATTTTTTTTAATTCACTAACCTTTTGACGTCGAATTTAAAAGTCATTCGATGTTTTATATCTTTTTACGTCGAATTACACTTCTAAACGACGTTTAACAATTGCATTTATTTACAAAAATGTCACCGCTCATTTTAACGTTAGTTATTCAGTGGTTGGACGTTGAACGCGTGATGTTATACGTTGTTTTTGTACTATTGTATGCACCAGTAGCCAGACTAGAGGCAATAAGAATTCTACTAGTTGTTGCATTTGTGATAAAGTTTAAGCTCTACCAAATGGATGTCAAGAGCGCATTCTTGAATGATATATAAAGGAAGAAGTCTATGTGGAACAACCACTAGGATTCCTAGATTATGAGCATCCATATTATGTTTTCAAACTAGAAAAGCCTTTATATGGATTGAAACAGGCACCAAGGTCATGGTATGAGCGTCTAAGTTAATTCCTGATAAAGAAGGGATTCACTAGGGGTAAAGTGGGCTTACTCTCTTCATTAAAAATTCAAAAAAGGGTTGTATGTGCAAATTTATGTTGATGATATTATTTTTGGCTCAACTAATCCCACGTTATGCAAGGAATTTTCTAAGACTATGCAAGAAGAGTTCGAGATGTCCATAATGGGAGAGCTAACATACTTCTTGGGGCTTCAACTTAAGCAGACTGAAAATGGCATTTTTATACATCAATCAAAGTACTGCAATGATCTGTTAAAGAAATACAAAATGCTGGACTGCAAAGAGGCTACAACACCTATGGCAACAAATTTCTATCTTGACCTTGATGAAGCTGGAAAAGTTGTCGACCAGAAAATGTACAAAGGTATGATCGAACCCCTACTGTATTTAACTGCTAGTAGACCAAATATCATGCATAGTGTTTGTCTTTGTGCTAGATTTCAGTCTCAGCCAAAAGAATGACATCTTACTGCTATAAAAAGAATTTTGAAATACTTGAAAGGAACCAAGAATCTTGGTCTGTGGTATCCAAGTGGTTCGAATATTTTTCTTGAGGGATATAGTGATTCTGATTTTGGTGGCTCTAAACTAGATAGAAAGAGCACTGGTGGAACCTGTCATCTGCTAGGATGTTCTCTAGTTTCTTGTCTTTCAAAGAAACAAGCTTGTGTGGTTTTATCTACAATAGAAGTTGAGTACATAGTAGCCGGAAGCTGTTGTGCTCAATCTCTTTGGATAAAGAGTCAACTAGAGGACTATGATATATCTTTAGATCATATTCCTTTAAAGTGTGATAATACCAGTGCAATAAATTTGACAAAAAATCCTGTTCTTCACTATAAAACTAAGCATATTGAAATAAGGCATCATTTCATACGAGACCACATCCTCAAGGGTGAAATTAAGGTCGAATCTGTTGATACCTTACATCAATGGGCAAATATTTTTAGAAAAACTTTGAAGAAAGAAAGATTTTATACTTTTCGAAATGAACTGGGAATTTTGAATGACAGTAGTATAAAATAGATCAAATCGATTACACTATGCTTGTATATGAATGAATTATTGATTAATGGTACTTTCATACATTTGCATACTCACATATTAATTCATGTATTACATTGATTCTAAAGTGCTTGATCACGAAAGAATTTGAAAGGTTTTGTAGGAATATCACTTGCTGACTGGATGGAACTAGTTAATCTGAGATATGCTACAACAAGAAATCGACTTTGACTGAGGTCAAATTGATTAAACATCAACAAGAGTTTAAAGATTCCAAAACTGGAATATCTGATATCTTTAAATCTTGCATTAATTGATGTTGATTGCTTATTCTTATATCTCTATGCTTATCTACTACATAAAATATTTGTGATGGTAAGAGATTGAAATGTGTTGTTTGATTAATTCAATATCATCATGTTATTACTGTGATTTATCTAATCTGATACTATGTTATTCATACTGATATATGCTCTGACAATTTTTGTTTACTGCATTATGCATCTGTAATTTGAGATTGAAATATGCATAATGATGGGGGAGCATTGCATATCATTTATATATTTCACATGCCTTCATTTAAGGGGGATAATATCTTAATTTCATGTGAATATTCTTGACAAGGGGAGCATCATTACTTGTTTTATGATTATCTGATGCATCTCTGTATGCTTGATTATCTGTCTATCAATACCTTTGTGTGCTTACCTTTTTTGCTAATGCGCAAAGGGCGAAAATTTTTGGTTGATTGATTGATAATTTGTATTGAGTTGTGAAACATGGTTGATTATTAATCATGGTTGTGCATCATCAAAAAAGGGGGAGATTTTTGAGATTGTTGATAGGGGGAACACTGGTTTACTTGAACCCACAATCTCAGTGATATCTGAGTTTTTGATGATGACAACACATAATTAATAAACCACATGTAGTTGGTGTTACATGTTCTATGCTTACATGTTATATGCATTTTTGAGAACATGATTGTGTTTTTTGTGTTGTTCATTTCATTTCACTGTGTTATATATGTGATTTTATACATGAATGCATGATACATGTTTTTGGAAAAGAAAAACCACAAGCACTTTTGTTGAACTTAAATTGTGTGGCAAAATAATAGTTTTAAGTCGATTTCATTATGGGGTGAGTTGATTAAAACTCATGTCTTTGCACAAACTTTTTCAAGTGTGTTGTGAGAGTTTTTAAAAGAGAAAAGTTTTCAAAACTGTTTTACTCTGTTATAAAGTCGATTACATGCGTGTTGCATTCGACTAAGTTTGTTATGTTTTGAATAACTGTTAATGCTTGATATAATTGTCACAACGACTATATTTTTAAATATGTTGACCAAGCATTAAATGAAATTCAATTAACTGCATTGATTGCTTCTAACTGCAATAAGAGAATTGCTATATTCGACTGCATTAGTAGCTTAGTCGATTATAATGCGTCAGAGTTGTGTTTATCTATAAATTGACGCGAATTTGATTTCTGTAAGAACTTTTGTGAAACTAACAGTTTGTGATATCTTTTGCAGAAAGTGAATTCTTACAGAAAGAGAGAAAGAGCTCAAGGAAACAAGAAGTGACCGTGGTGATCATCTACTTATGGTTTCTTGAAGAGCAAGTCAACTGCACGTACAAAGGCTGATCATATTTGCACATTGGGTGTAACTGAGAGATTAGAGGCTACAATCTTGTGAAGATTGGATTGAGGTTCCCTGTTGTGATTACACGAAGAAGAGCGTGTTTCGTTCTTGACTTTGAGGGTGACTCAAAGGGTTTGGACTGCAGGAGAGGGGATTCTTGCTGCTAATCTGTTTGTATATTGCCTATATTTTGATTAGAGGGTTAGATAGGTGTTTTATATTTTTGACATGAGGTCGCTATAAAAGCCTTGTTGTAAAAACCTTGATCATTATAGTGCATTGGCTTCCTATGGTTGGAAGGACACTGGATGTAGGCTTGGTCGAACCAGTATAAAAACTCAGTGTTTGATCTTTTTATCCCTACACTCTTTTATTCAGTCAAATTCTTACTGTACTCAATCGATTTAATTTCCACTGCATAAACAAGTCTTGTACCTTGCGTTTCAAGGAAGTCGTAAAGGCATCATTTTTGGTGAAATTTTTTTTGAAAGTTTTAAATTTTATACTTCAACAATTCACCCCCCTCTTGGTGTGAGAAATTGAGCCATTCTTTTTTTAACACTCAATATGCATGGGATAATTATCACAGTTTTTATCAACAAATTGTATCTCAGTTTTAATTGTCTTTTCAGATTTCAATGCAATTTCTAACTCATTTTTCAATTTATCATTTTCCTCTACTAGATTTTCAATTCGATACTCATAATCCTTTCTCAGAGGATAATCGATTTACCTTGGACTAGAGTCGCATCGCTTCTAGATGAATCTCCTGAAATGCATCCAACAACATGTGGTACTAGACTTCTATTGGCTCATTTTCGAACTCTTCATCACTATCAGAGTCTGAATGTGAAGAGCCTGCCATAAACCACAAGTTTGACTCCTCTTTAACACTGCAGTCATCATCACTTGAAGATTCAGTATCACTGTTCTTCCAAGCTATGTATGCTTTCCTTTGCTTTCTGCTCTTATCCTAAGGATACTTTGTGATTTCTTTCTGCTTGTTCTTCAAGTCTGGACAGTCAGGCTTGATATGACCCTCTTTTCCACACTCATAGCACTATACAACATTGTTAGTGCAAATGCAATCACATTCCTTCCCATTGATATGACCTTCTTTTCCACATTCCATTGAATTCTTTCCCACATTTCTTTGGCAGTCTTGCATTGGGAAATCCTAAAAAATTCATCCATTGTTAGTGCAGATGCAATCACATTCCTAGCCACATCATATTGCGCTCTACGGTTCTCATCCTGAGTCCACTCTAAAAAGTTTTTCAAAACGATTTTTCCATTTACAATTTGAATGGGCTCATATGGACCGTTTAGAGTTGCATCCTAAACTCCTTTATCAACGGATTTAAGAAAAATCTGCATCCTAATTTTCCAAAAAGCATAGTTCTCACACCAAATAGTGGTGATGTATTTGTGGATGCACCTTCACCAAAGGTTTGAGAATTGAAAGTTGATAACGGTTTAAAATACCGTTATCTGTGATGTAATTTTGATACTAAATGCACCCTTTTTGACTTAGAAACTTGCTTTGACTCATGTTTTTGCTTTAGTTTTGTGAATAAGAGAGTTGAGGTTATACTTGATGATTTTATCACCAAATTCCCTTGATTTTGTAGGCTATTGGAATGATTTGAAGGAAGAGTTAAAGTACCAAATAGTTGGAATACAAAAAAGTCAACCAGAGTGCAAAAAAGTCAACCAAAAAAGTCAATCGCAATGCTTAGGTGCCCAATGGAGGCTTGGGCAGCCAGAAATTGACGCCCACTGCCCGGGCGCCCAAAGAGGGCCGCTCGGGCATCATGCGTCGTGGATTAGGCCCAGTTTTTTGCTCTATTTTGACTGTTTTGGACCGGGCCCTGTTTCTACACTTTTTCGACTCTATTTAAAGGATCATGGCGCTCTAGGTTTGGTATCTCTGACTAGAGCAACACAACAGCACACTCTTTTACTCTGTGAAGGCGGATCTGGATGCGGAAGCTCCTCTTCTACTCTTAGGGTTTTACTATCTCATGCTTTTCCATTGTACATCTAGTTTCTCCATGTGTATGGGAAACTAAACTCTATTTGTTGTTGGGGAATGATGTAACCTTGTGAACTCTCATGTATTTGAATTGATTCTTAATCATATACGCTTTATTCATTAATTGTTAGGGAATTCATCTGTTTTAATGCTTGCTCTATTTAACTCATTTAGTCGCATGATTTATGAATTGCATGAGTGCCGGGAGGTTCCTTACAATTCAGGTTCTTGTTGAATTCTCCCAAGGGTAATATTTCTCAGGGATGAGGGTTTGAGTACTTGGTCGTCTTAAGCTCTTGATCTTCAGACTTAATTTTCTAGGAACGATAGGAATTGCACGAACTAGGAATTAAGGCAAGCTTATTGGGCCAAGGGATTGGGTTCTAAGTACTTTAGTGAGTGACGTTAACATTAATGCATAAAGAGGAATTCTTATATACATGAGAGAGAACCTGGTGAAATCTAACCCCAACAACATATTCATCTCATATTAAACAACATCCGTTCATCTTTGTGTTACTCTACTATTGATCAATTTGCATTCATATTTTATTTAATTTTAAGACTTAATTAATTAACTTAACACACGACTGTTTAGTGCCGAGAGTCCTCTAGGATACGATACTTGGTCTTACAATTTTATATTACTTGTTGATAACAGTTGAAAAACTGTTATTTTCATGCTTAAAATTGATACTAAAAGCAACCTTTATCCTTAGAAACTAGCTTAAAATCATGCTTTTATTCATATTTTCATAAATAAGAGAGCTGGACAGGTTTATGCTTGATTTCAGTGTTTTTGTGCAGGTTTTAAGGTGAATTTGGTGAACGAAGTGAAGAAGGAGAGAGATGGAATCAGAAAAGACATTAAAAAGTGCAAATGGAGAAGCCGCAACTGCCGCTCAGCGACCGTTTACCACTGAGCGACACTCAGGAGCTCACAGGAGAACCGCTGAGGGGCAAAATGGCCGCTGAGGGGAGAAAACGACTCACGCACTCACCGCTGAGCTGTAGTTTACCGCTGAGCGACACTATTTTTGGGCTTGGGCCTAATTTTCTGTAATTTACGAATAGTATATAAGCTTTAGAGTTTCCTAGGGTTTGTATCTTTGGCTGGGACGAAGCAAATACTCTCTCTTCCACCCCTTTGAAGGAGGATCTTGGATGCTCAGGCTACCTCTTCACCTTTTTAGGGTTTTATCTTTCATTCTTTCATTATTGTTCATCTAGGTTCACCATGAATATGGTGAACTAAACCTTGTATGTTTGTTGGGGAATCAATGTAATCTTTTGAAGCTCTCATATATGGAATTTGTGCTTGCATCTTAATCTAAGATTTATGCTTTCTTTCATCATTAGTTAGGGTTTTTCCTCTTTGCTTAATGCTTGCTTTGTTTAACTCATTCAATGCATGATTATTGGTTTTGTCGATACGGACACGTACGGGGAAGTCTAGATCTGGGGAATTTCTCCCAATAGGTATATTGGTTGCCTTAAGCTCCTGTGCTAAATAAACTAATTATTAGGGATGCTAGGAATCGTATGAACTCGTAATTAGGGAGAAGCCTTCTTTGAAAGGTAATTTAGAGAGTGGCATTAACAATGATGAATTGAATGTTGAATTCCTAAAATATATGAGAGTGAATAAGATGAAATTGATAACCCCAACAACATACTCATCCATATATTCCATTGAAAGTATTTGTATTTTGCTTTAGCCATTGATCACATTCATGCATACATGTTTATTTTCTGTTTTGCATATTAAATTCAACTTATTTCGTCCTTAAGTCTTAGCTAATCAACAAATCACATAACTAAACTAGGCCGTGAGTCCTTTGGGAAAACGATACTTGGTCTTATCGAGTTTTATTACTTGAAACGATTCGGTTATACTTGCCGATTGTAAAACAAGTTTGTGACATCATAATTTGGTGATCATAAATTTGTCCATCAAGTTTTTGGCGCCGTTGCCGGGGACTCGTGGTTTAACTGGTTAATTTGTGTGATTATTGATAATCTTTGACTTTAATTTTGAAATTCTATTTTTATTTTTCTGTTTTTATTTTTCGGTTTTTATTTTATTTTATTTTATTTTATTTTATTTTATTTTATTTTCTGTTTTTATTTTTATTTTATTTTATTCTCTGATTTCGATATCTTCTCCTATATCTTTTTGTGCTAACCAAATATTCTAGGGTTTTGTTCTCTTGTGTATGCAGGAGGCAATTCGAACAAGGAGCAAGATAACTGCAGAACCTCTTCTTGAAGGTTTAGACGAGAGTAGATGGAGGAGAAGAATCCGAACATCTAGAGAACTTTTCCCTCCTCCGGAAATTCTGTTGCAACCATCACCACAAGGTTCTGTTCATAGCATAGAAAATATGGAGAACAACAATGTTAGAAGAACTCTTGCTGACTACACCAATATAGCTGGACCTCAGCACTTTAACAGTATAGCTAGACCTAGAGTCAATGCAGCTAATATGGAGGTTAAACCAGCACTGATTCAACTGGTGAAAAGGAACCAATTTAATGGGTTATCTCATGAAAGCCCATATGAGCACCTCACTACCTTCAATGAGATTTGCAACACAGTCAAGATTAATGGGGTGCCAGACGAAGCTATCAAACTTAGCTTGTTTCCTTTCTCATTGGGAGGCAATGCTAAGCTTTGGTTGAATTCTTTCCCAGAAGAAAGTTTCACAGAGTGGGAAGCAGTGGTCACAAAATTTTTAAACAAGTACTTCCCACAATCTAAGGTGACAAAAGGCAAGCAAGAGATTTCTTCATTTAAGCAGGGTATGGAAGAATCACTGGGGCATGCATGGGACAGATACAAAAGCTTGCTAAGAAAAACACCCACGCATGGCTTTGAAGATCAGGAAGTAGTCTTAACTTTCCTTGGAGGGC
This sequence comes from Vigna angularis, assembly GCF_016808095.1. NCBI lineage: Eukaryota > Viridiplantae > Streptophyta > Magnoliopsida > Fabales > Fabaceae > Vigna > Vigna angularis. The sequence goes on along the minus strand of NC_068978.1, from coordinate 13,625,925 downwards.
TTGGTTCACAAACCAAGATGATGCTGGACGCCTCAGCAGGAGGCAATATTAAATGGAAAACTCCAGAGGAAGCAACAAAGATTATAGAAAACATGGCTACTAGTGATAATGAGCTACACAGTGAGAGAGGAGCTCCTATGCAAAAAGGAGTCCTCCAATTACAAACACATGATGCCCTGCTAGCTCAAAACAAAATTCTAACTCAACAGCTGGAGACTCTGTCTAAAACTCTTGCACAATTACCCAAAGAGTTGAAAACTGCTGCACAAGTACAAACCCAGTTGTGTGAATTGTGTGGAGGTGACCATATCAATGGTCAATGTGCCTTTCCAGCAGAAGCATTGGAAGATGTGAACTTTATGGCCAACCAGTTTCCGTACCGTTGATAACAGTTGAAAAACTGTTATTTTCATGCTTAAAATTGATACTAAAAGCAACCTTTAGACTTAGAAACTAGCTTGAAATCATGCCTTTTATCTATATTTTCAGAAATAAGAGAGCTGGACAGGTTTATGCTTGATTTCAGTGTTTTTGTGCAGGTTTTAAGGTGAATTTAGTGAAAGAAGTGAAGAATGAGAGAGATGGAATCAGAAAAGGAATCAAAGAGTGAAAAAGGAGAAGCCGAAGTCACCGCTCAGCGGCATTTTACCGCTGAGCGGCACTCAAGAGGTTGCGGGAGGTCCGCTGAGGGGCAAAATGGCCGCTGAGGGGAGAAAACGAGACGCGCAATCACCGCTGAGCGGTATTTTACCGCTGAGCGGTACTTTAATGGGCTTGGGCTTGACTTTTTGTAATTTACGAATGGTATTTAAGCTTTAGGGTTTCCTAGGGTTAGGTATCTTTGGCAGAACGTAGGCAAACACTCTCTCTTCCACCCCTTTGAAGGAGGATCTTGGATGCTCAGGCTACCTCTTCACCTTTATTGGGTTTATTCTTTCATTCTTTCATTGTTCATCTAGGTTCACCATGAATATGGTGAACTAAACCTTGTATGTTTGTTGGGGAATCAATGTAATCTCTTGAAGCTCTCATATATGGAATTTATGCTTGCATCTTAATCTAAGACTTATGCTTTCTTTCATCATTAGTTAGGGTTTTTCCTCTTTGCTCAATGCTTGCATTGTTTAACTCATTCTATTGCATGATTATTGGTTTTGTCGATACGGACACGTACGGGGAAGTCTAGATCCGGGGAATTTCTCCCAATGTTATATTGGTTGTCGTTAAGCTCCTGCGCTCATGAACTAATCATTAGGAATGCTAGGAATTGTATGAACTCGTGATTAGGGAGAAGCCATCTAGAATGGTACTTTAGAGAGTGGCATTAACAATGATGATTTGAATGTTGAATTCCTAAAATGTATGAGAGTGGATGAGATGAAATTGACCCCCAACAACATATTCATTCATATAATCCATTGAAAGTGTTTATCTTTAGTCTTTGCCATTGATCAAACTCCATGCATACATGTTTAGTTTTTCGTCTTGCATATAAAATCCAATTATTTTGTTTGTAAGTCTTAGCTAATCAACAAATCACATAACTAAACTAGGCCGTGAGTCCTTTGAGAAGAACGATACTTGGTCTTACCAAGTTTATTACTTGAACGATTCGGTCATACTTGCCGATTGTGAAACAAGTTTGTGACATCATATTTTGGTGCTTACAAATTTGTCCATCAAGTTTTTGGCGCCGCTGCCGGGGACTCGTGGTTTAACTGGTTAATTTGTGTGATTATTGATTATCTTTGACTTTAAATTTGAATTTCTGTTTTTATTTTTTCTGTTTTTATTTTATTTTATTTTATTTTATTTTATTTTTCTGTTTTTATTTTATTTTATTTGATTAGATTAGATTTGATTTTATTTTATTTTTTTTAGATTAGGTTTTATTTTATTCTATCTTATTTGATTCTATCTTCTAAATCTTTTTATCTTCTGAATTTATATCTTCTTCTATATCTTTTTGTGCTAACAAATCTTTTCTAGGGTTTTGTTTTCTTGTGTATGCAGGAAGCAATTCGAACTAGGAGTAAGAAAACAACAGAACCACTTTTTGAAGGTCTAGAAGAGAGTAGAAGGAGGAGAAGAATCAGAACATCCAGAGAACTTTTCCCTTCTCCAGAAACTCTCCTACAAACATCACCACAAGGTTCTGTTCACAGCACAAGAAGTATGGAGAACAATAATGCTAGAAGAACTCTTGCAGATTACACTAATATTGCTGGACCTCAACACTTTAACAGCATAGCAAGACCTAGAGTCAATGCAGCCAACATGGAGGTCAAGCCAGCATTAATTCAACTGGTGAAGAGTAATCAATTTAATGGGTTATCTCACGAAAGCCCATATGAGCACCTGACAACTTTCAATGAGATCTGCAACACGGTCAAGATTAATGGGGTGCCAGACGAAGCTATCAAACTTAGCTTGTTTCCCTTCTCGTTGGGGGGCAATGCTAAGCTTTGGTTAAACTCTTTTCCAGAAGAAAGTTTCACAGAGTGGGAAGCAGTGGTCACAAAATTTTTAAACAAGTACTTTCCACAATCTAAGGTGACCAAAGGCAAGCAAGAGATTTCGTCATTCAAGCAGGGCATGGAAGAATCACTGGGGCATGCATGGGACAGGTATAAAAGCTTGTTACGCAAAACTCCCACGCATGGTTTTGAAGATCAAGAAGTAGTCTTAACTTTCCTTGGAGGGCTTGGTTCACAAACCAAGATGATGCTGGACGCCTCAGCAGGAGGCAATATTAAATGGAAGACTCCAGAGGAAGCAACTGAAATTATAGACAACATGGCTACTAGTGACAATGAGATGCACAGTGAGAGAGGAGCTCCTATGCAACAAAAAGGGGTTCTGCAATTACAAACACATGATGTCTTGCTAGCTCAGAACAAAATTCTAACTCAACAGCTGGAGACTCTGACTAAAACTTTGGCTCAACTACCTAAAGAGTTGAAATCTGCTGCACAGGTTCAAACCCAGTTATGCGAATTATGTGGAGGTGATCATGTCAATGGTCAGTGAGCGGCTGCAGCAGAATGGTTAGCGTGGAATAACAAACCAAGAGGGTTTTTAATTCAAACGTGTGCCTTTTAATTTCTACTCAATTAAACTTACTTAGCAATTAATATTGACAAATAAAGAGAGTAAGGTTGAGAGAAATTTGCACAGATGATTTTATCCTGGTTCGGATCTTACCAATCCTACGTCCAGTCGTTTATCTCAAAGCAAGATAAACAATTCACTAATCACAAAACAATTACAAATTACAATCACAAAGAAACAATTTGTAAGAGTTTAGAAACCACCTCTCTTGATACCACAAGAGATGAAACTACACCTCCTTTGAGTCTTCACAAAGGATGAACACCTCCTCCGAATACTTCACGAAGGATGAACACCTCCTCCGAATACTTCACGAAGGATGATTCTCTTCCGAACACCTCCTTAGACACACCAAGGATGAACCGGCTATTTCCTCTATCACCGTAGCAGCACTTCACCAGCTCCACAGACACGAGTTTCACAAGCCGAACAAGAACACACAAGTCTCAAGAATTTCTGAGTATTTGAGCACAAGGGAAGAGTTTCTGTGTCTCTGGATGTTTTTCTTGAGAGGAAATGAGAGTCTATTTATAGACTCATCCAAAGGCTCTTCCATTTACTAAAAGACAAACTTAACGGCTACTTTGACCAACGGCCATAAACGGCTACTTTGTCTAACGGTCATAAACGGCTAGTTTGTCCAACGGTCATAAACGGCTAGTTTCTTCAATGGTCATAAACGGCTATTTTCTTCAACGACTAGTTTCTCCAACGTCCGTGTTAAGTGCGATACTCTTACCGTTAACCGTCACTATTCACGTGAATAGTGTTACTATTCATGTGAATAGTACTATAGTGTTTTGTTGCAATGATTTACTATAGTAATTTTACAAAACACTTTTCTTTTTCTAATCTAAGTCCTATACATATTTCTAAGAGTATTACAAAAGCTTTCCATCACAATACAAGTCTTCATAACATCTTGAATCTTGATTTCTCTTGACTTGATTTGGACATCATCAAAACTTCATCTTCATCATTTTGCTAACAATCTCCCCCTTTTTGATGATGATCAAAAACTCCTTGATTTAAAGCTTTTGGTAATAATCTGTATTTAAAACACAACTTAAGGAAGAAAAGGTGCATTAGTGAATAAGCACAAATAGGCAAATAAGCTTTAAACATTTTCTCCCCCTTTTTGATCATAATTAAAAAGTTGTGTTTGATGTTCTCCCCCTAAGATAATACTCCCCCTTAATAAAAGTATGTATGCATATGAGCTAAAAATATTTCAGATTTAAAGATTCATTCAAACATGCACAATAGGATATTTAAAGCAAATAGTTTTAGGAGAAAGAGCTTATAAAACATTGTTGAGATCTTCATCTTGAGGATTGTCATCATTCTTTGCTTCATTTGTTGTCTTCTACAAATCTTCATCATTGCCTGAATATAATTCAATTGACTCAAGAGATTTTGCCTCAAGGTCTACAATTTCATTAAAGACAACATGCACACATAAAATGTTTTCCGATTTAAAACTATATATGCTTTATATATTAGAAGATATTAAAAAAAATAGTTTTATCTACCTTGGAATAAAAATTTCTTAATTCTTCTTTTCAAATATTTAGAATAAAAACAATTTTTTTAAAAAAATATTTTCTTAAATATTGTTTTAAAGAAATTCTAAATTTTAAACAATAGGTACCCAACTATTTTGTATGGGTCCTTTGGGTTAGTTTGAAAATTTGAAATCATTTTACAACCCAAATATATCTACCACTTGGAACACCATAATGCTTAAGTTTACATTTGTTTGATGTATGACCCTTTTTCATACAATAAAAGCATGATACAACATTTGTGTTCCTATAAGTTGTTCCTTTTTCTACCCAAGTTCTACGGGTTCTATGATTATGTTTATTTGTAATTCTAGGAACATACTTATTTTTAACAACCTTATTTTCATTAGTTTTACTACATTCTTCTGAGGTTGTTTCATCTAGTAGTTTCTTATGATTAACACAAGATGCACATTTATCACTACTAGTAAATTTACCTTTTTCATAAATTAAAACTTTATTTTTCAAATCTTTATTTTCTTCAAAAATATTTTCCAAATTTAATTTTAAATTCTTATTTTCTTCAAGAATATTTTCAAAGTCTGATTTCAAATTTATATTATGTTCAGAAATATTTTCAAAATTTAATTTTAAATTTTTGAAATCCTTTTTCAATTTCTGATGGGCTTTATCTAATTTTTCAGATTCTACTATTAAAGCAGCATAAATTTCATGCAATTCATTTTCACTAATTTGACTAGAATTATCAGAATCGCTAGATGTACTTACTTGGCTTCCAGCGTCGTCGTTCACCACTAAACAGATGTTTGCTTCTTCATCTGAGTAGCTTGAATCTGAAATGGTCTCATTGTCGTCTTCCCATGCAATGTATGCCTTCTTTTTCTTGAAGAATTTCTTTTCTTCACCCTTCTTTTGATTTGGGCAGTCTGCTTTTAGATGCCCCTTTTCTCCGCAACCATAGCATCGGTAATTTGAGGAAGATACTGGATTATCTTTCTTTTCGTATCTAAATTTTCCTTTGCCTTTAGACTTCATGAACCTGTTGAGCCTTTTTATCATGAGTCTCAATTCTTCTTCTTCGTCTGAGTCTTCATCTTCCGATTTACCTTTGCTTCTTTCAACCTCAGATTTCAAGGCTAGACTCTTTTTCTTAGTTTTTGCTTTTGCTTCTTCTTCATCTAGTCTTCCGAGGTCAAGTTCATGCTCTCTCAACTTTCCAAATAATGCCGCCATAGTCATTGTGTTGAGATTTTGTGACTCAGAAATTGCAGTCACTTTTGGTTGCCAAGACCTGTCTAAAGATTTCAGAATTTTTATATTAAGCTCATCAGTATCGAAAGATTTACCTAGTCCAATGAGATGATTGACAATGTTGGTGAAGCGTTTTTGAACATCTATTATTGTTTCCCCTTGCTTCATCCTGAACATCTCGTATTCCTGGATTAAGGTATTCTTTCTAGCTCTCTTAACATCATCTGTACCTTCATGGGTTACTCTTAGTACTTCCCACATTTCTTGTGCAGTTTTACAAACAGAAACCCTGTAAAACTCATCAACAGTTAAAGCAGATGAAATAATATTACGAGCTTTTACATCATTACCAAACTTTTTCTTATCTTGAGCAGTCCATTGGTCACGGGGCTTTGGTTCCTGCATATTGTTAATTGGAACAAAAGGACCAGATACAACAGCATCCCAAATATCTATATCAATAGATTCCATAAAAATTTGCATTCTAACCTTCCAGAATGCGTAATTTTCACCTGTGAATAGTGGTGGTCTATTGATAGAAGCACCCTCTGCAAAGGTTTGATGTGATCCCGCCATTTGAATGACTATCAAAGCAAGCTCTGATACCAATTGTCAGGAGCGGCTGCAGCAGAATGGTTAGCGTGGAATAACAAACCAAGAGGGTTTTTAATTCAAACGTGTGCCTTTTAATTTCTACTCAATTAAACTTACTTAGCAATTAATATTGACAAATAAAGAGAGTAAGGTTGAGAGAAATTTGCACAGATGATTTTATCCTGGTTCGGATCTTACCAATCCTACGTCCAGTCGTTTATCTCAAAGCAAGATAAACAATTCACTAATCACAAAACAATTACAAATTACAATCACAAAGAAACAATTTGTAAGAGTTTAGAAACCACCTCTCTTGATACCACAAGAGATGAAACTACACCTCCTTTGAGTCTTCACAAAGGATGAACACCTCCTCCGAATACTTCACGAAGGATGAACACCTCCTCCGAATACTTCACGAAGGATGATTTTCTTCCGAACACCTCCTTAGACACACCAAGGATGAACCGGCTATTTCCTCTATCACCGTAGCAGCACTTCACCAGCTCCACAGACACGAGTTTCACAAGCCGAACAAGAACACACAAGTCTCAAGAATTTCTGAGTATTTGAGCACAAGGGAAGAGTTTCTGTGTCTCTGGATGTTTTTCTTGAGAGGAAATGAGAGTCTATTTATAGACTCATCCAAAGGCTCTTCCATTTACTAAAAGACAAACTTAACGGCTACTTTGACCAACGGCCATAAACGGCTACTTTGTCTAACGGTCATAAACGGCTAGTTTGTCCAACGGTCATAAACGGCTAGTTTCTTCAATGGTCATAAACGGCTATTTTCTTCAACGACTAGTTTCTCCAACGTCCGTGTTAAGTGCGATACTCTTACCGTTAACCGTCACTATTCACGTGAATAGTGTTACTATTCATGTGAATAGTACTATAGTGTTTTGTTGCAATGATTTACTATAGTAATTTTACAAAAAACTTTTCTTTTTCTAATCTAAGTCCTATACATATTTCTAAGAGTATTACAAAAGCTTTCCATCACAATACAAGTCTTCATAACATCTTGAATCTTGATTTCTCTTGACTTGATTTGGACATCATCAAAACTTCATCTTCATCATTTTGCTAACAAGTGTGCTTTTCCAGTGGAAGCCGTGGAGGATGTTAATTTCATGGCTAATCAATTTCCATACCGTCAAGGGAATTATAATCAAGGGTGGAAACCACATCCAAGCATTGGCCAAGGACAAACTGGGCAAGCTAATCAATATAACAAGCAGCAGCAGCAACCAACCTTGTGGCAACAGTTATCTATGCTTAATGAAAGACAAACAAGGTTGGAAGAAACTCTTCAGCAATTCATACAGAAAACAGAATCTTCTCAAAAGAGCACTGAAGCGGCTATAAAGAATTGGGAGATTCAAATGGGTCAGATTACCAAGCGATTGGAAGAAAGGCCAGATAGAAATTTTGGGGCTAATACTGAGGTTAACCCCAGAGAAGAGTGCAAAGTGGTAAAGAGTGTTAATGAAGAGATAATTGAGTTAGAAGAAGACGAAACAGAAGAAAGAAGAGAAGTAGAAAGAAAGAACACTTTTCCTTTTCCAGCAAAGCAAGAGAATCAAATGGACTTCACAGAGTTATTCAGAATGGTGGATAATGACGCACCTTGGGAACAAATTCTACAGAAAATTGCAGTATACACAAAATCAGATGAAGGAACCTCTACAAAGAAGAGACGCAGAGATGTTGAGGAAGAAAAGTGTATAACTGTTAAGCAAGAATCATTCCCTCCTAAAGCACCAGATCCAGGTAGTTTTTCTATCCCTTGTACTATAGGGAAGAAAAAGGTGAAGAAAGCTCTCCTTGATTTAGGTTCAAGTGTTAACTTGATACCTTATTCTTTACTGGAGCAAATTGGCAATGTTAAAGTGAAACCTGTAAAGGTTAATCTAGTAATGGCTGATGGATCTTCAAAGGAGCCATGTGGGATTGCTGAGGACATTATAATTTGTGTTGGCAAACTTCAGTTTTTAGCAGACTTTGTGGTGATGAAAATGGAGACCGAGAAGATACCTATCATACTTGGAAGACCGTTTATGAAAACGGCCAGGGCCATCATTGACATACATGAAGGTATAGTAGTGCTTCAGGACAGAGAGGAGAGAGTGGTGGTGGATGTCTTCAAAGATGAAACGCAAGCAAAGGAGGAAGAGGCTAGTTATAAAGCTGCATTTCGAGATGCACCCATGACTAGACATAAAGATGAAGATCTTGAGGTTTCAGGTAACCATTGTTTGTTGTTTCAGGTACCCAAGGAAGAGGAGGTTGGAAGAGGAGAAGAAATTCCTAGAGACTGGAAGAAAAGAAGACTCCAACTTGGCACACCAGTAAGAATCAAGAACAAGTTGTGGGTTGTGAAGGGCTTTAAAGAGAAGGAGATGATAGAGATAGAGTCTCCATGTTCTAGAAGAATCAAGACAGTCCAAAGGAAGCAGTTGAGAAGTTGGTGGAATGATTACATCAACTATAAAGAAGATGGAACTTGAACTTTATTGGGTCAAGCTAATGACGTTAAAAGAGCGCTTGCTGGGAGGCAACCCAGTGATTGATAAATTTTTGATTTTATTTTGGTTTTGTAATTTTTAATTTGTGGACATTATTTTTGTAAATATTTTGTTGGATATAGCATCTACTGAAGGATGCTAGGTGGTTAAGTATCTACTGAAGGATACTCAGTTTGCAACACCTACTGATGGTTGTTGGTAAGAAAATTTTGCACCTACTGATGGGTGTTGGTAAGTTTGTTACACCTACTGATGGGTGTTGGTGGATTTTGGGTCAGGCTCGTGACGTTAAACAAGCGCTACCTGGGAGGCAACCCAGTTGATTGAATGTTTCTGTTTGTTTCATTTTAGTTGCATAATAGGGTTTGCATAAGTATTATGAACATTGAATTGCAGGGAACCAGTGAGAGGCATGTCTAGGAGGCACGTAGGTTAAGAAAAGAAGGAGAAGAGCACATCACGAAAGTGCCGCTGAGCGGCAACTTACCGCTGAGCGGTACTCTCACAGATTGGGCTTTGGTTGCCCCTTAGCGGAACCCAAGCCCATTAGGGTATTTGTATACCCTAAGCTGCACATAAGCTTCTATTTTCAGGCTCTTCTCTCCACACACACTCCTACATACCTTTTCCAAGGTTCTCCACATCTTTTCCCTCTTCCCTCTTGAGAAAATCTCCCTTCCACTCACGTTCTCACTAGTTTTCCATCTAAGTTTGGGGTTGGGAGAGAGCATCATTGAAGGGGTTGATTTCTTCATTGTGGTTTACTAATGCTTAACAATGTATCTTTTGGTTTTGTGAATTAAGTTTGATGTAGGGATGACCTCCTCATCATGCTAAAAGAATCAAGACTATAAGATCCAAGAAGAAGGAGAGGAAGAAGATACAGATGACAGCTCAAATTGATGAGGAGCTGAGATAGCATTTACTGATGAATGCTATCATGAACTTATGCTTTTGTTGGTTTAAGTGTTCTAAACTTATTTATTTTTGTTTTAGATTAGGTTTGATGTACTCTATTGGACACCTGGTTTGTTATGATGGTTTGCTATTAACTGTGATTGTGTGATGAGTAATGCTTGATGATGCTTATTGATTGATTGATGTTGAGATAGATGTGCACATTAAAATGCTTATACAGGTGATTCACAAGCTTTGTGAACAAATGCATGATATCATGATTGTGATTGTGAGATTAAGCAGGATGTGTATGTCAAATGTGAATGAGCTTATATGTGAGGTTTTGAGCTCCAGAGTTTTTGGTATGATTGAATGTTATTACTTTGAAAGCATGAATGATTTTGCCCAGGTTTTCTATGATTGAATCAATTGCTTGTTTTGCATCATGTGATCAAGGCCATTTGTTGGAACCCTTTTTATTGGCCAAATTCATAAAGTTAGCCTACTAAAAGAGAACACGTTGTGTTCTATCCTTTGAACCCTTAGCCTTGAACATACACTGAAAACCTTTGATTGAAAATCTTTACCTTGAGTTAAGTAGAAGATCTTGTGTGGTATTGTTGAATGTTCAAGTTTGGGGTTGTTGGGAAAACATGAAAAGAAAAGCATTGAGCTAAGAAGCTAAAAAGTCAGAATATACAAAGAGAAAAGAAAAAGAAGTAAAGCTCAATGCAAATGTAAAGGTAAAAGAAAGTTGGGAATGAATAAGATAATTGTGTTGTTATGATTCTCTTAACTCAAGGATTTTGTGATCCAGAAAAACCAATTTTCTTGTTAGCCCAGCCACATTATAAGCCATTGAAAAGTCCTTGTGATGATGCATGCTTATGAATGTTTTTGATTGTGGTAAAATGAAAGGCAAAGTTGATTCATGTGACATTGTGATAGTGGAGTGAATGAGTGAAACACTTTACCTCTTATACACTTGTGTGTTGAGTGAAACACTTTACCTAGTGAGGAAATATTCCATAGACACATGAACATCCATGCTTAATTGATTGATCATTCATAAAAATAGCATTTGTTGGAATTTAAATGACTTTGTGAATACTAAAGCATGTGCACATCATGATTGAACTCTTAGTCATAAGTTTGAGTGAAGTTGTTACTTATCTTGAGAAAAGGATTTTGAATGAGTGAACCATCATATGAATTGGTTGGAGATGGAGTTACATTTTGTTTGCTTGAGGACAAGCAAAGTTCTAAGTTTGGGGTTGTGATAACAGTTGAAAAATTGTTATTTTCATGCTTAAAATTGATACTAAAAGCAACCTTTAGACTTAGAAACTAGCTTGAAATCATGCCTTTTATCTATATTTTCAGAAATAAGAGAGCTGGACAGGTTTATGCTTGATTTCAGTGTTTTTGTGCAGGTTTTAAGGTGAATTTAGTGAAAGAAGTGAAGAATGAGAGAGATGGAATCAGAAAAGGAATCAAAGAGTGAAAAAGGAGAAGCCGAAGTCACCGCTCAGCGGCATTTTACCGCTGAGCGACACTCAAGAGGTTGCGGGAGGTCCGCTGAGGGGCAAAATGGCCGCTGAGGGGAGAAAACGAGACGCGCAATCACCGCTGAGCGGTATTTTACCGCTGAGCGGTATTTTACCGCTGAGCGGTACTTTAATGGGCTTGGGCTTGACTTTTTGTAATTTACGAATGGTATTTAAGCTTTAGGGTTTCCTAGGGTTAGGTATCTTTGGCAGAACGTAGGCAAACACTCTCTCTTCCACCCCTTTGAAGGAGGATCTTGGATGCTCAGGCTACCTCTTCACCTTTATTGGGTTTATTCTTTCATTCTTTCATTGTTCATCTAGGTTCACCATGAATATGGTGAACTAAACCTTGTATGTTTGTTGGGGAATCAATGTAATCTCTTGAAGCTCTCATATATGGAATTTATGCTTGCATCTTAATCTAAGACTTATGCTTTCTTTCATCATTAGTTAGGGTTTTTCCTCTTTGCTCAATGCTTGCATTGTTTAACTCATTCTATTGCATGATTATTGGTTTTGTCGATACGGACACGTACGGGGAAGTCTAGATCCGGGGAATTTCTCCCAATGTTATATTGGTTGTCGTTAAGCTCCTGCGCTCATGAACTAATCATTAGGAATGCTAGGAATTGTATGAACTCGTGATTAGGGAGAAGCCATCTAGAATGGTACTTTAGAGAGTGGCATTAACAATGATGATTTGAATGTTGAATTCCTAAAATGTATGAGAGTGGATGAGATGAAATTGACCCCCAACAACATATTCATTCATATAATCCATTGAAAGTGTTTATCTTTAGTCTTTGCCATTGATCAAACTCCATGCATACATGTTTAGTTTTTCGTCTTGCATATAAAATCCAATTATTTTGTTTGTAAGTCTTAGCTAATCAACAAATCACATAACTAAACTAGGTCGTGAGTCCTTTGGGAAGAACGATACTTGGTCTTACCAAGTTTATTACTTGAACGATTCGGTCATACTTGCCGATTGTGAAACAAGTTTGTGACATCATATTTTGGTGCTTACAAATTTGTCCATCAACCGTCAAGGGAACTACAATCAAGGGTGGAAACCACACCCAAGTATTGGTCAAGGGCAAACTGGGCAAGCTGGTCAATATAATAAGCAGCAACAGCAACCCACCTTATGGCAACAGTTATCTATGCTTAATGAAAGGTCCATGAGGATGGAGGAAACTCTCAACAATTTCATACAGAAGACTGAGTCTACATAGAAGAGCACTGAAGCTGCTATAAAAAATTTGGAGACTCAGATGGGGCAGATCACCAAACAGGTGGAAGAAAGGCAAAGTAGAAATTTTGGGGCTAATATTGAGGTTAACCCCAGAGAAGAGTGCAAGGTGGTAGAGAGTGTTGATGATGAGAAAGTTGAGTTAGATACAGAAGAGAGAAGAGAAATAGAGAGCAATAACACTTTTCCTTTTCCAATCCATCAAGGGAAACAACTGGACTTCACAGAGTTATTCAACATGGTGGATAATGATGCACCTTGGGAATAGATTCTGCAACAGATTACGGTTTACACTAAATCTAATGAAGAAATCTCTACAAAGAAGAGACGTAGAGATGATGAGGCAAAAGAGTGTATAAATGTTAAAAAAGAGTCATTCCCTCCTAAAGCAACAGACCCAAGCAGTTTTTCTATCCCTTGTACCATAGGGAAGAAAAAGATTAAAAAAGCTCTTCTTGATTTAGGTTCAAGTGTTAACTTGATACCTTACTCTTTATTGGAGCAAATCGGCAATGTCAAAGTGAAACCTGTAAAGGTTAACCTAGTAATGGCCGATGGATCTTCAAAGGAGCCATGTGGGATTGCAGAGGACATTATAGTTTGTGTTGGAAAACTTCAGTTCTTGGCAGACTTTGTGGTGATGAAGATGGAGACAGAGAAGATACCTATCATACTTGGAAGACCGTTTATGAAAACGGCCAGAGCTATCATTGATGTAAATGAAGGTATAGTTGTGCTCCAGGACCGAGAGGAGAGAGTGGTTATAGATGTCTTTAAAGATGAGACACAAACAAAGGAGGAAGAAGCTAGTTATAAAGCTGCATTTCAAGATGCACACATGACTAGCCATAAAGATGAAAATCCCAAGGTTGCAGGTAACCATTGTTTGTTGTTTCAGGTGAAAAAGGAAGAAAAGATTGGAAGAGGAGGAGAAATTCCTGATGACTGGGAGAAAAGAAGACCCCAACTTGGTGCACCTGTGAGAATCAAAAACAAGTTGTGGGTTGTGAAGGGCTTTAAGGAGAAGGAGATGATAGAGATAGAATCTCCACATTCTAGAAGGACCAAACAGTTCACAGGAAACGGCTGAGGAGTTGGTGGGATGACAACATCAACTATAAAGAAGGAACTTGAGCTTTATTGGGTCAAGCTAATGACGTTAAAAGAGCGCTTGCTGGGAGGCAACCCAGTGGATTTTAGAACTTTTAAATTTTACTTTGGTTTGTAATTTTTAAATCTGTTGAACATTATTGTGTAATTATTTTGCTGGACATAGCATCTACTGAAGGATGCTAGTTGGATATAGCATCTACTGAAGGATACTAAGTTGTAACACCTACTGATGGGTGTTGGTGAGAAAATTTTGCACCAACTGATGGGTGCTGGTAAGTTTGTAAACACCTACTGATGGGTGTTGGTGGATTTTGTAACACCTACTGATGGGTGTTGGTGGATTTTGGGTCAGGCTCGTGACGTTAAACAAGCGATACCTGGGAGGCAACCCAGTTGATTGATTGCTTTTTGTTTGTTTCATTTTAGTTGCATAATAAGGTTTGCATAAGTATTTTAAGTATTGAATTGCAGGGAACCAGTGAGGGGCATGCCTAGGAGGCACGTAGGTTAAGAAAAGAAGGAGAAGAGCACTTCACGAAAGTGTCGCTGAGCGGCAATTTACCGCTGAGCGGTACTCTCGCAGATGGGCTTTAGTTTCCCCTTAGCGGGATCCGAGCCCATTAGGGTATTTTTAAACCCTAAGCTGCGTAATTGTTCATTCTTTCAGGCTCTTCTCTGCACAAGCACTCCCACATACCTTCTCCAAGGTTTTCCATATCTTTTCACTCTTTCCTCTTAAGAAAACTTCTCTTCCACTCACTTTTTCACTAGTGTGCCATCAAAGTTTGGGGTTGGAAGAGAGCATTTTAGCTTGGAAGCATTCTCATTGCATCTAGTATCTCCACCCAAGTAAGTAAATGCACTTTGTTCATTCTAGGGTTCTTGATTTTAAATGTGATTGTCAAAGCATGATTATTTAGGGGTTTTGATTTCTATGCATGATTTGATGATATATTTGATGTTTGAACCGATTAAACTGCATGATTATGAACTGGAAAACTGAAAATTGCATTTGGGTGGAGTTAGGACAGCTTTAAGAGAGATTTTTCAAAATTCTGCAGAGTTACCGCTCAAGGGTAAACTGCCGCTGAGCGGCATTCTGCCAGACCAGAGTTTTCTTGAATTTTTGCGTTCTGGACTATGGCACTGGTGGCGCTGAGGGGAAATTCTGGCCCTCAGCGGTGGTATAGCTTCGAAAGGAGTAGTGTTCTATGTTTTACTAATGATTAACATCATGTTCTGTGGTTTTGTATTTGTGTTTGAATGCAGGAATGGCATCCTCTTCAGGAAAGAGATTGAAAACCATGGCAACCAAGAGAAAGGAAAAGGAACCAAAGCAACCCCACTCTAGCAGGTTCCTCTCTAGGAAACATGAGAAGCACTTTACGGTGGTTCAGGACAGGAGACTTCTGATGGAAAGAAAAGTTGGAATGATACCTAACTTTGCTCCTCAATTTGGAGAGCAAGTGTTAGGGAATGACTGGGGAAAGCTAGCCACCTATCCTGCACCTGCCAACATAGCTGTGGTAAAAGAGTTCTACACCAACGCAAAGAAGATTGGTGACTATCCAGCTGAAAACTATATGGGATATGTCAGAGGCCATGCTATCAGGTATGATCCTGATTCTATCAATAACTTCCTGGACACTGTGTGGGCTGGTGAGCAGTGCCAGTTTGCTCTCTGTATGGAGGAAGGTGCTGATTATGAGGATGTGGAGAGAGTACTATGCATACTTGGAGGACACTTCCAAAGGAATAGATCTGGCTCAGTGGTTAACATTAGGAGGACGTATTTGACTCCTCTTGCTAAGTATTGGATGGCATTTTCTCATGCCAACATTCAGCCATGTTCACATGTGTCGGATATTACTCTCAACAGAGCACTATTCATCTACTGTGCTATCAGAAACTTAAATGTTAACATTGGGCAGGTAATAGCTGATGAGATTAGTGTGTGTGCCAATACCTCAAACAACAAAGCACCCCTAGGACATCCCTCCTTGATTACTCACCTTTCAAAGCTAGCTGGGGTGGACACTTCTGTTCCACCATTTGAAAGGCCAAGAAAAGCCATTGATGAGGCTTATTACAGACAGTACTGTGGAGGTGAGGAGGCAACTCAGCCAGTTCCACCACGCCGTGCTCGTAGAGAGAGAGGGCCAGCTCAGAGCCAGACATCTGCTGAGACACATGAAGCAGAACCATTCCGGATGAGGGACATGTATATGTCTCTTATAGGTGCTCAGTTGCAGTCCATTCACAGAGGGCAGGTGGCTACTGCTGAGATGATTGTGGGGATGTATGATACACCTCCAGCCCATAGGTGGACTATGGATGAATTCCATAATGTGGTAGCTTGGCCAGAGGAGCCAGTGCAAGGAGGAGGAGCTGAAGCAACTGAAGCTTCAGCTAAAGAGATGGAAGAAGATGAAGCTGATGATGATGATGCGTTTGAAGATGATGAAGATGAGGAAGAAGAGGAAGATACAGAGGACAGCTCATATTGATGAGGAGTTGAGATAGCATTTACTGATGAATGCTATCATATGCTTATGCTTTTGTTGGTTTAAGTTTTCTGAACTTATTTGTTTTTGTTTAGATTAGGGTTTGATGTACTCTATTGGAAACCTGGTTTGTTATGATGGTTTGCTATTAACTGTGATTGTGTGATAAGTAATGTTGAATGATGCTTATTGATTGATTGATGTTGAGATGATGTGCACATTAAATGCTTATACAGGTGATTCACAAGCTTTGTGAACAAATGTAGGATATTGTGATTGTGATTGTGATATTGAGCAGGATGTGTATGTCAAATGTGAATGAGCTTATATGTGAGGTTTTGAGCTCCAGAGTTGTTATTGATTGAATGTTATTACTTTGGAAACATGAATGATTTTGCCCAGGTTTTCTATGATTGAATCAATTGCTTGTTTTGCATCATATGATCAAGGCCATTTGTTGGAACCCTTTTTATTGGCCAAATTCATAAAGTTAGCCCACAAAAAGAGAACACTTTGTGTTCTATCCTTTGAACCCTTAGCCTTGAACATAAATTGAAAACCCTTGTTGAAAATCTTTACCTTGAGTTAAGTAGAAGATCTTGTGTGGTATTGTTAAATGTTCAAGTTTGGGGTTGTTGGGAAAGCATGAAAAAGAAAAAGGGAAAAGCATTGAGCTAAGAGCTAAGAAAGAAGAATGTGAAAAGAAAAGAAAAAGAGAAAGAAAAGAAAAGAAGAAGCAAAGCTCAATGCAAACGAAAGTTGGGAAAAATAAGAATAATTGTGTTGTTATGATTCTCTTAACTCAAGGATTTTGTGATCCAGAAAAACCAATTTTCTTGTTAGCCCAGCCACGTTATAAGCCATGGAAAAGTCCTTGTGATGATGCATGCTTGTTAATGTTTTTGATTGTGGTTAAATGAAAGGCAAAGTTAATTCATGTGACATTGTGATAGTGGAGTAAATGAGTGATTACCTCTTATACACTTGAGTGTGAGTGAAACACTTTACCTGGTGAGGAAGTATTCCATGAGCACATAAACATCCATGCCTAATTGATTGATTATTCATGAAAAATAGCATTTATTGGATATTAAATGAATTCGTGAACACTAAAGCATGTGCACATCTTGATTGAAATCTTGGTCATAAATTTGATTGAAGTTTTTACTTATCTTGAAAATAAGATTTTTGAATGAGTGAACCATCATATGAATTGGTTGAAGATTGAGTTACATCTTGTTTGCTTGAGGACAAGCAAAGTTTTAAGTTTGGGGTTGTGATAACAGTTGAAAAACTGTTATTTTCATGCTTAAAATTGATACTAAAATCAACCTTTATCCTTAGAAACTAGCTTAAAATCATGCTTTTATTCATATTTTCATAAATAAGAGAGCTGGACAGGTTTATGCTTGATTTCAGTGTTTTTGTGCAGGTTTTAAGGTGAATTTGGTGAAAGAAGTGAAGAAGGAGAGAGATGGAATCAGAAAAGACATTAAAAAGTGCAAATGGAGAAGCCGCAACTGCCGCTCAGCGGCCGTTTACCGCTGAGTAGCACTCAAGAGCTCACGGGAGAACCGCTGAGGGGCAAAATGGCCGCTGAGGGGAGAAAACGAGTCACGCACTCACCACTGAGCGGTAGTTTACCGCTGAGCGGCACTATTTTTGGGCTTGGGCCTAATTTTCTGTAATTTACGAATAGTATATAAGCTTTAGAGTTTCCTAGGGTTTGTATCTTTGGCTGGGACGAAGCAAATACTCTCTCTTCCACCCCTTTGAAGGAGGATCTTGGATGATCAGGCTACCTCTTAACCATTTTAGGGTTTTATCTTTCATTCTTTCATTATTGTTCATCTAGGTTCACCATGAATATGGTGAACTAAACCTTGTATGTTTGTTGGGGAATCAATGTAATCTTTTAAAGCTCTCATATATGGAATTTGTGCTTGCATCTTAATCTAAGATTTATGCTTTCTTTCATCATTAGTTAGGGTTTTTCCTCTTTGCTTAATGCTTGCTTTGTTTAACTCATTCAATGCATGATTATTGGTTTTGTCGATACGGACATGTACGGGGAAGTCTAGATCTGGGGAATTTCTCCCAATAGGTATATTGGTTGCCTTAAGCTCCTGTGCTAAATAAACTAATTATTAGGGATGCTAGGAATCGTATGAACTCGTAATTAGGGAGAAGCCTTCTTTGAAAGGTAATTTAGAGAGTGGCATTAACAATGATGAATTGAATGTTGAATTCCTAAAATATATGAGAGTGAATAAGATGAAATTGATAACCCCAACAACATACTCATCCATATATTCCATTGAAAGTATTTGTATTTTGCTTTAGCCATTGATCACATTCATGCATTGATGAGTCAATATTTTCTCAATTTCACTTAGCTTATTGTACCGAATTTAATCAGGGAATTATGCTTAAATGTCCAGTATTTTTCTATTTTTCTTAATTGTGCTTAATTTGATCGGAAATTCAAATTTTAATTAATTTGAATTATTTGAGTTAATTATTTGCATTAGTGATTGCAAGGGAAATTTTTGCAAATATAATTTGGGACATTTGGAGGTAAAATGAGTGAAGAGCTGTGAATTTCATATTTAAGAGTGCACTGGAAGAAGAGGTTGTTGATTTCACGTGGAGTCTTGCCCACACAAATTCAATTTGAATTTTAATAGCATAATGACCATAGTTGTCACATCCAAAAGTTGAATGCTTTTACTATTCAAGCTTTTATTATTGAAATGTGCTTTCACGTATTCCTTTTCTTTCTTTCTTTAAGGAAAATTGACTATTAATTGGTGAATGTCAAAGCACTTCAGCCACGTCCAGCACTTCAGCGCACGTCCAGCACTCCAGCGCACGTCCCAACTGTTCCAGCAACGTCCAGACAGTAGTGGCTTCTCGGACAGCAGCAAGCTCAGCACATCCAACAAAGAAGAGGGTGTCTCGGCGCATGGTGATTGAAGAAGGAAAAGCAGCCACCCAAGGGGGTCTCTCGTGGTTTGCATTCCAGCAGCCACACGCAAAGAAGAAGCAAGCAAAGAGGTGCAGTGGTCCAGAAGCAAACAAAGAGAGGAAGCCCACACACTCAGAGAAGGAAATTATTTGTTTATTTGGCAATGGGAATGTTTTTGTCTTCTTCCTTTTTAAAATGAAGCACGTAGAAAGTGGGGTGCAACCTTCCCTTAATTGGATAAAAGTGGAGAGCCCCCTCATTCATTATTGGCACGGTCCAGTACGGAAGAAATACTTTAAAAAAATTAAGCATGGGCTGCAACGAAAAGGAGAGGGGAGGAGAGTAATTTCCAGCAGTGTAGTGTAGTGAAGGGTAATATAGAGTAGAGAGGGGAAGAACTGGAGAAAGAAAAGACACAGAGATGGAGGGTTACGGTTAGCGGATTTTTTATTTTGACTAGAAGGAATGTAGCAAAGAGAGCTGCCACGTCCGAGCTCCAAGTGTTACGGCTTGGATGAAGAAGACCGTTTAGATTTTTCTTTGGCTGGGAATGTTTAGATTTTGAAGAAAAAGCTTACTTTATTTTTATGTTGCAGATTACACATGCCATTTTCAATATTTTTTTGTTCAAGCATTTTGTTTTTATTAAAGTTTTCATTCTAGCATTTTACTGTGCACGTGGCTCTCGGTTTTATTTTTATTCAGAAGGTGATTTACTTGAAAGTGTGGATAGGGATTTCATTTGGTGCAGCACAAGGTGCATTTAATTTGGCTTTAATGGAATGAGTAGTAGATTAGCATAAAGTCTAGATAATGGGACATGTGGTAGCAGGAGGTGTAGCAATGTATTTCTTTAATTTGTTTAAGAATGAAAAGGTAGATTAGGTGAAGCAAAGTAGTGCACGGTCATGGGAATTTATTCCCTTGTCACGGTCAAGTCTAGAAGTTTTATTAATTTTTTTTGAGTTAATCATTGAATGAAAACGGTGCAAGCTGCTGGAACACTGATTGAAGGGAGTAGGTGTGTGGTGTCAAAGTGATAAAGAAGCACGGTGATTCACGGGAGAATGTAGCTTCCAGTGTTGGTGTGCACTTGGTGATTGGAGAATGATGGTTCAACTTGGATGGTGGAAGCGTTTTCAATCAAGTGTACACGCTTCCCTTTGCATTTTTCTTTTAGAAAAACATTTCCTTTGAATTGCCTTTTATTCTATTTTAGTTCTAAAAAGGTCTATGTTGATGTTTGAATCGGTGGTAATTTTTATTTTACAATCTCCAAGCTTTATTCCAATGTGCATTTAATTAGTTAGCTCAACATTGTCGTTTGAATAGTTTGAATTGTGTCTGGATATTTATATGTTACATTGTTCGGTTTAATGTTTTCATGCATTTTAATGCTTTCACTTATATTCGGTTGTGTTTAATTTTCATTTTTTAATTTCTTCATTTGCATTCACAAACCTTTCACAAAACCCCCCACAAAGTGTTCGACCTATTACCTGAACCACATTTGGTCCTTGAGAGACGACCTAGGAGTCACTTCCTAGTACTATACTGCATTCTTTTATGCACAACTTTTGTGGGAGGTGCGACCCTCTCATCATGCATACATGTTTATTTTCTGTTTTGCATATTAAATTCAACTTATTCCGTCCTTAAGTCTTAGCTAATCAACAAATCACATAACTAAACTAGGCCGTGAGTCCTTTGGGAAAACGATACTTGGTCTTATCGAGTTTTATTACTTGAAACGATTCGGTCATACTTGCCAATTGTAAAACAAGTTTGTGACATCATAATTTGGTGATCATAAATTTGTCCATCACTTGTGCGATTTGGTACACTTCCCAATCCATCAACAAAAGTCATTTTCCAAGATTAATCGATTAAACGAAAATAGTAATCGATTAGTTTTTCAAATATTTTATGAAAACCAGCTCTGGTGCCAATTGTTAAAATAGAATGGCTTAATTTCTCATACCAAGAGGGGGGTGAATTGGTGAAGTGTAAAAACAAAAGCTTTTAAAATCTTTTTCACAAAATGTGATGCCTTTACACTTTTCTTGAATCTCAAGGTAAATGATTAGCAATGCAGCAGAAACTTAATCGAATATGCAAAGAACTTAATCGAATGAATAAAAGAGAGTAGGGATCAGAAAATTCAAACGTTGTGTTTTTATATTGGTTCGGCCAAGCCTACATCTAGTCTTTCCAACCATAGGAAGCAAATGCACTAAAAAGGTCAAGGTTTTTACAACAAGGTTTTTATAGAGACCTCACATCAAACATATAAAACACCTATCTAACCCTCTAATCTAATATGGGTAGTAAACAACAAGACCAACAACAAGAACACCCTCTTCTGTTGTCTAACCCTTTGAGGCCCCTCAAAGTCAAGAACACCGTCGTTCTTCTTCCAGTAATCACAACAGGGAAACCAAGCCAATCTTCAAAAGATTGCAAATCCTGATCACATAGTAAACACCCAAAATGTGCAGATTGATCAGAGGTTTGAAACACAGCAAGTCTTGCTCCTCAACAAATCTCAGAATCCTTCATCACCACGGTCAATCTTGATTCTTGGAGCTTTTCCCTTCTCTATAAGATCACAAAGCTTTCTGTAAAGAATATGAAAGTGTTAGAATCACAAAAGTTCTTACAGAATTCAAATCAGCGTCAATTTATAGTTAACTGCATATCGGACGCATTTTAATCGACTTTTCTACTAACGTAATCGAATGCACCATTCAGTTATAACAATTTAGCAGGAATCACAGCAATTAATTGAATGTGCAATTAATGCAATCGACTAACATTTAATGCTTGGTCAACACAATTAATAATATGACTGTTATGTTAGTTGTGACAAGCATTTAACAGTTTTTCAAAACATCAACCAACTTAGTCGAATACAAATGACATGCAATTGATTAAGCAATAATACTTAGCACAATTTTGAAAAATTTTCTTCTTGAAAATCTCACAGCACACTTGAAAAGAATCTGTGCAAACACATGAGTTTTAATCGATTTACCCCATAATGTAATCGACTTAAAACTGTTGTTTTGCCACATATTTAAAGTTAAACTAAAGTGCATGTGGTTTTCCTTTTCCAAAAACATATTTCATGCATACACATATAAAATCACATATTTAACATAGTGATATGCGATGAACAACACAATCATGTTCTCATGTATGCTCATACAGATTTAACACAATAAAGAACATATAATATGCAAGCACAAAACATGTAACACAGAAGATACATGTGTTATTAATTATGTGTTGTCATCATAAAAAGCACATATATTTCTGTGATTAGGTTAAGCAACAACTGTGATCCCCTTATCAACAATCTCAACACTTATTTATGTGAAATTACACATTTCAGAATCCATTTGATTGCCTATTTCTATTGTACACCTATTTGTATTGCTTTTAAGCTTTTTGGCCTCTTAAAATTGTCTAATTCAAGTCATATTTTGGTGATGTCCAGTGACCATTTCAGACGCAGTTTTTGATATGGTTTGGTGCTAATTTTTGTGTGAAATTGTGGTGTTGTGAAGACTTTGTGGTGCAGTCCAGTTTTAGAAACCTTTTCAAACTAAGGTGGCATCTTACGAGGTGGAGAAGGAGTAGAATTTGTGAATTTAAAGGGCTGTCTAGCAAGCAAAAATGTGAAAATTAGCAATTCCTATAGCCAAATTTTGAGATACAACCCAAACAGTTGAGTGATGGTGAGATTAAGTGTATATCATCCAAAAGAAACTTGCTAATGGAGTGAAAATGAGCTGAAACACTTCAGAAAGTGGATTTCAGTGAATGCACATGAAACCAAAAGCTTTCGCCCAGAGGAAAATTCTACACTTTCCTTCCAATTCTGAAAACTCCATTTTCTGCAATTGAATGGTGTTATCAATTTGACTTATACAGTTTAGGGTTTGAGATGCATTTTAAATGATCAAAAGAATTTTGAAAATTTGTTGATTGAACTGGTTGTAAAAATTAAAGGTGAAAATTTCAGTTTATCCAAGTCATCAAAACAGATTTCTTCACACTTTGTTTAAACCAAACTGTTCCTTTTCTTGTGCTAGCAAATTTCGAGGTTTGAGTAGTGATTTTTAGAAGTTGTCTTACGAATCAAAACTTCACTCAATTCTTTTTCATTTCTTGTCCATTAGAACTGGTTTAGATAGTTTTAGGTCTCTAAAATAGAATTGACATCTTCATCCTTATCTAGTTCACCCAATTCTAGTGTAATTTAAGGTTTCAAGTACTCCAATTTTGATTTTCTTCTTATTTTCGAATTGTAACTTCATTTTTATCTTTCTTTTATGTTTTAAAAGTTGTCTAGATAGTTATTTTAAAATTTCAATTAGTACTTTAATAAAAATTTCCTTCGTATCACTTTTAGCCTATTCTACTTACTACTTTAGGTTCTAGGTTGTCATATTTTTAGTTTCAGGTAAACCAAGGACAACTAAATGGAGTTATTTGAGGGCTGATCAAAAGAAAAGAAATTCAGTGGTTAAATGTTGATTAAAGGAAGAGCAATCACAAATCACAGCAAGTCACAATCTGAAAAGCAATTTCAAGCTTTCATGTTTTGAAATTTGACTTTAGAGTTGACTTTCACAATTGAAGTCCAAATTCATGTCCAAGTTGTTGGAGACTCTAAGAGAGATATCTTTTAACATGTTGAAGGCCAAATTAACCACTGGAGTGCCTTTAACCACTACTAGCTGGAAGAAAGTTAATAAAGCTTAACCTAAGAGGTGGTCTACTTTATCCTTAATGAGGAATTTTCAGTTTTTTAGTTAATATATAAACTATAAAACAACTATAACTTTGGTTCCTCCTTCTAGTTTGGTAACTTGGGGGATGCAACATAGTATATAACCAACATATATGCATGTTGGTTTGTCCTTGTACTGTACTTCATCCTATAAATACTCATTTTAGTAATGAAGGTGTACTTCGATATTTTTAAGGGTGTTGTGATGGTCTTCTTCCAAGAGGGAATTTCGGTGGAAGGGTGGGGAACAAGGTGTGGAGGTTATATATAAGAAGAATATATAGCATAGAAAAGAGAGATAAAAGGCAAACAAAATTTTATTTATCAAAAGGAGGGGCCAACATGTTTATTTATCAAATCGTTGCATGGCTATAGGCTTTTAGATAGATCAATCATGAACAAAATAAAGCAAGGCAAACAAAATAAGACATCATTTACCTACTTGGAAATGATGAAGTCTTAGACACTTGAGTGCAACCCTTCAACAATGAGACTTTTGCAACCAACTTTAACCCATTGTGTTTGAAGCTTCCAAACGTTTTGTGCCCCTGATCGAAATCCCAAAACCTTGTACAACAATGGACAATTTTAATTAGCAAAATGCAACAACAACAAAAGATTAATCATCAAACACCCTGTTCCCAAGAACAGGGGCTCAACTTAGAAGCTTTTGAAAATAAATCTGTTGCACCAACTAAAACATAATGTAACTTAAATTGGTTGGGACAAAGTAAAACCAATGATCAATTTCCTCTCCCAACCAACTATGTGCCTACTAACAACAATCATCATCATGCATCATATTTAATCCAAAAGTCCTACCCATCCACAAGCCTAATTACTCAAAAGAGATCACCTCATGCACAACTATACCACCACATCAGATATATATATATATATATATATATATACACCTAATTTACAATGAATTAGGTAGGTGGCATTCAAGAATAACCAAGCATTCAATGATACTAATGCATTCAGAAACAGAATTTGCAAATTGAATTAACCCAAGATTTGGAAACAGGACTACAATAATCAATTTAAAGCTTACAATGAATGTGGGAGCAACTATCTCTCTTGATTTCACTCCAACTTAAACATTCACAATTTGCAATTCCTTGATTAAGAAAATTCTTAATTCTACACAAATAACACTCAACAAAATTTTAGACTAAAAACTGAAATCTATCTCTCAATTTACCAAAGGAAATAGGTCAAGTCAGCCTCATAAAGCTCTCTCAATATAAAAATGATTAGAAACAACAATTCAAGTATCTTACACCTACCTAGCTCTCATTTCAAGTCTATCATTATCTAGCAGAATGAGTACACTTGGTGAGTCCAATTTATAGAATGTAGATAAATGATAACGATTGAATTTACCGTTATTTGATTCTTAATTTTGATACTAAAAACACCCATTTTGACTTAGAAACTAGCTTTGAATCATGGTTTTGAGGAATAAAGAGAGTTGAAGGTGAATTTAATGGTTTTGTGCTAGATTTCAGTGTTTTCAACGGGAATTGAGATGATTTGGAAGAAGAGTTGAAATAGTAAGGACTTGGAACTCAGGAAGGGATGGAAAAGCATCAAGAAAGGAGGATCGCAGTAGCGTTGAGCGCTACTTTAGGGGCCCTCAACGCCAAAGTACACTGTCTCACGCTTGGCTGCCCTTTTCTAGAGCCCTCAGCGCAGGATGCTTCTGGCTCGCGCCCGGGCGCACTTTTTAGGGGCGCTTGTTGGACAAATTTATGAACACCGAAATACGGCGTCACAAACTTGTTTTACAATCGGCAAGTATGACCGAATCGTTTCAAGTAATAAACTTGGTAAGACCAAGTATCGTTCTCCCAAAGGACTCACGGCCTAGTTTAGTTATGTGATTCGTTGATTAGCTAAGACTTAAGAACGAAATAATTGGATTTTACTATGCAAAAGACGAAAATAAACATGTATGCATGAGATTGATCAATGGCTAAAACAAAATACAAAAACTTTCAATGGAATATATGGATGAGTATGTTGTTGGGGTTTATCAATTTCATCTTATCCACTCTCATATATTTTAGGAATTCAACATTCAATTCATCATTGTTAAATGCCACTCTCTAAATTACCTTTCAAGAAGGCTTCTCCCTAATTACGAGTTCATACGATTCCTAGCATTCCTAATAATTAGTTCATTCAGCGCAGGAGCTTAACGGCAACCAATATACTATTGGGAGAAATTCCCCAGATCTAGACTTCCCCGTACGTTTCCGTATCGACAAAATCAATAATCATGCAGTGAATGAGTTAAACAAAGCAAGCATTGAGCAAAGAAGAAAAACCCTAACTAATGATGAAAGAAAGCATAGGTCTTAAATGTAAGATGTAAAAACAAATTCCATATATGAGAGTTTCATAAGACTACATTGATTCCCCAACAACAATACAAGGTTTAGTTCACCATATTCATGGTGAAACTAGATGAACAATAATGAAATAAGGAAAGATAAAACCCTAAAAAGGTGAAGAGGTAGCCTGAGCATCCAAGATCCTCCTTCAAAGGGGTGGAAAAGAAAGTATTTGCTTCGTCACAACCAAAGATACAAACCCTAGGAAACCCTAAAGCTTATATACTATTCGTTAATTACAGAAAAATTAGGCCCAAGCCTATAAGTGTGTCGCTCAGTGGTAAAGTACCACTCAACGGTAAGTGCGCGAGCTCAGTTCTTCCCCTCAGCGGCCATTTTGCCCCTCAGCGGATCCCCCGTGAACTCCTGAGTGCCGCTCAGTGGTAAACTGCCGCTGAGCGGCAGTTGCGGCTTCTCCTTTTGCACTTTTTGATGTCTTTTCTGATTCCCTTTCTCTCCTTCTTCCCTTCTTTCACCAAATTCACCTTAAAACCTGCACAAAAACACTGAAATCAAGCATAAACCTGTCCAGCTCTCTTATTTCTGAAAATATGAATAAAAGCATGATTTCAAGCTAGTTTCTAAGTATAAAGGTTGCTTTTAGTATCAATTTTAAGCATGAAAATAACAGTTTTTCAACTGTTATCACAACCCCAAACTTAGAACTTTGCTTGTCCTCAAGCAAACAAGATGTAACTCAATCTTCTACCAATTCATATGATGGTCCACTCATTCAAAAATCTTCTTTTTAAGATAAGTAAAAACTTCAATCAAACTTATGACCAAGATTTCAATCACGATGTGCACATGCTTTAGTGTTCACAAATTCATTTAATATTCAACAAATGCTATTTTTCATGAATGATCAATCAATTAAGCATGGATGTTCATGTGCTCATGGAATACTTCCTCACCAGGTAAAGTGTGTCACTCACACTCAAGTGTATAAGAGGTCATCACTCATTCACTCCACTATCACAATGTCACATGAATCAACTTTGCCTTTCATTTAACCACAATCAAAAACATTAACAAGCATGCATCATCACAAGGACTTTTCAATGGCTTATAACGTGGCTGGGCTAACAAGAAAATTGGTTTTTCTGGATCACAAAATCCTTGAGTTAAGAGAATCATAACAACACAATTATTCTTATTTTTCCCAACTCTCTTTTGCATTGAGCTTTGCCTTTCTTCTCTTTTCTTTCTCTTTTTCTTTTCACATTCTTATTTCTTAGCTTCTTAGCTCAATGCTTTTCCCTTTTTCTTTTTCATGCTTTCCCAACAACCCCAAACTTGAACATTTATCAATACCACACAAGATTTTCTACTTAACTCAAGGTAAAGCTTTTCAACAAGGGTTTTCAATTTATGTTCAAGGCTAAGGGTTCAAAGGATAGAACACAAAGTGTTCTCTTTTAATGGGCTAACTTTATGAATTTGGCCAATAAAAAGGGTTTCAACAAACGGCCTTGATCATATGATGCAAAACAAGCAATTGATTCAATCATAGAAAACCTGGGCAAAATCATTCATGTTTCCAAAGTAATAGCATTCAATCAATAACACTCTGGAGCTCAAAACCTCACATACAAGCTCATTCACATTTGACATACACATCCTGCTTAATCTCACAATCACAATCATAATATCCTGCATTTGTTCACAAAGCTTGTGAATCACCTGTATAAGCATTTTATGTGCACATCTATCTCAACATCAATCAATCAATAATCATCATCAAGCATTACTTATCACACAATCACAGTCAATAGCAAACCATCATAACAAATCAGGTTTCCAATAGAGTACATCAACCTTAATCTAAAACAAAAGTAAATAAGTTCAGAACACTTAAACCAACAAAAACATAAGCATATGATAGCATTCATCAGTAAATGCTATCTCAGCTCCTCATCAATCTGAGTTGTCCTCTGTATCTTCCTCTTCTTCCTCATCTTCATCATCTTCAAATGCATCATCATCATCAGCTTCATCTTCTTCCATCTCCCTAACTGAAGCTTCAGCTGCTTCAGCTCCTTCTCCTTGCACCGGCTCCTCTGGCCAAGCTACCACATTATGGAATTCCTCCATAGTCCACCTGTGAGCTGGAGGTGTATCATACATCCCCACAATCATCTCAGCAGTAGCCACCTGCCCCCTATGAATGGACTGTAACTGAGCACCTATAAGAGACATATACATGTCCCTCATCTAAAACGGTTCTGCTTCATGTGTCTCAGCGGATGTCTGGCTCTATGCTTGCCCTCTTTCTCTGCGAGCACGGCATGGTGGAACTGGCTGAGCTGCCTCCTTACCTCCACAGTACTGTCTGTAATATGCCTCATCAATGGCTTTTCTTGGCCTTTCAAATGGTGGAGCAGAAGTGTCCACCCCAACTATCTTGCAAAGGTGAGTGATTAAGGAGGGATGTCCGAGGGGTGCTTTGTTATTTGAGGTATTGGCACACACACTAATCTCATCAGCTATCACCTGCCCAATGTTAACATTTAAGTTCCTGATAGCACAGTAGATGAAGAGTGCCCGGTTGAGAGTAATATCTAACACATGTGAACATGGCTGAATGGTGGCATGAGAAAGTGCCATCCAATACTTTGCAAGAGGATTCAGATCAGTCCTCCTAATGTTTACCACTGAGCCAGATCTATTCCTTTGGAAGTGTCCTCCAGGTATACATAGTACTCTCTCTACATCCTCAAAATCAGCTCCTTCCTCCATGCAAAGAGTAAACTGGCACTGCTCACCAGCCCACACAGTATCCAGGAAGTTATTAATAGAATCAGGATCATACCTGATAGCATGGCCTCTGACATAGCCCAGATAATTTTCAGCTGGATAATCACCAATCTTCTTTGCATTGGTGTAGAATTGTTTTACCACAGCTATATTGGCAGGTGCAGGATATGTGGCTAGCTTTCCCCAATCATTCCCTAACAATTGTCTCCAAATTGAGGAGCAAAGTTAGGTATCATTCCAACTTTTCTCTCCATAAGGAGTCTTCTGTCTTGCACCACCTTGAAGTGCTTCTCATGTTTCCGAGAGAGGAACCTACTAGAATGGGACTGTTCTGGTTCCTTTTCCTTTCTCTTGGTTGCCATGGTTTTCAATCTTTTTCCTGAAGAGGATGTCATTCCTGCAGTCAAACCCAGATACAAAACCACAGAACATGATGTTAATCATTAGTAAAAACACAAAATACAACTCCTTTCGAAGCTAAACTGTTACCAAAATGATGAAGATGAAGTTTTGATGATGTCCAAATCAAGTCAAGAAGAAATCAAGATTCAAGATGTTATGAAGACTTGTATTGCTATGGAAAGCTTTTGTAATAATTGTAGTTTAGTGTCAAGGACTTAGATTAGAAAAAGAAAAGTGTTTTGTAAAATTACTGTAGCACATTACTGTAGCAATGTACTGTAGCAAAACACTGTAGCAAAACACTGTAGCTAATCGATTAACAAGGGCTGTTAATCGATTAGCGCTAATCGATTAGCATGGGCTGTTAATCGATTAGCAAAGTGTCCGTTTGAAAAACTAGCCGTTTTTGAGCCGTTGGACTATCCGTTGGAGCGTTAATCGATTAACCACTTAAGATAATCGATTAACACAGTGAGAAAGGCTGAAAACGAAAAATGGAAGAGCCTTTGGATGAGTCTATAAATAGACTCTCATTTCCTCTCAAAATAAAAAAACCAGAAACACAGAAACTCTTCCCTTGTGCTCAAATACTCAGAAATTCTTGAGACTTGTGTGTTCTTGTTCGGCTTGTGAAACTCTTGTCTGTGGAGCTGGTGAAGTGCTGCTACGGTGACAGAGGAAATAGCCGGTTCATCCTTGGTGTGTCTAAGGAGGTGTTCGGAAGAGAATCATCCTTCGTGAAGTATTCGGAGGAGGTGTTCATCCTTCGTGAAGTATTCGGAGGAGGTGTTCATCCTTTGTGAAGATTCAAAGGAGGTGTTGTCTCATCTCTTGTGGCATCAAGAGAGGTGTTTTCTAAACTCTTACAAATTGTATCTTTGTGATTGTAATTTATAATTGTTTTGTGATTAGTGAATTGTTTATCTTGTTTTGAGATAAGCGACTCGACGTAGGATTGGTAAGATCCGAACCAGGATAAAATCATCTGTGCAAATTTCTCTCAACCTTACTCTCTTTATTTGTCTATATTATTTGCTTGGTAACTTTAATTGAGTAGAAATTAAAAGGCACACGTTCGTATTAAAAACCCTCTTGGTTTGTTATTCCACGCTAACCATTCCGCTGCAGCCGCTCTGACATAAACCACCACTGAGGGTCAGATTTACCCCTCAGCGCCACCAGTGCCACGTTCCAAAACGCAACAAATCAAAAAAAAATCATGTCTGGCAGAGTGCCGCTCAGCGGCAATTTACCCTTGAGCGGTAACTCTGCATGATTTTGAAAAACTTCTTTTTAAGCTGTCCTAACTCCACCCAAATGCAATTTTCAGTTTTCCAGATCAAAATCATGCAGTTTAATCGGTTCAAACATCAATTATATCATCAAATCATGCATAGAAATCAAAACCCCTAAATATTCATGCTTTGACAATCTCATTCAAAATCAAGAACCCTAGAATGAACAAAATGCTTTTACTTACTTGGGTGGAGATACTAGATGCAGTGAGAATGCTTCCAAGCTAAGATGCTCTCTTCCAACCCCAAACTTAGATGAAACACTAGTGAGAAAGTGAGTGAAAGAGAGATTTTTTTAAGAGGAAAGAGGGAAAAGATGTAGAAAACCTTGGAAAAGGTATGTGGGAGTGTTTGTGCAGAGAAGAGCCAGCAAACAGATGCTTATGCGCAGCTTAGGGTATAAAAATACCCTAATGGGCTCGGATCCCGCTAAGGGGAAACTAAAGCCCATTCTGCGAGAGTACCGCTCAACGGTAAATTGCCGCTCAGCGGCACTTTCTCTATGTGCTCTTCTCCTTCTTTTCTTACCCTACGTGCCTCCTAAACATGCTCCTCACTGGTTCCCTGCAATTCAATCCTCATATTACTTATGCACAACCCTATTACTACTACAATGACACAAACAGAAACAATCAATCAACTGGGTTGCCTCCCAGGTAGCGCTTGTTTAACGTCACGAGCCTGACCCAAAATCCACCAACACCCATCAGTAGGTGTTACAATACTTACCAACACCCATCAGTAGGTGCAAAATTTTCTCACCAACACCCATCACTAGGTGTTACACACTTAGCATCCTTTAGTAGATGCTATATCCAACTAGCATCCTTCAGTAGATGCTATATCTAACAAAGTATTTACAAAAATAATGTCCACAAATTAAAAGTTACAAAAACAAAAATAAAATCAAAAGTTCTTAAATCACTGGGTTGCCTCCCAGCAAGCGCTCTTTTAACGTCATTAGCTTGACCCAGTAAAGTTCAAGTTCCTTTTTCATAGTTGATTTTGTTATCCCACCAACTCCTCAGCTGTTTCCTGTGCACTGTTTTGATATTTCCAAAATGTGGAGACTCTATCTCTATCATCTCCTTCTCTTTATAGCCTTTCACAACCCACAACTTATTTTTGATTCTCACAGGTGTACCAAGTTGGGGTCTTCCTTTCTTCCAGTCACCAGGAATTTTTCCTCCTCTTCCAATCTTCTCTCCTTTATGTACCTGAAACAACAAACAATGGTTACCTGTAACCTTGGGTTCTTCATCTTGATGGCTAGTCATGTGTGCATCTTCAAATGCAGCTTTATAACTAGCTTCTTCCTCCTTTGTTTGCCTCTCATCTTTAAAGACATCTACAACAACTCTCTCCTCTCGGTCCTGGAGCACCACTATACCTTCGTTTACATTAATGATAGCTTTGGCCGTTTTCCTAAACGGTCTTCCAAGAATGATAGGTATCTTTTCTGTCTCCATCTTCATCACCACAAAGTCTGCCAAGAACTGGAGTTTGCCAACACAAACTATAACGTCCTCTGCAATCCCACATGGTTCCTTTGAAGATCCATCGGCCATTACTAACTTAACCTTTACAGGTTTCATATTAACATTGCCGATTTGCTCCAGTAAAGAGTAAGGTATCAAGTTAACACTTGAACCTAAATCAAGAAGAGCTTTTTTAATCCTTTTCTTCCCTATTGTACAAGGGATAGAAAAGCTTCCTGGATTTGCTGTTTTTGGAGGGAATGGCTCCTTTTTAACAGTTTTACACTTCTTTGTATCATAATCTCTACGCCTTTTCTTTGTAGAGACATCTTCCTCAGGTTTGGTGTAAACTGCAATTTGTTGTAGAATCTGCTCCCAAGGTGCATCATTATCCACCATCTTGAATAGTTCTGTGAAATCCAGTTGATTCTCCTGATTCATTGGAAAAGGAAAAGTATTTTTGCTCTCTATTTCTCTTTTCTCTTATGTTTCTTCTTTGTCTAACTCAACTATCTCCTCATTTGTGCTCTCCACCACTCTACATTCTTCTCTGGGGTTAACCTCAGTATTAGCCCCAAAATTTCTGTTAGGCTTTTCTTCCACTTGCTTTGTAATCTGACCCATCTGAATCTCCAAATTTTTGATAGCAGCTTCAGTGCTCTTTTGGGTAGACTCAGTTTTCTGTATAAATTGATTCACAATTTCTTCCATCTTTGTAAACCTTTCGTTAAATGCAGAAAACTGTTGCCATAAAGTTGGTTGTTGCTGTTTGAATTGACCATTTTGTCCAGCCTGCCCATTCTGCCCTTGACCAATACTTGGGTGTGGTTTCCACCCTTGATTGAAGTTCCCTTGACGGTACGGAAACTGGTTAGCCATAAAGTTCACATCTTCCAAAGCTTCTGCTGGAAAGGCACACTGACCATTTATGTGGTCACCTCCACATAATTCGCACAACTGAGATTGTACCTGTGCAGCAATTTTCAACTCTTTAGGCAATTGTGCAAGTATTTTTGTAAGAGCTTCCAGTTGTTGAGTTAGAATTTTATTTTGTGCTACCAAGGCATCATGTGTTTGTAATTGAAGAACTCCTTTTTGTTGCAGAGGAGCTCCTCTTTCACTGTTGAGCTCATTATCACTTGTAGCCATATTTTCAATAATATCTGTTGCTTCCTCTGGAGTTTTCCATTTAATGTTTCCTCCTGCTGAGGCATCAAGCATCATCTTGGTTTGTGAACCAAGCCCTCCAAGGAAGGTAAGGACTACTTCCTCTTCTTCAAAGCCATGCGTGGGTGTTTTTCTTAACAAGCTTTTGTATCTATCCCATGCATGCCCTAGTGATTCTTCCATGCCCTGCCTGAATGAAGAAATCTCTTGCTTACCTTTAGTCACCTTTGATTGTGGGAAGTACTTGTTTAAAAACTTTATTACCACTGCTTCCCACTCTGTGAAACTTCCTTCTGGGAAAGAATTTAACCAAAGCTTAGCATTGCCTCCTAATGAGAAAGGAAACAAGTTAAGTTTGATTGCTTCATCTGGCACCCCATTGATTTTGACTGTGTTGCAAATCTCATTAAATGTAGTGAGGTGCTCATATGGGCTTTCATGAGATAACCCATTGAATTGGTTGCTTTTCACCAATTGGATCAACGCTGGTTTGACCTCCATATTAGCTGCATTGACTCTAGGTCTAGCTATACTGTTAAAGTGCTGAGGTCCAGCTATATTGGTGTAATCAGCAAGAGTTCTTCTGTTATTATTGTTCTCCATATTTTCTGTGCTATGGTCAGAACCTTGTGGTGATGGTTGCAACAGAGTTTCAGGAGAAGGAAAGAGTTCTCTAGATGTTCTGATTCTTCTCCTCCTTCTACTCTGGTCCAAACCTTCAAGAAGAGGTTCTGCAATTATCTTGCTCCTAGTTCGAATTGCCTCCTGCATACACAAGAACACAAAACCCTAGAATTTTTGGTTAGCACAAAAAGATATTGGAGAAGATAAAATATGTACAGAAAAAAAAACAGAAAATAAAATAAAATAAAATAAAATAAAATAAAATAAAAATAGAAAAAATAAAAACAGAAATTCAAAATTAAAGTCAAAGATAATCAATAATCACACAAATTAACCAGCTAAACCACGAGTTCCCGCCAACGGCGCCAAAAACTTGATGGACAAATTTATGAACACCGAAATATGGCGTCACAAACTTGTTTTACAATCGGCAAGTATGACCGAATCGTTTCAAGTAATAAACTTGGTAAGACCAAGTATCGTTCTCCCAAAGGACTCACGACCTAGTTTAGTTATGTGATTCGTTGATTAGCTAAGACTTAAGAACGAAATAATTGGATTTTACTATGCAAAAGACGAAAATAAACATGTATGCATGAGATTGATCAATGGCTAAAAAAAATACAAAAACTTTCAATGGAATATATGGATGAGTATGTTGTTGGGGTTTATCAATTTCATCTTATCCACTCTCATATATTTTAGGAATTCAACATTCAATTCATCATTGTTAATGCCACTCTCTAAATTACCTTTCAAGAAGGCTTCTCCCTAATTACGAGTTCATACGATTCCTAGCATTCCTAATAATTAGTTCATTCAGCGCAGGAGCTTAACGGCAACCAATATACTATTGGGAGAAATTCCCCAGATCTAGACTTCCCCGTACGTTTCCGTATCGACAAAACCAATAATCATGCATTGAATGAGTTAAACAAAGCAAGCATTAAGCAAAGAAGAAAAACCCTAACTAATGATGAAAGAAAGCATAGGTCTTAAATGTAAGATGTAAAAACAAATTCCATATATGACAGTTTCATAAGACTACATTGATTCCCCAACAACAATACAAGGTTTAGTTCACCATATTCATGGTGAAACTAGATGAACAATAATGAAATAAGGAAAGATAAAACCCTAAAAAGGTGAAGAGGTAGCCTGAGCATCCAAGATCCTCCTTCAAAGGGGTGGAAAAGAGAGTATTTGCTTCGTCACAGCCAAAGATACAAACCCTAGGAAACCCTAAAGCTTATATACTATTCGTTAATTACAGAAAAATTAGGTCCAAGCCCATAAGTGTGCCGCTCAGCGGTAAAGTACCGCTCAGCGGTAAGTGCGCGAGCTCGGTTCTTCCCCTCAGCGACCATTTTGCCCCTCAGCGGATCCCCCGTGAACTCCTGAGTGTCGCTCAGCGGTAGACTGCCGCTGAGCAGCAGTTGCGGCTTCTCCTTTTGCACTTTTTGATGTCTTTTCTGATTCCCTTTCTCTCCTTCTTCACTTCTTTCACCAAATTCACCTTAAAACCTGCACAAAAACACTGAAATCAAGCATAAACCTGTCCAGCTCTCTTATTTATGAAAATATGAATAAAAGCATGATTTCAAGCTAGTTTCTAAGTATAAAGGTTGCTTTTAGTATCAATTTTAAGCATGAAAATAACAGTTTTTCAACTGTTATCAGCGCTAAACGCAACTTCGTCGAGTCGCACCATGCTTGCTTGCCCTCTAAGCTGACCCTTAGCGTCAATTCTGACCCGAACACCGCTGGGTGCCTTAAGTGCAGCGTTGAGCGTCATTGGCTTGGACCCCTTATCTGTTATTTTTATGTTCTATTTAAGGACTTAGACGTCCTAGGGTTCACATCTTTGGATAGAATAGGCACAAAAACACACACTTTGCTTCCTCGTAGGCGGATTTGGATGCGGAAGCTCCTATCTTCAATTTCTAGGATTTTATCTTTCATTCTTTTTCCATTGTTCATCTAGTTTCACCATGTCAATGGTGAACTAAACTATATTTGTTGTTGGGGATGATGTAACCTTGGTAAACTCTCATGTGTTGAATTGATTCTTGATTATATATGCTTCTTTCATTAGTTGTTAGGGTAATTTTTCTTTGCGTAATGCTTGCTTCGTTTAACTCTATCTTTAGCATGATGTATGGTTTGCATGAGTATCAGAAGGTATCTTACAATTCATGATCCGGAGAATTATTCCCAGAAGCAGTATTGCTCAGGAATGGGGGTATGAGTTCTTCAGAATTAATTAGGTTTAATTGATTCGAAGGTCACTATTTATGCAGTTTTGCGTCAAGTCGGTCCTTGTATTTTGAAGTAGCTCAATTTGGTCCCTAATTATGAAAAATTGAAGCAATAAAGTTTGTGTCGTTAAATTCTGTAAACGGCGTGAAAATTGTTGTCTGGTGGCTAGGTGAGTTGGAATTTGAAAACACGTGGCACATAAAGAGTTTAATAGGTGGAGCGAAAGCAGCCGTGCCAAGAAGACAACTCAGTTGCCATCACCATGATCTCACCATCATCACCATTCACGACCATCAACGCCACTACAGAACCAGTCACACACAAGCGCCAGCACCAAGAGCAACCACAGGCCATCACGCTTCTCGCGACCTTCTTCCACGGACACTATCATCTTCCTCGCGTGCCATTCTCGTCGGTAGCCAACCATTTCTACAGTGCAGGTCGGCACCGCTAACCATTTCCACTGCGAAGCAAGAACGCATCAATGTCAACATCAGTTTCGGACCTGCAAAGCAAAACCAAAAACCCAAAATCGCATTACTTCTTGCGTAAGAACTCAAAGCCATTGCAACACCCACCTTCATCGCACCACTCCGCCATTAGCGAACCACCAGTAGCTCGCACCAGGATCGAAAAGCAACACCTTCATCCATGAAACCCATTCGTTTCTTTGTCACACCTGCAAAGAGGAACACCAAATCAATTTCATCAGTTCATCTTCTCTCGTGTTTTCCTCTCGCGCCTCCACATCGAAATCCAGAAACCTGCAAGAGTCACACCAAGAACCAAAACGAGTTCAATTCGCCCAAAACACCATTAGGTTGTTCGCAGCGTGATGGACAAATTTATGAACACCGAAATACGGCGCCACAAACTTGTTTAACAATCGGCAAGTGTGACCGAATCGTTTCAAGTAATAAACTTGGTAAGACCAAGTATCGTTCTCCCAAAGGACTCACGGCCTAGTTTAGTTATGTGATTTGTTGATTATTTAAGACTTAAGAACAAAATAATTTGAGTTTAATATGCAAAACAGAAAATAAACATGTATGCATGAATTTGATCAATGGCTAAAACAAAATAAAAATACTTCAATGGAATATATGGATGAGTATGTTGTTGGGGTTATCAATTTCATCTTACCCACTCTCATATATTTTAGGAATTCAACATTCAATTCATCATTGTTAATGCCACTCTCTAAATTACCTTTCAAGAAGGCTTCTCCCTAATTACAAGTTCATACGATTCCTAGCATTCCTAATAATTAGTTCATTTAGCGCAGGAGCTTAACGGCAACCAATATACTATTGGGAGAAATTCCCCAGATCTAGACTTCCCCGTACGTTTCCGTATCGACAAAATCAATAATCATGCAGTGAATGAGTTAAACAAAGCAAGCATTGAGCAAAGAAGAAAAACCCTAACTAATGATGAAAGAAAGCATAGGTCTTAAATATAACATGTAAAAACAAATTCCATATATGAGAGTTTCACAAGACTACATTGATTCCCCAACAACGATACAAGGTTTAGTTCACCATATTCATGGTGAAACTAGATGAACAATAATGAAATAAGGAAAGATAAAACCCTAAAAAGGTGAAGAGGTAGCCTGAGCATCCAAGATCCTCCTTCAAAGGGGTGGAAGAGAGAGTACTTGCTTCGTCACAGCCAAAGATACAAACCCTAGGACGTCCTAAAGCTTATATACTATTCTAAAATTACAGAAAATTTAGGCCCAAGCCCATAAGTGTGCCGCTCAGCGGTAAAGTACCGCTCATCGGTAAGTGCGTGAGCTCGGTTCTTCCCCTCAGCGGCCATTTTGCCCCTCAGCGGACCTCCCGTGACTTTCTGAGTACCGCTCAGCAGTAAAATGCCGCTGAGCGGTAGTTGTGGCTTCTCCTTTTGCACTTTTTGATGTCTTTTCTGATTCCCTTTCTCTTCTTCTTCACTTCTTTCACCAAATTCACCTTAAAACCTGCACAAAAACACTGAAATCAAGCATAAACCTGTCCAGCTCTCTTATTTCTGAAAATATGAATAAAAGCATGATTTCAAGCTAGTTTCTAAGGATAAAGGTTGCTTTTAGTATCAATTTTAAGCATGAAAATAACAGTTTTTCAACTGTTATCACAACCCCAAACTTAGAACTTTGCTTGTCCTCAAGCAAACAAGATGTAACTCAATCTTCCACCAATTCATATGATGGTTCACTCATTCAAAAATCTTCTTTTCAAGATAAGTAAAAACTTCAATCAAACTTATGACCAAGATTTCAATCAAGATGTGCACATGCTTTAGTGTTCGAGAATTCCTTTAATATTCAACAAATGCTATTTTTCATGAATGATCAATCAATTAGGCATGGATGTTTATGTGCTCATGGAATACTTCCTCACCAGGTAAAGTGTTTCACTCACACTCAAGTGTATAAGAGGTAATCACTCATTCACTCCACTATCACAATGTCACATGAATTTAACTTTGCCTTTCATTTAACCACAATCAAAAACATTAACAAGCATGCATCATCACAAGGACTTTTCCATGGCTTATAACGTGGCTGGGCTAACAAGAAAATTGGTTTTTCTGGATCACAAAATCTTTGAGTTAAGAGAATCATAACAACACAATTATTCTTATTTTTCCCAACTTTCGTTTGCATTGAGTTTTGCCTTTCTTTTCTTTTCTTTCTCTTTTTCTTTTCACATTCTTATTTCTTAGCTTCTTAGCTCAATGCTTTTCCC
Source organism: Vigna angularis (assembly GCF_016808095.1). NCBI lineage: Eukaryota > Viridiplantae > Streptophyta > Magnoliopsida > Fabales > Fabaceae > Vigna > Vigna angularis. The sequence goes on along the minus strand of NC_068978.1, from coordinate 13,586,696 downwards.
TTTTTCTTTTTCATGCTTTCCCAACAACCCCAAACTTGAACATTTAACAATACCACACAAGATTTTCTACTTAACTCAAGGTACAGTTTTTCAACAAGGGTTTTTAATTTATGTTCAAGGCTAAGGGTTCAAAGGATAGAACACAAAGTATTCTCTTTTATTGGGCTAACTTTATGAAAATGGCCAATAAAAAGGGTTCCAACAAACGGCCTTGATCATATGATGCAAAACAAGCAATTAATTCAATCATAGAAAACCTGGGCAAAATCATTCATGCTTTCAAAGCAATAACATTCAATCAATAAAAACTCTAGAGCTCAAAACCTCACATATAAGCTCATTCACATTTGACATACACATCATGCTTAATTTCACAATCACAATCATAATCTCCTGCATTTGTTCACAAAGCTTGTGAATCACCTGTATAAGCATTTTAATGTGCACATCTATCTCAACATCAATCAATCAATAATCATCATCAAGCATTACTTATCACACAATCACAATCAATAGCAAACCATCATAAAAATCCAGGTTTCCAATAGAGTACATCAAACCTAATTTAAAACAAAAGTAACTAAGTTCAGGAAACTTAAACCAACAAAAGCATAAGTTCATGATAGCATTCATCAGTAAATGCTATCTCAGCTCCCCATCAATCTGAGCTGTCCTCTATATCTTCCTCTTCTTCATCATCTTCATTATCTTCAAATGCATCATCATCATCAGCTTCATCTTCTTCCATCTCCCTATCTGAAGCTTCAGCTGCTTCAGCTCCTCCTCCTTGCACCGGCTCCTCTGGCCAAGCTACCACATTATGGAATTCATCCATAGTCCACCTGTGAGCTGGAGGTATGTCATACATCCCCACAATCATCTCAGCAGTAGCCACTTGCCCTCTATGAATCGACTGTAGCTAAGCACCTATAAGAGACATGTACATGTCTCTCATTTGAAACGGTTCTGCCTCATGTGTCTCGGCAGATGTCTGGCTCTGTGTTGGCCCTCTTTCTCTGCGAGCACGGCATGGTGGAACTGGCTGAGCTACATCCTCACCTCCACAGTACTGTCTGTAATAAGCCTCATCAATGGCTTTTCTTGGCCTTTCAAATGGTGGAATAGAAGTATCCACCCCAGCTAGCTTGCAAAGGTGAGTAATCAAGGAGGGATGTCCTAGGGGTGCTTTGTTGTTTGAGGTATTGGCACACACACTAATCTCATCAGCTATCACCTGCCCAATGTTAACATTTAAGTTCCTGATAGCACAGTAGATGAAGAGTGCCCTGCTGAGAGTAATATCTGACACATGTGAACATGGCTGAATGTTGGCATGAGAAAATGCCATCCAATACTTTGCAAGAGGAGTCAAATCCGTCCTCCTAATGTTAACCACTGAGCCAGATCTATTCCTTTGGAAGTGTCCTCCAGGTATGCATAGTACTCTCTCTACATCCTCATAATCAGCACCTTCCTCCATACAAAGAGAAAACTGGCACTGCTCACCAGCCCACACAGTGTCCAGGAAATTATTTATAAAATCAGGATCATACCTGATAGCATGGCCTCTGACATAGCCCAGATAATTTGCAGCTGGATAGTCACCAATCTTCTTTGCATTGGTGTAGAACTCTTTTACCACAGCTATGTTGGCAGGTGCAGGGTATGTGGCTAGCTTTCCCCAGTCATTCCCTAACACTTGCTCTCCAAATTGAGGAGCAAAGTTAGGTATCATTCCAACTTTTCTTTCCATTAGAAGTCTCCTGTCCTGAACCACCCTAAAGTGCTTCTCATGTTTCCGAGAGAGGAACCTACTAGAATAGGACTGTTCCGGTTCCTTTTCCTTTCTCTTGGTTGCCATGGTTTTCAATCTCTTTCCTGAAGAGGATGTCATTCCTACATTCAAACACAAATACAAAACCATAGAACATGATGTTAATCATTAGTAAAACACAGAACACAACTCCTTTCTAAGCTAAACCAATGCTGAGGGCCAGAATTTCCCCTCAGCGCCACCAGTGCCACATTCCAGATCACAAAAACCAAGTCTGGCAGAGTGCCGCTCAGCGGCAGTTTACCCCTGAGCGGTAACTCTGCAGAATTTTGAAAAACTTCTTTTAAAGCTGTCCTAACTCCACCCAAATGCAATTTTCAGTTTTCTAGTTCATAATCATGCAGTTTAATCGGTTCAAACATCAAATATATCATCAAATCATGCATAGAAATCAAAACCCCTAAATAATCATGCTTTGACAATCACATTCAAAATCATGAACCCTAGAATGAAATAAATGCATTTTACTTACTTGGGTGGAGATACTAGATGCAATGAGAATGCTTCCAAGCTAAAATGCTCTCTTCCAACCCCAAACTTTGATGGCACACTAGTGAAAAAGTGAGTGGAAGAGAAGTTTTCTTAAGAGGGAAGAGTGAAAAGATGTGGAAAACCTTGGAGAAGGTATGTGGGAGTGCTTGTGCAGAGAAGAGCCTGAAAGAATGAACGATTATGCAGCTTAGGGTTTAAAAATACCCTAATGGGCTCGAGTCCCGCTAAGGGGCAACAAAGCCCACTCTGCGATGGTACCGCTCAGCGGTAAATTGCCGCTCAGCGGTAAATTGCCGCTCAGCGGCACTTTCGTGAAGTGATCTTCTCCTTCTTTTCTTAACCTACGTGCCTCCTAGGCATGCCCCTCACTGGTTCCCTGCAATTCTATGCTTAAAATACTTATGCAAACCCTATTATGCAACTAAAATGAAACAAACAAAAATATTCAATCAAATGGGTTGCCTCCCAGGTAGCGCTTGTTTAACGTCACGAGCCTGACCCAAAATCCACCAACACCCATCAGTAGGTGTTACAGAATCCACCAACACCCATCAGTAGGTGTTACAAACTTACCAGCACCCATCAATAGGTGCAAAATTTTCTCACCAACACCCATCAGTGGGTGTTACAACTTAGCATCCTTCAGTAGATGCTATGTCCAGCAAAATATTTACACAATAATGTTCAACAAATTAAAAATTACAAAACCAAAATAAAATCAAAAGTTTTTAAATCACTGGGTTGCCTCCCAGCAAGCGCTCTTTTAACGTCATTAGCTTGACCCAGTAAAGTTCAAGTTCCTTTTTCATAGTTGATGTTGTTATCCCACCAATTCCTCAGCTGTTTCCTGTGCACTGTTTTGATTCTTCTAAGACACGGAGATTCTATCTCTATCATCTCCTTCTCTTTGAAGCCTTTCACAACCCACAACATGTTTTTGATTCTCACGGGTTCACCAAGTTGGGATCTTCTTTTCTCCCAGTCATCAGGAATTTCTCCTCCTCTTCCAATCTTTTCTTCCTTTTTCACCTGAAACAACAAACAATGGTTACCTGCAACCTTGGGATTTTCATCTTTATGGCTAGTCATGTGTGCATCTTGAAATGCAGCTTTATAACTAGCTTCTTCCTCCTGTGTTTGCGTCTCATCTTTAAAGATGTCTACTACCACTCTCTCCTCTCGGTCCTGGAGCACCACTATACCTTCATTTACATCAATGATAGCTATAGCCGTTTTCATAAACGGTCTTCCAAGTATGATAGGTATCTTCTCTGTCTCCATCTTCATCACTACAAAGTCTGCCAAGAACTGGAGTTTGCCAACATAAACTATAACGTCCTCTGCAATCCCACATGGTTCCTTTGAAGATCTGCCTCATCTGAGTCTCCAAATTTTTTATAGCAGCTTCAGTGCTCTTTTGGGTAGACTCAGTTTTCTGTATGAAATTGTTGAGAGTTTCCTCCATCCTCATGGACCTTTCATTAAGCATAGATAATTGTTGCCATAAGGTGGGTTGTTGCTGCTGCTTATTATATTGACCAGCTTGCCCAGTTTGCCCTTGACCAATACTTGGGTGTGGTTTCCACCCCTGATTGTAGTTCCCTTGACGGTACGGAAACTGGTTGGCCATAAAATTCACATCTTCCAAAGCTTCTGCTGGAAAGGCACATTGACCATTGATATGGTCACCTCCACACAATTCGCACAACTGGGATTGTACGTGTGCAGCAGTCTTCAACTCTTTGGGTAATTGTGCAAGAGTTTTAGTAAGAGTCTCCAGCTGTTGAGTTAGAATTTTGTTTTGAGCTAGCAGGGCATCATGTGTCTGTAATTGGAGAACTCCTTTTTGTTGCATAGGAGCTCCTCTCTCACTGTGCAGCTCATTATCACTAGTAGCCATGTTTTCTATAATCTCTGTTGCTTCCTCTGGAGTTTTCCATTTAATCTTGCCTCCTGCTGAGGCGTCTAGCATCATCTTGGTTTGTGAACCAAGACCTCCAAGGAAAGTTAAGACTACTTCCTGATCTTCAAAACCATGCGTGGGAGTTTTATGTAACAAGCTTTTATACCTGCCCCATGCATGCCCTAGTGATTCTTCCATGCGCTGCTTAAATGAAGAAATCTCTTGCTTGCCTTTAGTCACCTTTGATTGTGGAAAGTACTTGTTTAAAAACTTTATTACCACTGTGTTGCAAAGTTTGATCGCTTCATCTGGCACCCCATTAATCTTGACTGTGTTGCAAATCTCATTGAAGGTAGTGAGGTGCTCATATGGGCTTTCATGAGATAACCCATTGAATTGGCTGCTTTTCACCAGTTGAATCAGTGCTGGTTTAACCTCCATATTAGCTGCATTGACTCTAGGTCTAGCTATACTGTTAAAGTGCTGAGGTCCAGCTGTATTGGTGTAATCAGCAAGAGTTCTTCTGTTATTATTGTTCTCCATATTTTCTGTGCTATGGTCAGAACCCTGTGGTGATGGTTGCAACAGAGTTTCTGGAGAAGGAAAGAGTTCTCTAGAAGTTCTGATTCTTCTCCTCCTTCTACTCTCGTCCAAACCTTCAAGAAGAGGTTCTGTTGTTTTCTTGCTCCTTGTTCTAATTACTTCCTGCATGCACAAGAAAACAAAACCCTAAAAAAATTTGTTAGCACAAAAAGATATAGGAGAAGATATAATATTCAGAGAATAAAATAAAATAAAATAAAATAAAATAAAATAGAAACCAAAAAAATAAAAACAGAAAAATAAAAACAGAAATTCAAAATTAAAGTCAAAGATAATCCATAATCACACAAATTAACCAGTTAAACCACGAGTCCCCGGCAACGGCGCCAAAAACATGATGGACAAATTTATGAACACCAAAATGTGATGCACAAACTTGTTTTACAATCGGCAAGTATGACCGAATCGTTTCAAGTAATAAACTTGGTAAGACCAAGTATCGTTCTCCCAAAGGACTCACGGCCTAGTTTAGTTATGTGATTTATTGATTAGCTAAGACTTAAGAACGAAATAATTGGATTTTAATATGCAAAAGACGAAAATAAACATGTATGCATGAGAATGATCAATGGCTAAAACAAAATACAAATACTTTCAATGTAATATATGGATGAGTATGTTGTTGGGGTTTATCAATTTCATCTTATCCACTCTCATATATTTTAGGAATTCAACATTCAATTCATCATTGTTAATGCCACTCTCTAAATTACCTTTCAAGAAGGCTTCTCCCTAATTACGAGTTCATACGATTCCTAGCATCCCTAATAATTAGTTTATTCAGCGCAGCAGCTTAACGACAACCAATATACTATTGGAAGAAATTCCCCAGATCTAGACTTCCCCGTACGTTTCCGTATCGACAAAATCAATAATCATGCAGTGAATGAGTTAAACAAAGCAAGCCTTGAGCAAAGAAGGAAAACCCTAACTAATGATGAAAGAAAGCATAGGTCTTAAATGTAAGATGTAAAAACAAATTCCATATATGAGAGTTTCATAAGACTACATTGATTCCCCAACAACAATACAAGGTTTTTAGTTCACCATATTCATGGTGAAACTAGATGAACAATAATGAAATAAGGAAAGATAAAACCCTAAAAAGGTGAAGAGGTAGCCTGAGCATCCAAGATCCTCCTTCAAAGGGGTGGAAGAGAGAGTATTTGCTTCGTCACAGCCAAAGATACAAACCCTAGGACGTCCTAAAGCTTATATACTATTCTAAAATTACAAAAAATTTAGGCCCAAGCCCATAAGTGTGCCGCTCAGTGGTAAAGTACCGCTCGGCGGTAAGTGCGTGAGCTCGGTTCTTCCCCTCAGCGGCCATTTTGCCCCTCAGCGGACCTCCCGTGACTTTCTGAGTACCACTCAGCGGTAAACTTCCGCTGAGCGGTAGTTGCGGCTTCTCCTTTTGCACTTTTTGATGTCTTTTCTGATTCCCTTTCTCTTCTTCTTCACTTCTTTCACCAAATTCACCTTAAAACCTACACAAAAACACTAAAATCAAGCATAAACCTGTCCAGCTCTCTTATTTCTGAAAATATGAATAAAAGCATGATTTCAAGCTAGTTTCTAAGGATAAAGGTTGCTTTTAGTATCAATTTTAAGCATGAAAATAACAGTTTTTCAACTGTTATCAATGGAGATGGAGAAAGATGTGAAGATTCTTATTATTCTTGGAAGGCCATTCATGAAAACGGACAAGGTAATCATCAATGTGGATGATGGGACGATAGCACTTAAAGACCAAGAAGAGGAGGTGATCTTTGATGTCTTCAATGTTGAGCAGCAGAATCAAGTGAGGAAGACCAATCATAAAGCTGCAGATGAAGATGCACCAGTGACTAGCCTTAAAGTTTCCAAGCCAAGTATCAAAGGTAAAAATTGTTTCTTGTCACAGGTTAAAGAAGAATAAGGAAAAGATGATGAAGGAAAGATGGTTCATCATGGCTCGGTGGATGAACAACTCAAACTTGGTGCACCGGTGAGATTCAAGGGCATAATGTGGGTTGTTAAAGAGCTTAAAGATAATGGAGTCATAGAGATTGAAACTCCATACTCAAGGAGAGTCAAAACGATGACCAAGAAGATGTTGATGATGTGGGGTGAGAGGAAAAAGAAGAACATCCACATGAAAGAAGTGACATGAACTTTATTGGGTCAAGCTAGTGACGTTAAAGAAGTGCTTGTTGGGAGGCAGCCCAGTGATTTGAACACTTTAATTTTTGTTATTTGGTGATGTAATTTTAAACTTTTGTTATTTTTGGTTATCTTTGTGCATTATATGTGTGGATTTTTGAATGTTTGAGGGATGTAGAGAGATTCAATGTTTTGAGTGAGTGTTGATGTGTGAGTTGGGTGAAAAATGCATAGAACTTTGAAAATTTCGAGTAGAAGTTGAGGGACCTTAACTAGGAACATCCAAGACAAGCCAAGAAGAGAGGGGACCTTGGAAGGGCGTTGAGCGCGACTTTCTACTGTTAGGTTTTTAGTAGTTGGGCTCAGCGTAGGGTGCGACCCACTTCATTCTTTTTAATCCCTAAGGTTCACCCAAGCCCCCTTTCTCAGATTTCACTCTTTCTAAGCTCTCCAAAAACTTTCCCTAAGAACTTTCTTCACTTCCCCCTTCATTTTTCCACCAAAAACCTTATTTCCCACTCACTTTGCATCATTCTTCCATCAAAGTTTGGGATTTTTGCTTGTTGTGCTGCTAGGGTTTTGATTTCTACAATCTCTCTTAGCATTCTTCACTAATCTTTACATCCCCAACCAAGTAAGTTCATACATTTTGTGATTTAAAGCATTTAAAAAGTTTGATTCTTGATGAATATTGATGCTTATGCATGATTTGCTGGATTTGTTGTTGTTTGAACCAATTGAATTTTAGTATTGATGGTTGGAACTGAGTAGGAAGTGATTGGATAGGTTGAAGGCCAACAAGGGCCATTTTTGGGTTGTACTGATTGGCACTAAGGGCCCCTCTAAGGGGTGCTCAGCGCCATTCTGGCTGTTTGCGTGATTTAGGTTGTTTGATTGAGTGTAGGTGACGCTAAGGGCCCTCTGTTTTGCCCTCAGCGCTATTAAGAAGCAGTGTTCTGAGTTGTTTTCAAGTATTGATGCTTGATGATATGTTTTGTTTTGTGAATCTATTTGGTGCAGGAATGGCTTCTTCATTATGGAAAGAGGTGAAAACCATGGGGCATAAGAGAAAGAAGAAATAACCCATTTACTCCAACAAATTTCTTACTACTGCACATGAAATATATTTTCCAATAGTGGATGGGAGAAGACTGTTGATGGAGCGTAAGGTGGCAATCATACCATCTTTGGCTCCACAATTTGGAAGAGAGCTAGATAGAAGGAACTGGAAGAATGTGGCATCTTACCATACTCCTGCCAAAATTGTTGTGGTTAAAGAATTTTATACAAATGCAAGGGCAATGGGTGGAAAGAAAGATACGTACATGAGCTACGTAAGGGGTAAGAAAATTTTCTTTGATGTTGACACAGTGAACAACTTTTTAGGCACAAACTGGGATGGAGAACAGTGCCAATTTGCACTTTTGTTGAGGAAGGAGTTGATTTTGATGAAGTGGAGTGGGTTTTGTGTGTCCCTAGTGGACACTTCGAGAGGAACAGGCAGGGGGCACCTGTTCACCTCAGACATGGCTATCTGACAACCTTGGCCAAATACTGGATGGCTTTTACACATGCTAACATCCAGCCCTGCTCTCATGTTTATGATGTTACTACCCACAAGGCCATTTTCATCTTCTGTGTTCTAAGGGGATTGAACATCAACATTGGGCCAGTAATAGCTGATGAAATCCATAAATGTTCTTGCTCTACAAATAATAAGCCACCCCTTGGACATCAATCCTTGATCACTCATCTGTGCGAGATTGTAGGAGTTAATGTGTCCACACCACCATTGGAGAGGCCTAGGAAGGAAATTGATGCCTCATACTACACTCAATATTGTGCACTAGATGAGGCAGGATATCCAGTGCCACCGCCACAGCCTCCTAGGGCTCATAGGCGAGCACCACAACCAGCCTAGGAGCCAGCTCATGAGGCTGCCCATATTTCAGACGCGGGACATGTACATGTCCTTAATGGAGGATGAATGCTTTATATAGGGGCGAGTAGGAGCTGTGAGGACATTGACGTCCGCCTTCCCTGAGAGACAGTTTATAGCTTAGGAGGACTTTGCAGCCCGAGTGGCATGGCTTGGGGCCCCACAGAAAAATGATGGAGATGGAGCAACTGAAGCTTCAACTATGAAAGAGGAAGTTGAAGATGAAGATGAAGAGGACTCTGTGAGGATTGTAGATAGCATCTACTGATGGATGTTATTTTGTCTCTAGAACATGATTCCTTTTATTGTTTTTGAATTATATTTTGCTTCTGTTATGTGATGTACTTGGCTTAGAACTTTATCTGTGTGCAATGGTTTGATGATGATGATTGTGATGAGTGTTGCTTCATGATGTTGATTATATTGATTGATGTTGAGATGATGCATGATGTTGATATATAGATGGTTGCTCACAATATTGTGAAACAGATGCATGATGATTTGTGATTGTGTTACTGAGCAGGATGTTTATCTGAATGTTAGAACTTGAATTAGCATGTGTGAGGATTGGACTCCAGAGTGTTTGTGAATGATTGTTATTACTTTGAAAGCATGGATGACTTTGCCTAGGTTTCTATGATTGAATCATTTGCTTGCATATGTCATATGATCAAGGCCATTTGTTGTTATCCCTTTTTAGACAATGCATGATTTTAGCCCAATAAAAGAGAGCACAATGTGTTCTATCCTTTGAACCTTTAGCTTAAATCATGAAAGAAAACCTTTTTAAAAATCATTACCTTGAGTTAAGTTGAGAATACTTTGTGGTATTGATAAAGGTTCAAGTTTGGGGTTGTTGGGAAATCTGAAAAGGGAAAATAAAGAGAATAAGCATTGAGCTAAGTGTTGAGCAAATGAAAAAAAAAGCAAAAGAAAAAAAAGCAAAGAAAAGCTCAATGCAAGGGAAAGTTGGGAAGAGGTGAGAATGGTTTCTTGAAGTGAGAAAGTATGTTTAAATGATGAAATTATGAATGACTCTCTTAACTCCAGGATTTTGTGATCTGGAAAAACCAATTTTCTTCTTAGCCCATCCACATTACAAGCCATAGAAAAGCCCTTGTGATGATACTTGCTTGTGAGTTTGATTAATTGTGGTTAAATGGAAGGCAAAGTTGATTTATATGACATCGTGATAGTAGAGTGAATGAGTCACCTCTATATACACCTGTGTGTTTGAGAGAAACACTTTTTCTTGGTGAGGAGTAGTTCCATGTATGTATGATTACATCTTTGCTTGGTTGATCATTCATGAGTATAGCATCTGTTGAACATTCTGTGAGTAAGTGAGCACCACAATGAGCTTATTTGAATTATTCATCTTGACTGATATTCTCTATAAAAAGCTAATATGAACAATTCCTTGTCTTGAAAGAAAAGGTTTTGAAAGGTGTTGAAACCATTGTATTGATTGTTTGAAAGCCAAGTTACATTTTGTTTGCTTGAAGACAAGCAAAGTTCTAAGTTTGGGGTTGCGATAACGATTGAATTACCATTATTTGATACTTAATTTTGATACTAAAAACACCCTTTTTGAATTAGAAACTAGCTTGGAATCATGGTTTTGAGGAATAAAGAGAGTTGAAGGTGAATTTAATGGTTTTGTGCTAGATTTCAGTGTTTTCAACAGGAATTGAGATGATTTGGAAGAAGAGTTGAAATAGTAAGGAGTTGGAACTCAGGAAGGGCTGGAAAAGCATAAGGAAAGGAGGATCGCAGCAGGGCTGAGCGCCACTTTAGGGGCCCTCAGCGCCAAAGTACACTGTCTCACGCTTGGCTGCCCTTTTCTAGAGCCCTCAGCGCAGGATACTTCTGGCTCGCGCCCGGGCGCCCTTTTTAGGGGCGCTGAGCGCAACTTCGTCGAGTCGCACCACGCTTGCTTGCCCTTTGAGCTGACCCTGAGCGTCAATTTGGACCCGCACACCGCTATGTGCCTTAAGTTGAGCATTGAGCGCCAGTCTTATGGACTTGGACCCGTTTTCTATTATTTTTATGTTCTATTTAAGGACTTGGACATCCTAGGGTTCACATTTTTGGACGGAATAGGCTCAAAAACACACTCTTTGCTCCCTCGGAGGCGGATTTGGATGCGGAAGCTCCTATCTTCAATTTCTAGGGTTTTATCTTTCATTCTTTTTTCATTGTTCATCTAGTTTCACCATGTCAATGGTGAACTAAACTCTATTTGTTGTTGGAGATGATGTAACCTTGATAAACTCTCATGTATTGAATTGATTCTTGATTATATATGCTTCTTTCATTAATTGTTAGGGTAATTCTTCTTTGCGTAATGCTTGCTTCATTTAACTCATTCTTTAGCATGATGTATAATTTGCATGAGTACCGGAAGGTATCTTACAATTCATGATCCGGAGAATTATTTCCAGAAGCAGTATTGCTCAGGAATGGGGGTATGAGTTCTGGTTTTCTTAAGCTTCTGTTCTTCAGAATTAATTATTAGGAATGCTAAAAATCGTATAAACTAATAGTTAAGGATAGACTTTCTTCGCCGAGGAATCGAGTTTTAAGTATTTTAGAGAGTGACATTGACATTAATGAAGAAGTAGAATTCGTATATACATGAGAGTAAACTACGTGACATCTAACCCCAACAACATATTTATTCCATAATATCAAATCAGTTCTTCTTTGCACTTTTGTCCAATTCATCAAATTGCATGCGTATTTACTTTTCAGTATTTGCATTCTAAACCCAAAAGAGTTGTTTTTCAAGTCTTATTTAATCAAGAAATCACATAATTGTTTAGGCCGTGAGTCTCTAGGGAAATGATACTTGGTCTTACCATATTTATTACTTGATACGATTCGGTACACTTGTCGGAGTCTTAACAATAAAACATTCACAAACTATATAGTTCTAATGTTTCCAAATTTTGCATTATATTATTATAGGTTATTATGTTTGATACTAAACTTTGTTTACAGCCATTAATAGTGTTCTACAAGATTGATTAAGTTATTCTAATTATTATAATGTTGATAATTCAACATGAGAGAAATCTCCACATTATAATTTATCCATAACAGAAACAATAATATCATATAAGTACTCTTGAAACCTGACTGAACATAATTAAGGCATGGCAAAAGGAATAGGGCAATATAAGAAAACAACAAGCAATGACCCGAGTAATGTTGTGATGGATGAAATCTGCTAAGCTTTTTTTTCACTTTCAGACCTACGTCTACAAGGGTCAGTAAAGTTTTTAAGAACATCATATGAGCAATATATACACCAATGCCTAATGTAGTCACAACACCAACCATAATGCAGTTACATCAATGCTTAATTCATTACTTTTGTTAATCTTTGTTTTAGTGAATTTCAAGTTCAGGGCACACCTCTTTCATTTATCACAATCAGTTTCAAACCATTCATAATCAAGTTTGTCAAACCTCACACTATGCAAAATGATAAAACTCCAATCAACAAAACCTCAAACTCAAAATGAACATTCACAACATTTCAGAACAACATCAAATTCAGGCAAAAATAATCAAAATAAAATGACAGAGAACATCAAATCATGCAAATTCAATTTATCCTTTGCAGAAAAATAAAATGACAGAGCACATCAAATTCACCACGACTTTGCAGCACCAACCCATACCTTGGGCTTTGCCTTCCTTGCCTGGTCACGTCTGCTCCCAAGACTTTATTCCTCCCTTTCCTACTACAATTCAAATTCCTTCTCAACCTAACCTTATGTTTTTTGGAATGGAAGTGAATTAAGTGTTTTCATTATACATTTGCACATAGTTCATTCACACAGAAGGACCTTACCTCGTCATAGACCCCCTACATTGGCCTCACCTTGCGATAGTGGAAGCCCTGGTCACGCCGCCACAGCACTATCGTCACGCCGCCACAACATTGTCGTCACACTGCCATAGCACCATCGTCAGGTTTCCACAACATTGTTGTCATGCCGCGACAGCAACCTCGTCAACAAACACCTTCAAACAGCACCCTCGCAACAATGTAATTCGTCAACCACCACCCTCCTTACTGGCACTATCCTGACGTCGACACAGTGATTGCAGAAAAAAGGGGTTAAGCTTCGGGGTTCTGAACGAGAGAGGAAGATGCGATACTTGGGGGAAAGCTTGCGCGAAAACAAAAATTGGGAGAATGGGAGAGAGAATCCCAAATTCTCATTTCATTAATTTGATGCTTATATCGACGACCGTAATCCTTCGGTAAACTCAACGAACCATTATCGACGGTCAAAGGCCTTCGGTAATCAACCACTTACATGATTGTCGGTACATCCTTCGGTAAATCAACTTTACCAAAGGCCCAAAGGTCGCCGATATTATTCCTTCATAAATTAACCCTTTTCTTGTAGTGACAGATCAACAAAAAAGAAGACTGAACAACTCTAAATAGTTAGCATAGTTAAAGTTCAAAACTTATTTCAACACTTCAATAGTAACACACTCTCAACAAGAATATTTGGCTCTTAGATGTAGCCAGACAAAGCTCACAAAATCAGGTTTCACTTTGAAAGCTTAAAGCACTCAAAATCGAAAGGTTTGTGAAGGGAGATTCCCCCTTGGCAGTGTTAACACATTGGCAAGTGTACCAAATCGTATCAAGTAATATAAAATTGTAAGACCAAGTATCGTTTCCCAAGAGACTCGTGTTACTAAACAATCGTATAATCACTTAACTAATTAAGACTAAAGAACGATTCCATTGAATGAAATTGAACTGTAGTAAAAATAAACATAAGAGCTTGAATGTAAAATTGATCAATTAAGGCTAAAACAATAATGAATGAATGATTTAAGATTATATGAGATGATGATGTTGTTGCGGTTAGATTTCACCTACTCCACTTTCATGCATATTAGAACTCATCTTCTTCATTGGAATGTTAATGTCACTTACGAAATTACTTAGAACCCGATCCCTTGGCGTAAAAAGCCTAGCCTTAATTATTAGACCTCAATCCCTTGAAAACCCTAATAACCAATTATGCATTAAGAAAAGAAGCTTAAGACAACCAAACGTCCTATCCCTATCCCTAGGCAATATTCCCTTTGGGTGAAATCCTCCAGATCATAATTCATAAGATATTTCCCAATACTCAAACAAATCAAACATCAAGTCATGAATGGCCAAAACATAACAAGCATTAAGAATAGGAGAAAATCACTACAATTCAATGAAAGAAGCATAAAATATTTAAAACATGTTCAAATACATGAAAGTTTAGAGGTTACATCATCCCCAACAACAAATGAGTTTAGCTCTCCATTTTCATGGAGAACCTTGGCGTACAATGGAAGAATGAATATGAGATGGAAACCCTAGAAAGAGAAAAGGAAAGCTCCCGCATACCCAATCTTCCTCCAAAGGGTCGAAAATAGCTTTGTTTTGTGCTTTAGTCGTCCAAAGATACCAACCCTAATGTGAAAAAGCCTTTAAATAGATCAAAAATGGATCATGGGCCAACGTCTCCAACGCTCAGCGCCCTAAGTGGGGCAACCAGGCAAGCTGCAAGACATGTAGCTGGCACTGAGCGCCCTGGATAGGGGAACGCAAGCAACACTACGAGAAGAATGGCGCACAGCGCCCCAAATAGGGGCAAGCAAGCGACACTACAAGCAGAGTGGCGCTTAGTGCCCCAAATGGGGGCAAGCAGGCGCCCTTGCGAGACCTTCAATGCTGAGGGCCCCTAAAGAAGGCAACCAGGTGTGGTTGCGTGACAACCAGCACCCAAGGCCACAGAAAAGGGCAACCAAGCGCCCTAAGCCTTCTTCAGCCTTCTTTCCTGGTGCTTTTTTATAACAGTTGAGTTTACCGTTATTTGTGATGCTATTTTGATACTAAAATAACCCTTTTTGATTTTGAAGTTTGCTTAAACTCTTATTTTAGTTGAATTTGATAAATAAGTAAATATAGGTTATACTTTATGATTTTGATCACTATTTTCTGTTGAGATTGTTGATAGGGGGAGCACTGGTTTAGCTAAACCTACAATCTCAAAGCTTCTGGTTTTTTATGATGACAACACATAGTTAATAACACATGTGTTTATGTGTTACATGCTCATTACTTTCATGTTTATGATTATTTGAGAACATGTTTATGTTGATTATGTCATTGTTGTAATTCACTGTGTTTTACATGAGATCTTATTTGTGAATGCATCACATATGTTTTAGAAAAGGAAAACCACATGCACTTTTGTTGAACTTATAATATGTGGTAAAACAACAGTTTTAAGTCGACTTCTTTATGAAGTCGATTAAAACTCGTGGCTTTGCACAAACTTTTTCAAAGTGTGTTGTGAATATTTTTGGAAAGAAAGTTTTTCAAAACTACATTGAAGTGTTACAAAGTCAATTGTATGCGCAACCTACTCGACTTAGTTAGTTATGTTTTGAAATTCTGTTAATCCTTGTGATGTCTAACGGATATATTTTATATCTTTGACTAAGCATTGATTGTGAGTAAACTGTATTAAATGCAAAATCAATTAAGTTGGTTTGACTGCTACTAACTGTTATAATTGTATGAGTATAATCGACTCTATTAGTAGCATAGTCGACTTAGGAGCGTCAGTTTTGTAAAAAAGCTAAATATAGACGCGAATTTGATTTCTGTAGAGACTTTTGTGAATCTAACGTTTTGATTGAATTGTTTCATATTATTGATATCTGGTAGAACGTGCTAAAGCTCCAAGAATCCATCAAGAAAGACCGAGGTGTTTATTCTTTAGTGATTACTTGATGAGCAAGAATTTGTGCGCATTGACTGATTGATCAACCTGCACTTGAGGTGTCTGATACGTGATCAACTTCTTCTCTCAATCTTGTGAAGATTGTGGCTGCCCTGTTGTGACTATAGGAAGAGAACGTGCGGTGTTCTGGACTTTGAGGATTGTTCAAAGTGATTAAAGACTGTAGGAGAGGGGACATCTTGCTGTTATTCTTTGTTTGTATATGCCTATATTTTGATTAGAGGGGTAGAGAGGTGTTTTATATTTTAACGTGGAGGTCCCTATAAAAGCCTTATTGTAAAAACCTTGATCATTATAGTGCATTTGCTTCCTAGGATTGGAAGGACATTGGATGTAGGCAGTTTGGCCGAACCAGTATAAAAACATGTGTTTGAATTCTCTATCCCTGCACTTTTAATTTTCAAAATCGACTTTACTTTCCACGTAGTCAACTATTTCCGCTGCACTTAAAAAATCTTATTCCTTGCGATTCAAGAAACTTTTGAAAGATCATCCTTTTGTGAAAAATATTTTTAGAAGACTCTGATTTATATGTTTCACCAATTCACCCCCCCTCTTGGTATTGAAACTAAGTCATTCTATTTCAACAATTTCCTCAATTTTGTAGGTTATTGGTATGATTGGAAGAGGAGCAAAAGTATCAAGGAGTTGGAACCCAGGAGGGACAACATATGCACCGGGAAAGAAGGTTGAAGAAGGCCCGTAGGGCGCCTAGTTGCCCTTTTATGGGGCCCTGGGCGCTGGTTGTCACGCAGTCACGCCTGGTTGCCCTCTTTAGGGGCCCTCAGCGTCAGAAGTCTCGCAAGGGCACCTGGTTGCCCCCATTTAGGGTGTTGAGCTCCACTCACCTCGTAAGCACGCATGGGTGCCCTCTCCAAGGGCCTTAAGCGTCAGTTAGCTACATCGCAGGACGCCTGGTTGCCCTTAGCCAAGGCGCTGAGGGCCAGTCTCTTCATAGTCACGCCTGGGTGCTCTTAGTTGGGGCGTTAAGCGCCAGCGACGTTGGACCATGATCCAATTTTGATCTATTTAAAGGCTTCTACACACTACGGTTCATATCTTTGGACGGCCGAAGCAAGGAAACACTATTTTCGACCCTTTGGAGGGAGATTGGGCATGCGGGAGCTTTCCTTCTCACTTTCTAAGGTTTCCATTCTTTTATTCTTCCATTGTAAGCCAAGGTTCTCCATGACAATGGAGAACTAAACTCATTTGTTATTGGGGATGATGTAACCTCTAAAATTTCATGTATTTGAATATGATTTAAACATTTTACGCTTCTTTCATTGAATGTTAGTGATTTTCTCCTATTCTTAATGCTTGTTATGTTTTGGCCATTCATGACTTGATGTTTGATTTATTTGAGTATTGGGAAATATCTTATAAATAATGATCTGGAGGATTTCACCCAAAGGGAATATTGCCTAGGAATAGGGATAGGACGTTTGGTTGTCTTAAGCTTCTTTTCTTAATCCGGAATTGGTTATTAGGGATTCAAGGAATTGAGGTCTAATAATTGAGACTAGGCTTTTTACGTCGAGGGGTCGGGTTCTAAGTAATTTCGTAAGTGACATTAACATTCCAATGAAGAAGATGAATTCTAATATGCATGAAAGTGAAGTAGGTGAAATCTAACCCCAACAACATCATCATCTCATAGTATCAACTTCATCCATTCATTCTTGTGTCAAGTCTCAATTCATCAATTTGCATTCATATTAACTTTTGTTGCATTTGCATTTAAACACCAACAAAATAGCTTTTAAGTCTTAATTAATTAAGGTATTACACAACTGTTAAGTAACACGAGTCTCTTGGGAAACGATACTTGGTCTTATCATTTTATATTACTTGATACGATTTGGTATATTTGCCAATGAGTTAACAATTTTGTTGTCCCTTCTGGGTTCCAACTCCTTGATACTTTTACTCCTCTTCTAATCATACCAATAACCAACAAAATTGAGGGAATTAGTGATAAAAATCATTAAGTATAACCTCGACTCACTTATTCAAAAATTAAACTAAAAACAAGAGTTTAAGTAAGCTTCAAAGTCAAAGAGATTTGATTTAGTATCAAAATTGCATCATAGATAACGATAAATTCAATTGTTATCACAACCCCAAACTTGAAACTTTGCTTGTCCTCAAGCAATATTTAACCTGGCTTAAACAACATAACCATACTACAATGGTCTAGCACACCAAAAATCATTTTCTTCTAAGACAAGTAATCACTCATGTCTGCCCATCATAGAAAGATCAGTCAAGATATAATGAAGTCTTAGCATATCAAGCTTCAACTATGGTGCTCACATAACAAAGAATACACAACAGATGCAAAAGGCTTATGAGTGATCAACAACCAAGCAAAATGTTATCCTATAGTGCATGGAACCATTCCTCACCAAAGAAAGTGTTTCACTCAAGCTCAATGGTGTATAGTGAGGTGTCTCTTTCACTCTACCATCACAATGTCACACAAATCAACTTTTTCTTTCATTAAACAACATCAAACACATTCACAAGCAAATTATCATCACAATGACTTTTTAAGGCTTGTATTGTGGTCGGGCAAAGAAGAAAACTGGTTTTTCTGGACAACAAAGTTCCTTGAGTTAAGAGAGTGAACAATTTACTTCATAATTTAACATTAATCTCTCTTTCCACTTTTCACTTGAGAAACCACTTCTCAACTTAATCCCAACTTTTCTTTTCTTTTTTTCATTAAGCTCATCCTTCTCTTCTTCTTCTTTCTTCTCTTGCTTCTCTTGCT
The DNA here is from genome assembly GCF_016808095.1 of Vigna angularis. Lineage (NCBI taxonomy): Eukaryota > Viridiplantae > Streptophyta > Magnoliopsida > Fabales > Fabaceae > Vigna > Vigna angularis. The sequence continues at coordinate 13,568,177 of NC_068978.1, read as the reverse complement.
TTACTCAATGCTTTTTTTTCTTTTTCTTTAAACTTTTTCCAACAACCCCAAACCTAAACCATTCTCTTGTACCATACATGCATACTCTATTATACTCAAGGCAAGGGTTTAAAAGGCTTTTTGCATTAAGCTAAGGGTTCAAAGGATAAAACATATTTTAAAATTTTTGGGTTAAAATTTTGGCATTGGCTTACAAAAGATAAGAACAGATGGCCTTGATCATTTGTAACAAGCAAGCAAATAGTTCAATAGTAAAACTCAGGCAAAATCAACTGTGATTCCAAATCAATAGCATTCAACAGCAATAAACTCTAGAGCCCAACCTCTCATAGGTTAATTCAAGGTTCCAAAATTTGATAAACATCATGCCAAACACATTAATCACAATTGAAATCATGCATCTATCTGTCTTAAACAACTATGAACAACCACCATCTATGTTTAAGAGCTATAGCAATCATTAAATCAACATGAATCTTAAAACAATAAAGCAAAACACAAGATAATCTTACTTCTCACAATCAAACAATTTATCACTTCACACCAAACCATTACAGCAAACTATCCATTTAACCAAGTACATAACTCAAACTAAAATTAAAAACAAAATAAACACAATTCAAACATGCATAAAAATACCAAAAACACAAAGAAAAATCCTGATCTAGTAACATCAGGAGATGTTGTCATCACTCCCCTCAAAGGCATCTTAATCTTCCATATCATCCTTTGCCATAGCTTCAGCTCGGATGTGCCACCTCCTCTACTAGCTTGGGCCTAGTCCCCAGGCCAAGACATGCGAGTGATGAACTCATCAAGTGAAATGCACTGAAGTCCGGGAGAAGCAGCATATAACCTAAAAACACTCAAAGAAAAATCAAATCAAAAATCACTCAATTAAATGAACTAAAAATAAGGGTTTAGAAAACTGGGTTGCCTCCTAGCAAACGCTTTTTTAACGTCATTAGCTTGACACCACTATGCTCAATTTAGATTCTTGATATTGGCATGCTTCTTTCTTTCATCACACCAACATAATTTTAACAGCTTCCTAGTCACCAACTTGACTCTCTTTGCTTTGATAGCCTTGATAACCCATAACCGGTTCTTGAATTTCACTGGTTTGCCGGGTTTGAGTTCATTATTTTCCAGCATAGAGTCTTGGTGCATTAGTTTCTCTTCATTATCTCCATCCTCTTCCTTTACTTTTGGAGAAAAAAAATTATGACTCCTCTTGACCAAATTGGCAGCATGATCAGGTAGACTAGTCACTGATAGACTTCATCTGTTATTTTAGGGCTAGTCTGTCTTACTTGAATTGGCTGCATGTCATTAAATACATTAAAATTCACCTCTTCATCTTGATCTTTCAACGTTAAATACATTAGCAGTCTTCATGAATGGTCTTCCAAGAATGAGAGTGATCTCTATATCTTCCCCCATTTCCATCACTACAAATCAACTGGGAATTTGAGTTTATCAATTTGAACCACAACATCTTCTTCCACTACACCATAAGGATGCTTTATGAATCTGTCCACAATTTGCAAGATCATTCTTATAGGTTTGACCACCAGACCACTAATCTTCTTGAGCATAGATAGGGGCATTAGATTGATGCTAGCCCCTATGTCAACTAGACCCTTCCCTATATCATGATTCCCAATGGTGCAAGGGATATTGAAACTTCCCGGATCTTTGAATTTTGGAGGGAGAGTCTTCTGCATAATGGCACTGCAATTACCCTGCACTTCAATTGTTTCCCCAATGCTCAGCGCCCTAAGTGGGGCAACCAGGCGAGCTGTGAGACATGTAGTTGGCGCTGAGCGTCCTGGATAGCGCAAGCAGGCGACATTGCAAGAAGAGTGGCGCTCAACGCCCCAAATAGGGGCAAGCAGACGACACTACAAGAAGAGTGGCGCTCAGTGCCCCGAATGGGGGCAAGCAGGAGCCCTTGCCAGACCTCCAACGCTGAGGGCCCCTAAAGAGGGCAACCAGGCGTGGTTGCGTGACAACCAGCGCCTAGGGCCCCAGAAAAGAGCAACTAGGTGCCCTGCGCCTTCTTCAGCCTTCTTTCCTAGTGCTTTTGTTGTTTCTTCTAGGTTCCAACTCCTGGATACTTTTGCTCCTCTTCTAATCATACCAATAACCTACAAAATTGAGGGAATTAGTAATAAAAATCATTAAGTGTAACCTTAACTCACTTATTCAAAAATTAAACTAAAAATAAGAGTTTAAACAAGCTTCAAAGTCAAATAGAGTTGGTTTAGTATCAAAATTTCATCATAGATAATGGTAAATTCAACCGTTATCAGGCAGTTCAAGACTGGAGAATCTTTCATACCACTACCACCTAGGATGCTACCAAGCACACAAATCTTCTTTTAAATTCCAAAAAGCAAAAGTGATATCAGCTTCTCAAACAAGAATGGCTAGACTAAGGAAAGGTCAGAAACCAGAACAAAATAGGACAACCACAAACAATGTAAGCATCAGATGACAGTAGAGCAAATAGACTCAAGACAAACTCTAGACCAGATTTTACATCCATTGAGAAAAAACAAAGAAAGTCAATCAAGACAAATAAGAAACAAGTTACTGAATAAGGTGAGCACTCAAACAGGATCCTAAGATTGGTTCTAGAGTAGATTTCAAAAGCAATAAAACAAAGTAAGTTGAACCATTCAGTATTAGAAAGATGCAGTTGTTCCAACAAATATTTAATTATTTTTTTGGCCAAATTCAATGCAAGGAACCAGTGATACATCATTATGAATTACACCAGCTCTTTGCTTTTTAGGTTCAATGTCAACTGACAAACAACAATTCTTTTGCACACATTGGACTAGACTGTAATTGTTATTATTGCACTGGCCACATTTCACAATCACTCCAAGATTACGAAACAACAAGAAACAATTAGTTCAACTTAAGAAAAGCAATGCACCAGAACTGGATTAAAAGATTATCTTTGATTTGAACATCAGGTAGTTATTTTTTACCATATCAGTGATTTAATACACAAAAGGATACTTGCTATGCTTACTGATATGTCATGATTCAAACAGATGTAACTTTGGGAATCAATTTCATTATTAGCACAAAGTCAAGATGCTACGGTGGAAAGCAAAAGTAGCAACTGTAGGGGAAAAGAAACAAAATTTCAAGTCATGAGAAGGGAAGGATAAGTTAGGTTCTCATTAATTGAAAACCAAAATTATTGTATAAAGAAACTTAGTTTAAAGAATAAAAAAAATAAGGTGGCAATCACAAGCAGAGCATAAAGTGTATAACATCTTGAAACCATATAAAAATATGATTTCATGTATAGTCCATGGCCTTGTCTCTTTTTCATGCTACAATATTCTAAAGCTTCCCATGCCACTACGTAATATTTTTATCATATATGGCCAAAATAAATTTCTCTACACTACCCATTTAGTTTCAATTAAACAATTCCCACTTCAATACTCACTCATTTTATTACTAAAAACAAAACCCATTGTCCGACCTGATTGTACCAAGATAGAACCTATTACATTCATTAAGTGAAATTCTTTATGGTCTTACTATTTTGTTCTTATTTTATAAATATAAAATTTCTACAACTTCACTATTTGTAAAACTTATTAAAGTGTCAACTTTCAATGAAATGACTATGGATTTGTTCAACAAAAATAGTCACCAAAGTATCCGTAATTAAAATCCTACACATTAATTTTTTCTCTCACAAAATCATTCAAACATCTCATCTTCACAACACCAGAATTTTGTTTGTCTGAAAATATACTATTATACCAAGGTCATTTCTATGTATTGAACCACTACAATTACAAAAAGGATATTATACTAATAGAATTTTACATAACTTGCAAAGTAACATAAAAATTGAAACATCTTATCGTATTTATTTCGGGTCTTACCTCTTGCACCCAAGCTCAATGCAACATTTCATAGCCTAATTGGTGTGCATTTGCTATCCACAAGCAGATTCAACTTTCAGCTCACAGAATTTCAAAAGTGCAACATAATTACATGTAAAGGACAACATCAAAACTAAAGACAGCTTCAGATAAATGAAGTGACATTAAACTGTTGTTGAAATCTGCCATCAAGTTCATTCAATTGAATGTCACAGCTTATGAAGATTGACAAATCTTACTCAAAGCAATAAACTCAATTGAATCACAGTTAAACTCAATTTAATGACAAAATGAGCAATGCATAAGACTAGAACATGACAGAAATGGATTTAGAAATTAAAGAAAAACTCAAACAAAAAGATTGCACAAAAAAAATGATCAAAACATTGACCAAGCCATTGAACAATCAAACACAACATAATTTAGAAACCTAAATACAGAAATGGACAAAAGCTCAACACAGAGATTACAACACAAGACATTAAAGGAAATGTATAGAACAACGCGGAATTGGAGAACAACTCAAACAGAGACATGAATCAACTCAACACAAAATAAAGACAAACGCGGAAAAAAAACAAAGCAACAGAGAAGAGAGATACTTATCTTTGACGCGTGGCCAAAACCTGAGCTTTGGTCCCACTTGATGGAAGATGCTTGGAGGAGAAGACTGATTGCGCGTGTCGCGGGCTCCTCGAAGCTTCCTCCGAGTGTAGAACGCAGTGGAACAAAGAGAGAGTCGAGATCGAACGTGAAACAAAGAAGAAAAGGTAGGAACACCCTAGGATTTAGGGTTTGTTCGGTGAAAAACCCTAAATGGGGCAGAAACCTAAAACAGACTCGAAGAAACGCTAGAAGGTGTGGAATCCCTAATTTTTACCGATTAAACAGTGAAAAGAAGAGGTTGAACAGTAGAAATCAAAGATCAATCGGGGAAGAGGTGTTTGATCGATGGAAAAGGTGGACAAAGATGTTTTAATCAGTGAAAGTGTAAGAAATGGTAGAGGAGATGGCGAATCTGTGATGAAGAAAGATGAATCAGTGAGGAAGATACCTGATTTGGAATGGTGAGACGTGAAAGAGGCTAACGACAAGGAGATCTCTCTCTCGAGAGTGAAGACACTAGGAAGACAAAATTAAGAGAAATGAGGGTGATGCTCTCTGATGCGCGAGCGAGAAACTAATGAGTGATGTGGCAAGGTGTGTTGACGCATGGTGAATGAAGATTGGTTGAATGATGGGCGCACGAGGAGCTGACGAGGAAAAATGAACAGTGCTTCGTGGAGGAGAGAAAATTGTATGGAAGCACAATGAAGAATAATGGAAGAATGAAAAATAGGAAGTGTACTTGGAAGGTGGCTAGAGGAGGTCCCTTGAACTCTCTAGCCTGACTTTTAAGAGAAAATTAATTCTAATTTCATAAATATAATTCTTATTATGCTCAAAAGTTACAATACAATGGTGGAGATGGGAATTTATTAGACTCATGCTCCTTACAAACTAAAAGTACAATACACCAAAAAAGTAAAAATACAAAAAGATGAAGGGTTCTTAGGCGGTATTCCATCAAGAAGTTTCCTAACAAAGGAATCTGAAAGTGTACCCATTGTAATGGGGATAATCATGTCTTGGAGACATGTTTTAAACTCCATGGTTATCCAGATTGGCATCCAAAAGGCAAAACTACTCCCAATACCAAGGTAGAAGTTTCTTCCAAGAGCCATATTTCTACAGCTATCAGATTTGTGACCAAGTCATGTATATTTAACTTTGTTCTTAGTCTTTCTATTGTTATACTAGGGATAGTGATTAGATAATTGATTCAGGTGCTATTGATCATATGACCTGTGATCCTCATAAATTTACTAATTTCCCCTAATTGTTCTAAAATTGTTATTATTAACGCCAATGGAGTCTCATCTTCTATTGAAGGTATAGGTACTATATCCCTCTCACTCTCCTTTTTTATTCCTGATATTTTATTTATTCCTACATTGAACTGTAATCTTCCCTCCGTCAGCAAGTTAACCAAATCATATTCTTGTGTTGTCTCGTTTTACCCAACCCATTACTTGTTCATAACATCCATTCTAAGGAGAAGATTGGCAGTGGTAGAGAGAGTGAAGGACTGTATTATCTTGAAAATGTCTCACAACAAACCCATAAAGGAGCGTTAGCTTGTCTTGCGAATGAACACATACAAGATAAAAACAAAAAGGAAATTTGATTATGTTATAAACGGTTGGGACATCCCTCTTTTGGTTATCTAAAAGAATTATTTTCATCATTATTTCATAAATGTAATATTTCTGATTTTCTTTGTAAAACTTGTGTAATAGTAAAAATTTATCGTGCTATGTTTCCTTTAAGCAATAAAAAAAATTATTTTCCTTTTTTATTAATTCACACAAATGTTTGGGGCCCTGTCCTATAACCTACACATAATAGAAAAAATGTTTTATCAATTTTGTTTATCATTGTGCTCAGGTAACCTGAGTGTATTTTCTTAAACATAAAAGTGATTTGTGTGATGTGTTTCGTTCCTTCCATTTTATGATAGTTACACAATTTAACACATATATTAAGGTCATTCGATCAGACAATAAAAGAGAATATTTTAAAACTGAATTAATAAAGTTCATGAACTCTAAAGGCATCTTGCATCAAACTACGTGTCCTTATTCACCACAACAAAATAGAGTGGCTGAGAGGAAAAATAGATATATATTAGAGGTCACAAGATCACTTTTGATAAATGGTAATGTCTCATCTCATTTATGGGGTGAGGTTGTGAGCACTACAATTTTTTTAATTAATTGAACCCCTTCTACTCTGCTGAACTTTCGAAAGCCTTTAGATGTGTTGTCTGATCATTGTATTCTTCCTTCCATAGTTTATTTACCATCTCATTTTTTGGATGTGTTATATATGTTTACTTACACCCACATTAACGTACAAAGCTTGAAGAATAAGCTATCAAATGTGTTTTTGTTATATATAGACCAACTTAAAACGGTATCGTGCTTACCATTTACCATTAAAGAAATTTTATATCTCTATGAATGTGACATTTAATGAGCATAAATTTTTTTATGTTAATTATACACTTCGAGGAGGCAATGAAAGTGAAGTGCATAATCATGAATATTCCAAAAACCGTGGTGTTTGACAATAAAACTAGAGCTCAGTTGCTTTTAGTGGCAAGTGGAAGAAATAGAGATATTAAGGCTTAGCATTTATGAATTTGAAGCTGAGTGGAAGAAATAGAGACCTTAAGGCTTAACAGTTATGAATTTGAAGGAGTTGTGGTTAAGAATGGCTCAGTTGTATCACTGGACATAGGCCTTGCCACACAGGTTTTCTAATACCATTAAGCTAATTACTTGGTTTTTCTGTATATAGTTAACCAATGCAAATTTTGTTGAAAATTTTCAGTTGCACATATCTGTTAAATTTGAAACGAATATTTAGCCTCGAAAGTGACCGAGAAAAAGGAAAATGTAGGGTGTGGAAATGGAGGTTTTTATAGAAGTAGTCTCGGATCATTTGGCATTCTAGCTATTACATATGCCCAACTAGCACCAATTTATTTCCATCTTTAGTACTATCATGAGTTTAACATCTTCCTTCTGTGTTAGATGTCATTTTGGAAATGATTGTAATTTCTTTGATATATTTTGAATAATACTTTAAAGATTTGAAATAGTTTATGTAAAAATTTATTAACTTTGATGTTTTGATGAATGATGTTATATATCATTTTTCGTAGAAAGGCTAATATATTAATAAACTGTTTTGTTTTTTAATTAATTAATATAATCATGTCTTTATGTATAAAATATTTATTTTGTATTTGTGTATTTTGAGTACTAATTTCATAATTTATTTTTAAGTATTAATAATAGTAAAATAAATAAATTCTTTACAAATATATAAAAATAAAAATTATACATTTTTTTAAAATTTACTGTATTTTTTTTTCAAAACTTCTGGCAAATTTATTAGTAGAAAAAATATACTTACAAATTCATTTTTACAAACGAAATTTGTTTTGTAAGAAATTTGTAACATCCCATAAATACAGTAATAAACCATACAATAGAATAATCACATTAATTAACATATCGGTTCAGTCTTACACTAAAGTCGAACGTACGCTCATGGCCGAACGGCCTTACAAAACGAGGTACAAACATTAGAGATGTACAATACAAGCATAACTGACCGAACGGTTTACAAAGCAAAATACCGAACGGTTATATCAAGCAAAAGGGAAAGTGGTCGTTCGAAAACAACACACTGTACTAGCTAAACTATACAACGAACCAAACGTACTACCGCTCGGCCTTCACTTCCACATCGACGAGGTTCGCGTCCTCCAAAACTTCTTCTTCCAGCGCCTCTTCAAGTAGTGCGCTTCCATCTGCTCACATCCACACGGATGATCATTGCAACGACAAGACGGACGTACAATTAAGACAACACAAGGAAAACACAGGGTAAGCTTATTTGATTTAATTCAAGTAATAACATGCATTTCTCACATTCAAATACAACAAATACATTTCAATATAAGATTCAATCAAACCCTGATACTAGACTGATTGTCCGGACTATATGAATATGTGTAGCTACAGACGTTCTTGCACCCGGGTGATGTAGTAACTGGGATACACTCAACAGCTGCCACCCGAGGTTAGCCCTATCCAAAGTACTCCTAAGGACTAGGACCTCCTGCCGTTCCCACACATGACCTACCCTCCTCTACGTGAGGACGAGTACTCACGGAACATCAGGATGAACTGTCAGCATTAGCGTAACCACAGTCATACTTTACCAATTCCAATATTCAATACATGAGTCGTTCCTCCCCGGAACGCTCGTTCAGAATCCACAACCGTTTAAACATCTTATATACTATTCATCCTTTATAATCTTTCACTTTATTTTCATTTTCATCTTCAGTTCCAAGGGCATAAAATAACGAACGTTCATCCCTCTTCATAACGAGGACGAACGTGAGGAACGAGTCGGAGAAATCTCCCGTTCCAGAATAGAATAAAACCGACTACCATAACACACCATATATGACGAACGTCATTTGCCACTTGAATCAGTTGAATGAACTGACTCTCGTAAGTTCAGATCAATACTCAAAGAATAATTTAAGTACAGAGGTGCTAGGCCAGATCCAATGGATATAGACACCTCAAGACGATTAGAGAACCATACTTAGAATAACTCAATTTCAGAAACCTAATGTCAGTCAATGACCGAACACGGTAAAAGAAATTTTACTGAATTTGGACGAACGTTATTTCAACAAGTTTGATAATTAAAGACGAGTACGAGCGTTCGGTATAAGACCGAGCGCCACTCATCACGAACGCTTTGGGTCAAGACCCATCACTGATTTAAACTCGTGATAGAAATAAATATAATACGAGATGGTGAAGATAGGGTGTAAGAATGACTAAGTATCCAGATATATGTTTACAAGATTCTCAATTCCTCACATAACACTCAGGACATCTACGCTTGGCCGAACGCTCAAACGTAGCACTATTACAATAGGGCGTTCGTCCTCAACTAGAATTCTTCCCAAATGAAAGAATTCAATTTCAAAGAAGTTTACTATCAACTCCCGAACGGTCAAGGACCGTTCAATGACGAACGTACATTATCATAGAGAGATTTATATTCATATTTCATTTACATTTAACTCATTTCTCAGCATATAGTTTCATATTTTCATATACTCATATCATAGTACATTTTCATATTTCTCATACATCAACTCATAATCTTTATCATATACCAAAAATCAAATATCACAAATTCATGCTTCATACAACTCACAGAACGTCCATACAGCACAATACAAACAATACGAATTAAATTGAATAAGCTTCCCTCACCTCTTAAAGTGAACGAACGTACTAAAACACTCTTCGTCTGACTGAGTTCCCTTCTACCCTTACGTTCCACTCTTCTTTAAACTAATTTCAAGCATCCAATAAATCAACAGAGACTCAGACAGGATAACAGCATGCAACCGAAGCTGGGTTTGCATGTATCAGAAAAACGGACGGATAGGCATAAGAAAACTTACCAGTTTCATAACTCAGATCTGTTCGGTTCAAAGTGAAGCTTGAGACGCCGGGAATGCTTCCACGGTGCCTGAACGGTGATCGGAGTAGAGAAAGGTAAGTTACAGTAGAGAGAAGGAAGGGTTTTCTAGAGAGAAGAAGGAGGAAAATGAAATATCAGATTTTGGAAGGAGTGTGCATGCAGAGGAGAGTGGGCAGGGTTTTCAGAAAATCATTTGTGTTTGCCCCACGTCCAAACGGACGTGTGCTCTCCTGTAGACACCTGTCCTCCACTACTGATTTTTGAATCTTCCATTCTTGACACCTGGCGTTAGTGCATCAGAGTTTGAGTGCGTTTTTAATGCATCTGAGCAGGATTTTGGGGTGTATTTAAATGAGATTAAACAGGTGGATTTTCCGAGGTCTGACAAAATTACTTGTGAATTTAAAACACGCAAGAAAATTATTTGCGAAATTTAAATTTGCAAGAAAAAGTATATATGTTGTTTTTTAATTGATTTTTTTACACAAAAAAATTGTTGTCAATTTTTTTACACAAAAAAATTGTTGTCAATTTTTTTACACAAAAAAATTGTTGTCAATTTTTTTACACAAAAAAATTGTTGTCAATTTTTTTGGATGAAAATTCGCTGCAATATTTACCATAAAAAATTTGCAAGAAACTTTTTTATGAATTTTTTAATATCAAGATAATTAATTATCTATGAAGGTATTACTTACTGATTAAAATTCATAGGAAAAATTACAAAAAAAACACTTTTCTTAAAAACACTTTTCTTAAAAACACTTTTCTTAAAAACACTTTTCTTAAGAAAATATCTATGAAATGTAGAAAATTCTTGAAGTATAGAAAGTCAAGTGCAAACAAGAAACTTGTAATACAAGGTTAATTATGTTTTAACTGCAAAATTAATATGAATTTTCAATTCATTTTGTTGTAAATTAATAATGATTTTTCCTTTTTTCCTTTTAGTTAAAGTCGTCAAAACGGGTCACTCGGCCCGACCCGACCCGGCATGACCCGACCCGACCCACCACGGGTTGGTCAATTAGTGAGCCAACCCAACCCAGTTCATTTATTAGCGAGCCAGAAAAATTCGAATCTGGTCCGACCCACCACGGGTTGGTGGGTAAACGGGTTGGCTCACTTAATTACAATTCTTTTAAAATAAAAAAAATTACAAACTTTCTATAATTCAAATCTAAACAAATTTCACTCCCAACATGAGTGTTTAATTAATTTTGAAAATAAGGAACTTAAATAATTTTTTCAAGCAAAAATAAAATAATAAATATTTTTTTATAAAATTAAAATTAAATTTTAATACAATAAAATTAGGTAGGTGGGTTCGTGGGTCAACCCAGTCCACCATGGGTTCAACGTGTATGAGCCGGATTTAAATGAGCCGAGTTGAAATCTGACCCGCATAAAAAAAAATACAATTTTTTCAAACCCAACCCGACTCAAACACGTGGTGAGCCGGGTTGACCCGCGGGTTGTGACCCATTTTGACAGCTCTACTTTTAGTATTGTTAGTGTATCCAATATCTTATGTAAAATTCTAAAAAATAGAGTATTAGAGTTGATAAATATTTTAAAATAATAAAATCGACTATTTTAAAGTTGAATAATTCAATAATATAAATAAAAATTTCTAAACTCGTCTCATTATAAAAAAACACTTATCATCTCTCTATAAATATTTCTCTTAGCTTTCTCTATAGTCTTTCTACGATTTTCAATGCCTAGATCATCCGTTTGACTATTAGGAGGTGTTTGAGTGATCATAGTGAAGAAGCCTTTCTTTCTATCAGATCATTTTTCCTTATAAAGTAAGTAAGTTTCTACTCCTTTTTCCCTTAAATTCTCTTTGCATATATTAGATTAGTTTTCTACCTATCTATTTGTCGATCAGAAGTCCTAAGGACTTGCTCTGATCATGCTCTTGTGGTTTGTAGGTTTCTTTAGAGTTCCTTGAGCTTGAAGCAAGAGCAACGAGCTTTAAAGAGCAGTGGTAGTTTCTTTCAAGATAAGGGAAGATGGTTTTATGATTTAAGTATTTAATTTCAAGTATGCATCATGAATTTTTATAATGATGGTTTGATTTAGTTATGATAAAGATGAATGGCTTGGTGAAAATGTTGTTTTGATTAAGTGGAATTGGGGTATGATGCTTGATATATTGTATGAGTATGTGTTTGATTGGATTAACCTTGTTGATGATAATTTAGTGAAATGGTATTGTTATATTGTATTGAATTATTGAATTGGAAATTGAGATTTGAGGAAAATTAGATCATTTTGGTAAAAAGGGGAGGTATTGGTAGTTGACTTTTTGAAGAAATGGTAAAATGGAAGAAATGAGAATTTGATAGTGTCATTTAAGATTGGACAGGAAAGTAATAATAGCAGGCAAATTAAAGAGAAAAATGTATTGATATGTAGGAGATATACAAATAGTCAACCATGGGACGTATGGCCAACACCTAAACAGGTCAAGATGTTGGTCGACCGGCCAGACGAACAAATACATCAAAATATTTAAAACAAAAAGCAAAAACCCCTAACCAACTACTTGAAAAATTACCCGGCCCCATGGCCGTCATCATCACCCTCAGCGTCATTCGCCGCATCATTAACGTCTTCAACTTCCACCCCCTGATCGCCAACCTCGACGTTTGAAGGGTCCTCCTCCTCCTTCGGCACCTCCTCGGCGGTCGGGGCATCAAGGTGAACCAGTACCCCGTCGAACACGTCCTTTTCAATATCAAAACCAAGGGCGAACGGCTCCTTGACTCCCATTAGGACGGACGCTTGGCGGAGAGCTTTATTGAAACTCTCCTCATGCTAAAAAACGATACCCGTTTCCAGCTCGGGTATCTTCTCCTTAGCCTTCGCCAAGTCGTCCGTCAATGCCCGATTCTTCTGAAGGAGTCTCATCTCCAATTTCTTCTGGCGGGCAACTACTACCTTAAGTTGCCCGCACTCGTCCACCAGGCGGTCATAATTGGTTCAGGCGTCGCGAAGCTGATATGATGCCTCGGTTAAGTCTTCCTTGGCTTTATCAAGCTCGGCCTAGAGCTCGTCGTTCTTCTTGTCGGACTCGTCCTGAGCAATCAACATCTGCTCCATGGTCGCCCGAAGATCCTCAAAAGTCTTCTTCTCGGCAAGTAGCTCGGCCCGAACGTTCTCAACTCTCGTGCGGTCAACAAACTCCCTAAGATACCAAGTAAGAGAAGTCGCCCAGGTGGACATCTCCAGCATAGCATTTGTCAGCTCTGGCTCCGACAAGCCCTCGATCAACGATCAGTGCGTCGAACTCATGTGGAAATTCGTCCGATCACTGATGTTGAACTCGAAGCTGAAGACGCCGTTCGGCAGAGGCCGGGAGGAGGACCCTTCTTTGCCCTTGCGACCCTTCTTGGAGGCAAACCAGGGGAAGATCCTTCTTTTCCTTTACGCCCCTTCTTTTTCTTTAGATAAGTGTTATGGGTTATACAATCGTCAATATTTTTTAATATCAACTCGCTATTTTGAAATGGTTTGTTCACCATTAACTATCTTTTTTATGAAGAAGGAAAGAATAATTTTACACTAAGAAAAAATTCTTAAGACATGAAATGATAAGGTGATGGCATTTAGGGAACAAAATAAACATTAATTCACTTTGTAGTTATTTATTTATATTACATAAATCATTATTCACTATGATTTTCTTTATAGTTACACTTGGTTGTAATATATAAGGTTGAAGTTACTCACTAAACATGAAAATGTTGATTCATAGTATGGAGCATAAAGTAATTTTTGGGATGTAATAAAAAATTTGATAACATTCCAAATGAAATTAAATTTTCATTTTAGAAGAGTCATCATGCTTTTAGGTCATACTTTTAACATCACATTATACTAAATATAGTGAACTCTTTTATTAAAATATGCATTAAGTTAGTTGAAGATTACAAGAGTCAAGTATACTAAGGTTAATAATGGTCATTTTGTTTGTTAACTAAGATGTATACATGGTATTCTTAATGCGTGTAAATCAGGGGCGACGGAAGGGTTGGAAAGACTTAAAATAAAATTAATAATGAAGCTTTTTTTGTTATAATTTTATTTTTAAATTATTTTTCGAGCTTTTTGAGGATTTGTTTTTGGAGACCTAAAGCAAAATTAATACTAAAAAGAAAAACGGAAACCTGTTTTTTCTTGGAAGCCTACAAAATTTAGTAGAAAAAAAAATTTAGACATTTTTTTTGAAACCTAAAGCAAGGGCTTTTACCTGCTTGGCTTTTGAGTCAACTTTGATGTGAATTAATTAGATGTGAATTAATTTGGACAAGACATATGATACACACATGAGTATCCTATATGATACATATTTGATTCGACAATTCATTTTATCTTAAAAAATATAGAATATGATAAGTATTCTATACGACGATTCATTTTATATTAAAAAATATATGATGTTATTATAATTTGTTTTAAATTATACTACAATTGAAAACTATTAATAAACATTATCCAAATTAAATATTATATTCTCTTAACTTAAATAAAACAAGAAAATATACATTCAAAACTAAAAAGTTATATATTTTTATTTTAAAATTATTGTTTATTTTGAAATTATATGTGGTAGTGTTGATTTTTAAGTTATTATGCATTTTTTTAATTGTTGTTGTGCATTTAAATCTTTAATTTTATAATTTTTACGATTTTTCAAACTGTTAATAATATTTTATTCGTTGTTATTCATATTTTAAAATTTAATTTATATCTTATTTAAATTTTTTATTTATTGTTATTATTATCTGAAAATTCAGTTTAAAAATAATTCTAAATGTATATGCTTAACTTATCTATCTATCACCTTAGTTAGTTATGTCACATGTTATTTTATACTTTTATCATTTTATAATTCTATAAAATAATTCCCATTTTAGAAGACACTTTATACGTTAACATAAGACACCTTCAAAGTAAAGCTCATTTTCTGTTATAGCTAAAGTACAAATTCAAAATTTCATGGTTGGAAAAGAGGAAAATAGTAACTACTCTCAGTAATAAAAAAATATGAATGCTTTCAAAAACTTATTTATATATTTAACTTTTATATCGATGGATAATAATATTATTTGGATATATAAGATTTGTAACAATATAAAAAGTACTGTTTTAATAAATAATATTGATGTTTATAATATATAACATTAAAATATTAAAGGATGACTAGTATTTTAATTTGAAGGGATATAAGTTTAAGTTTAAGTTCTACGTATAAAGCTAAAAATATTAAAAGAAGTGATAAATTATTTTTTTATTTTATTCTAATAACTGAACTAATGGTTATGCAAAAAATTAAATAAGTAAAGTATATACTACAACTTAATTTGCTTGTTAATATCAACAAATCAGAGTGGCGCAGCGGAAGCGTGGTGGGCCCATAACCCACAGGTCCCAGGATCGAAACCTGGCTCTGATAAAAAAAAAAGGTTTTTCCCTAATAATTTTTTTGATTTCTTATTTTCTGTTGTACACAATCTGGGCTGATATTAGGATCTAATTTGGGTCAAACACGTGGGCCTTGATGAAATTAGGTCAGGATGAAAAAATCTTTCCTGTTTTTAACCCATTTGAAAACATCACAGTATATGTCAATGGTAGAGTATATAAAATATTTTACATTGTCAATATATTTAAATTAAGTTCAAATGGAAGAAATAGTTGATAAGGTGTAAACATTTTATTACTTTATCCAAAATGTATGTGCACAATGTATGATAAATTGAACTCTGGACTCAGTCAAAATATATTTCGATATGGTGCAATAAAATATTTAAATGGTGCAAGCAATTTTCTCATTGACTACCAAATGGCATTACCAAATTTCTTTTAGTACTTGATAGATCATAAAAATATAATCAAAATTCAATTGAAAATTTAAAAATTTATTAAACTTAATTAAGCTAAATATATATTATATTAAGTGTATTGGTGTCATTTAACCACTCCATAAAGTTTACATGAAAATTATGGGACTGCAAAAAGAATTCCAAAGTCGTCCCATTTCAAAGCAGATTCTAAATCTAATAATGGCTTTAAAATTAAAGAAATAAGAGTACCCTTTACACAAATTTCATCTAAGGCTAATCACTAATATTTATTTATCCTCGGCCATCTTCCTGCGTATCTCGTGAGCAACATTAAAAATGCCAAGTGTTGGCTGGTTGCAGACAAAACACTTCTTATTCTTTGCATGGTGCTGTAAATAAAAACAAACAGAAAGTTAGACATAAAATCTTAATTATAAATATTTAATCAGATACACATGCACAACATTAAATAACTATAAATCTATTATACCTTCAATGCACAATGCTCGCAGAAGTAGTGCTTGCATTTGGTTACAACAGGATCCGCAAAGGGGTTTCTACAGATGAAACATGCAAAAGGTAACGAATCCTCGTCATCTTCATCATTCAAGTTAGCACCCTCCTCCTCGTCTGCGTCTTCACCTGCAGCCAATCTCATCTTCCTTGCTTTCTCAGCTTCTTCCCATTCCTTCTCCAACTGCCAACCAGACTTGTAATCCCCTCGATCATGCATAAACTTACATGAATCGCCATATCCACAGTAACCAGTTTCTTTATAGTCCTTACATATGTCAGGCTGATAATCAAACCTTGCTGAAACTCTTATATGCGCTGAAGCTCTCAGAGGACCATGTGCTCCACCAGCTTTTTCACTAGCAATTGTTTGTTCTCTACGAAAGCCAGCCTTGTAGTCCTTGTAACTGTTCATCCCCTTATATAATTTTTCATCCTCAGGCCTTTCACTTTTCCCTTTTAGACTCTCTGATGCTTGCTTGAGAGCTCTTTCACGGATGGCACGAGCATCTTTCGAAAACTCAGTCTCAGTCTCTAGAGTTGCTGTTGCTTTGCTATCGTGTTGAACTTGAATCTCTTTTGAAGACTCAAATTGAAAGACTGGTTTTCCTGACTCTTCACTTGGTTCAGCAGATACAGAACTTTTTGACGAGCCAGTGGAAAAGAACAACTTATTGTCAGGCTTTAAGGTTTTCTTTTGAACATGCAACACAGAAGTTTCTTTGTTTGAGTCCTCCTCATTGTCTTCATCATCAATAGTCCGCTTCCTTATATTCTTTTTATTTATCGGTTTTCTGAAAAAACTACAAACTGAAAGAAAATAAAACATCAAATAATACGATAGAGTACTTGTAACAACTAACAAACTCTGATCAAGAGAACAAAAAGCAAACAAGATTGGACATTTGGGTCCAATGCAGAGGCAGATTTTAACAAATTATAGATAAAATAATCGGACATACCTTGTTCAGTTTGCTGGTTTTCAGTTGACTTGGCAGGTTGGTCAGAATCTTCCATAATCAGAATGATTTATGCACCTGACACAGATAAACATCAAATCCTAATTAGGAATAAGACTATATCATATTTATGAATCTATATTTACAAATTGTATAAACCAATGTATGAAAATAAATAAAATAATTTCCTTAATGATGACCCAAAAACCATAAGCATCAAACTTAGCTGTAAACTTAAGACAAATTGCCTTTTCCGCATTAGACAAAATAGGCCTCTTTAAACACTCAAAGACAGCATAAACTCACCAATTAGGTTGCAGGACATAACAATCATATTTTAAATAACCGGTGTAGATAAACCCCACCCCAACTCAACCTCTTCAACATCACTCGGTAGCAACTCAAATCACCAAATAAAACAAACGAATTTCACAATCGAATAAATCATCAAAAAATCTAACAAATTACACAATCATCTCAAACAATTAAACACAAATTTCCAATCGGGAATGATGCGAATAGTCCTGAGGAATTATCAGCTTCACCATCTCCATTTGGTTTCAACAACCATTAGAAGACAACCAATCACCCTCAGAACGTATCCAAATCGAGAAAGAAACGATACAGAGAAAGAGGGAGAGAGGATGATACGCACACACAGAAAAACATGAGAGAGAACAGGACGGATATCATGTGATTACGTCTCATCGGAAATGGCAGCGGCGGCCTAAGGTTCCGACGTCGCAGGGCAGCGAGGAGATGAGAGCTCCAATAGCAGCGAGCTTGCGGTGAGTGGTGTGAGAGAGTAGGTTAGGAGAGAGAGAAGGTAGGACACATGACACTTTTTTGAGATGGGGGATTTTAGATGGTGCAGGCAGGGGTGCCAAAAGAAAAATAGGAGGATGTGAAATATCAAAAATGATATTTTAATAATTATTTAAAATTAAGAAACCAGTTATTAAAAGAATAAAATTAAAAATAGATTATACACCGAAAGAGAAAATTCTAGATATCAATAACAAGATATAGATAATGATAAATAGTTCTTATTTATTTGTAAGTAAATTTTTTTACCATAAATAATTATTTTAATTTAAAGAAAATAATTATTTAAAAGATAAAATAATAAGGACATGTGTAGATTTAAAAGGAAATTCTTTTGATGTTATAAATATAAAACTTTTACAAAATTAATTATAACAATTTTTGTAATAACTCATTTTAAAAAAATCATTGTAAAAGAAAAAAGATTATTAAACTTACTAAAATAATAATTTTGTTTTTAGGTAAAATGGAGAGTTTGGGGGTTTGCTTTTGAGTGCATCTGAACTTGTTCATACCCCTAAATTACTTTGTCAAGAGTAAGAATTGGTATATTTGAATTTGGTCCATAAAGTCCATAAATGAGTTGAAATTTGATGGGAATTTCATGGTAGAATGATTTAAAACTTGTTTAGATTGAGTTATATGCATATAAACATGTTGGTTATAGTGTAGATTTACATTTATGAGTGTTAGAAGTTGATGGAAGTGCATAGGAGAGGACATGACAGGAAGTTGTTAAAAACAAGTTGGTGTGATGAAAGCAAAAGGAACATCAACTTAAAAGTTTCAAACTGAACATTATGGTGTTAGGCTCGTGATGTTAAACAAGCGCTTACTGGGAGGCAACCTAGTATTTTTGAGAACTTTTAATTTGGTTTTGTTTGATATGTTTTAGTTTTAGGGATGTGTTTGTGGATTTATGGTTTAATGTGCATCATGAGTTTAATTATTTTAAGTGTGAGATGTTATGCTTGAGTGGGAAAGCATTGAAAGAGCCAAAAATTTGAAAAATCAAGGGTTGAAACTGAGAGATCATACCTAAAAACACTTAGCAAAAGCAAGAAAAGAGGGGAGAAAAAGTAACGCGTCGCGTTGAGCGCCCCTCAAAAGGGCGCTGAGCGCCAGCGACGCTGTTTGGTTTTTTGGGCTTTTAAAGCTCAGCGTCATTAGGCTCATTTCACCCTTTTTAACCTTAAAGTGCACGTTTTCTCCCTCGCTTCTCATTCCTCCATTTTCCAGCCACCAAAAAGCCTTGATTAGGGTTCCCTACTACTTTCCCCTTTCGTCTTTTCTCCAAAAATCACCATCTCCTCTTTGCTTCATTCCATTCACTAAGTTTGGGCTTTGTGTGGTTGTTGTGGCTATTGTGTAGAGAATCTCTAAGTTTCCACAAGCTCATATGCACATTTTGAAACATTTGGAACTCCACTCAAGTAAGCGTCTTGCACTTTCAATTTTAACTCTTAATAGTTTTTTATTCTTGAGGTTTAACACCTTAGACTTCTTAGTTGCTGATGTTGTGTATATGTTTATAATTGTGTATGGTTTTTTTCGTTGATAAACTTCTATCTACACTTTAACACTCAATTGTAAAGAGTTATGTTGAATATCATTTTATATTCTCTTCTAATATATGTTATACTATTATGGTTACTCTTGGATAACTGTAAAAGTTTTATATATACTTTCCTCATGAGTATTCTTCTAGTTTTATTAATGTGTGATCTATCTATATTGTTAATACTATTGAAAATTTGGGATGTTACATTTTAGATACTAAATTCACTTTGTCAATCCATAATTTATGCTAAATCTCTTCTAAAACATTTAATTTTTCATTGAAACTAGTGTAATCATGTTTATTAATTTTTTAATGAATTAATTTAGTTAAATGTTATATATTAATGTAATAAGTAATAATATATGAATATTATTATACATTGAATGTAGACCCAAACTAATGCGAAATTATATTGTTTTTGGTATTATAATACTACATTTCTTCTAAAATGACATTTATTTAGGGTTTCAAATATGTATTATAAAAGAAATACATATATCATATTTGTTAAAGATTTTCTTTTATCAATAACGCATCATTATATACAAGTCTATTGAACAACTTCATTATAAATTGGTAGTATACTTTTTAGGTATTAGAAATTAATGGTAATTATCGTCTAGTCTTAGGATTATTTTATCTGATATTTAATCTTAAGTTTTGTGTAGCAATTATGATTAGACCTGTGAAATAAGTCTCAATTATAGGACTTAATCCTAGTCCACATAGGTTGGGGCCAAAAAAGCTCCTTATTTAAAAAGTCCACAGGACTAAATATTCTCAAAGCCATATGGGTTAGAACTAGTCTATGGGTCCTTTTTTTTACCAAATTTTATGTAGAGAAAAAAAAATTATGATCCAGAAACAAATACAAAAACAGATAAACAAAAATTTTATGCAATAATTGGTAAATACCCATACACTGAGATAACCATTGGTTAGTCCCAAGAAAGACACAAGCATAATCATCCATCCCTCATCACCATATTTTGTTGTGAAGTAAAATGCTGGAATCAACAGGAATCTAGAAAGCACTGCAATGAGTAAAATAAGATTGCAAGTCTATGCAAAATACACATCACGAAGAAGAAAAAAAATCAGCATTAGAAAAACACAAACACAAAACAACTCTGCTAACCCAGCATAGTTGATCAATTCAAATACAACAGATAACAACCACCCGCTGTGACAAATGTTCTTGAATAGCCAAAGAAAAGTTTTAAATGCTGAATCATTAAGTTGTTGTAACTACAGGTTGAGTAGAAATGGTAACAGTTGCACTTCCACATTTCGAATTGTCCCACACGATATATTATTCAAGATAATATGACAATCTAAACGCAGTAAGAATTGAAAAATTACATATATAAAGAACTTCGCCAAAAACGTTCTTGATCCATTGGCAATTTTCAGAAACCAAAAAAATGCAGGTAATCAACAGAGTTTAGAACATCACGATATTTTTCTTTAAAAGATCAGGAATACCATTTGCAGTTGACTGTAAAACAGCATCAGTGAATTCAAATTTCATACACAAATATTTCCAAAAGTAAATAAAAAAGATCAAACATTTGATAAATAAAACGTCAGGCATTTGATAAGGGGAATATATCTAGATATTAGTTCAAAGACGTTGTACATTGCGATCAAAACAAGAGGGTACCTAAAAGAACCTCATATGATGAGCCGTGTGAAAACGCATTTAAATGACCAAAAGATTGGGAATTAATAATTAGGTTTAATCCTTTTCGACATCCCTATTTATGTACGAATGTCTCAGCATTCGTTCGTCATCTCAGCATCCACTCATCAATTTTTTTAACGTCGTCCAGCCAACTTAACGGAAAGGACTCAATTGATATCAATTTTCAAAATTAGGGACCATTTTGATACACTTTAAAAAACGAGGACCCAATTGAGACATTCGTACATAAATAGGGATGTTGAAAAGGATTAAACCTTAATAATTAATAATAAATGGTCTACTTTTAAATTAATAATAATTTTTTGCATGGTATGGTGGCACTATAATGTTTCCAACAATTTATAACAGGTTTACATAATAATATAAAATTAGAGTTTATACTTTTATTGTCACTAGTGAGTGAATTAGAGTCGACTCACTTATTAGCGAGCTAAAAAAATTTGAACCCGGCCTGACCCATCACTGATTGGTGGGTTAAACAGGTTGATAACAAATTATATTTTTTAATTCAAATCTAAATAAATTTCACTCTAACTCCAAAAACAATTTAAAATAAAAGAAAGTCATACAATCCAAAAACAAACATAAAAGGCGAATAAATAAGTTTTTAATATTAATAATTTTTGTATCATTTGTCCATCTATAATATTAGAGTCTTGAATAAATAAATCTATAATATTTTTTTTGTCTCATCTACAATATAATAAAAAAATGCTAACTAATAATATTGAAACACAAAATAATAAATAATTAAATTAAATTAGTTCTCAACTCACCACCAATTTAACTCGGATGAGCCGAGTTCTAAGTGAGCCGGGTTGAAAACTAACCTGCATAAAAAAATTACATTTTTTTCAAACTCAACCTGCCGTTAGAACTGTCAAGTAAGCCCTTTTAATAAGATTTGGCCCTAGCCCACATGGGTTGGGGCCAAAAAAGCCCACAGGGCCAAAAATAATCATTCACTAAAAAAGCCCACAGGGCTGAAAGCCCCTAAAGCCCTATGGGTCAGGGCCAGCCCATGGGTTTTCTTTTTTACAAAATTTTATATACAGAAACATGAAATTATTGAAAGATACTGTGAAAAAAATCTTCTAAAACAATCTCACATATTTGAACCTATTTTAACATTAGATACTGTGAAAGAATTCATTGAAAAGTAACTTCCATTTTGAACCTCCTGGACACCATAATTGACAGGGAGAAGAATCACCAACCCAACAAAAGAACCCATTGAAAAAACCTTAATGCTGCAAACACAAAAATAATAGTAAATATAAACATAAGAATAAAATAGTAAAATTAAGCAAAATACAATAATGGCAGCGTTTTTATTACAGTGCATCATCATGAATGTTAAACATTGGATAATGTACAAAACTACTTTAAGAAAATTAAGATAGTAATTTGTTATTCTATAAGATAAACCTTTGCCCAAAAGATTAAACCTGTTTTGACCAAAAGATAAAACTTTCACCTTTGCCTGATGTTTGTTCCACTCCATCACAGTTTTGCATGTATAGAAATGAAGCAAATCAAATCTATAATAAAACTTGCATGTAGATTTCGCTGCAAGTAATCACAATAACCAAATCATGCAATAATAGATGAATTGTAGTTTATTAAAAATAGCTAATAGAAACTCAATCAATAAAGTACCATTATATGTGCACTGCAACGCCACAATAATATTCACATCCATGCAAGTAAACTTTCAATTTTATTCTTTTGCATTTTCAACTTCTTTAGAGATTTTTATGAGGGCATCATAAAATATAAATATTTGCATTAGCCATAGAATCTGAATAATACACCAAATGCTGGGATATCTTAGAGCCAAAACCCGCCCAAACCATTCTCACTTCGAAAACAATCAAACGCAGTTAATCATAGAGTGACCCATTGATTCTGGAAAGCCCAAAACAGTGACAATATGGAGAAAAGGAAATGAGTGAAAGGGAAGTACCTGAGACAAAGCCAAATGAAACATCTTTTATTCAATGTTGAAGACTTTCAACATCTTCTAAAAGTTTAGACTCATCACTTCTCTCATGACCAAAAATATCTTCAACAATTTCATCTATCACAAGCAATTGAAATACAATCAAACAACTAGTCTATAATTAATAATTTAATGTAAAGTAATTTTAAAAATAATAACATATACACTCACCGCTAGGATTTTCAGAAAATCCATATAGCCAATTTTGAGTACAAATCAACATTTGCACGTGCCCAGGAAGAATGGAGCTTCTATATTTCGAAAGTACACGCCCACCTTTGCTAAAAGCTGACTCTGATGCCACTGTAGTAATGGGAATACTAAACAAATCTCGAGCCATTATAGACAATATGGAAAATTTTTTCTCATTAGTCTTCCAATATTTGAGCACATCAAAATCTTCACTGTCTTCATCATCATCTATTGTTGGTTCATCTAAATAAACATCTATCTCGTTCTTTCCAATGATAGATTTTGATTCATTTTGATACATTTTAAAATCCTACAATGCATTACATATTAATTATCAAAACAAAACTAGAAAAACTGGAAAAAAAAATGAACACTAGGTATAAAATGCTTACCGAAATAATCCTTGATCTCTTAAACTTTTTCCCTTCAGTATTGGACTGAGACATCAAGATGGATTCAGTAGGTGATTGGGAAAGAGAAACACTAGAGGTAGAAAAATTCTTTACATATTCTTTAAATAACCTCTTGAACTTCTCTAACACTTTCTTTGTTTTCTCTGCATAGGTTAGAGGATCCAATTTTTTATAACAATATGTTATAAAATCAACCTTTAGTCGTGGATCAAGAATAGCTCCAAAAGCTAACCCAATACTATACTCCTTCCAATACTTTTGAAACTTTTCTTTCATATTCATAGCCATATCCTTTAAGATAACATCTTCATTCAACAAATTCTCTTCAATGATAAGCTGAATTTTCCAAATTTGCATAAAATACAAGTTTGAAGTGGGATAAGATGAACCAGACATCATGTTTGTAATCTCATAAAATGGTTCTAAGAATTGACATATTTTCTCTCCCCTATTCCATTCCTCAGAAGATGGACAATTTTTATAATTTCTATCAACCACTTTGAGAATTTGAAAAGCTTCCTTATATTTGATTGCACTTTCAAGCATTAAATAGGTTGAATTCCATCTTGTAGTCACATCTAATCTCAAACCCATGCTCATATTTATGCCAACATCACTAACACATTCTTTGAATTTGAGAGTTCTTCCATCTGATGATTTAACATACTTAATACTCTCTCTAATATTATGGATTGTTTTGTCAATCACCTTTAAACCATCTTGAACTATCAAATTAAGAGTATGAGCACAACATCGTACATGGAAAAACTCACCATCACATAATAAATTTCTATGAACACAAAGATGGCTTTTTAGAATGTCTTGCAAATTATTATTGGCAGAAGCATTGTCCAGGGTAATTGAGAAAATTTTCTTATCAATACCCCATTGCTTTAGGCAATCAAATACAACACTTTCTAGTTCAACACCTGTATGTGGTGGTTTCATTCGACAAAAGTTAAGAATCTTACTTGTTAATTTCCAATTTTCATCAACAAAGTGTGCAGTTAGGCAAATATATCCCTCAGAAGTAACTGCAGTCCAAACATCAGATGTTAAACAAATTCTATTAGGAATCCTAGACATCATTTCCTTAACTTTATCCTTCTGTTCAAGGTATTCCTTTTCCACATCTGAAACGGTAGTGTTCCTACATTTCATGTCAACATTAGGATTAATGTATTTTATCCATTCTCTAACTCCTTCATATTCGACAAAATTATAAGGAAGACTATGTTTAATTATGGCTCTTGCAAGTAACTTCCGATGAATTTTTTGATTTATTTTTCGGATCCCAAACTTTCCTTCTTGGTAAAGATCCACATCTAAGTTTGCAATACTTCTACATGCATTGACATGCCGACTTAAATGTGAAGTTCCATAATTGTTTTTAGTAACAGGATGTTTTCCAACTTTGTAGTTATTGCCACAATACTTACATGCAACCTTTTCAATGCCATCCTCATCTTTTCCTATTTTTGTGAAAAAATTCCAAACATTTGAGACTTCTTTTTTATTGGTGGTAGCACTCTCAGATGGACCAGGAGTTTCAGATGCAAGATCATCAACCAAAGTTAAAGGATTACTCTTAAGGTGGTCCATATTTAAAAGCTATTGCATACAGCTGCATAGATAAATGAAAATTATTTTTAAATAGGTCTTTCTTCTATAGAACTTTATGAAACATTAATGTAAGTCCTATAAAACTAAGAATAAATTTATAAATATATACAACTCATCTTTCAACTAAACACACCAGGTGAGAAATGGATAATGATACTGCCTAATGGTTCATGTGTTAGTCTTTCTTACAGAAGATCGTACAAAAAATCAAAGTAATTTTGTACCCTTCCAAAGATTAGCCAAAGATAAAGCTATATCATGTTAGTTTAGCATCTAATACTATTCGGAACTTTCAAAGAAGAAAAAAGTAATGACCTTTGTAATTGAATAGCGGCAGAATTATTGAAAGAAATAAGAACTTAGCACAAGAAAGTTTAATTAAAAATGATGATAGGGGAAATAAGATTTTGTATTCATACCTTCTGCTTCTGCGACCAAATTGGTCCTCTCACTTGACTAAATTGACCCTTCTTCAATCTGCACAATCTCCTTCTCTATTGTCACAAACCTATCTAGAACTTTTGGAGTGCTTATAAATCTAACAAACCTATTGAAAATGAACCAAAACAGACAAACAACATCGGTCTTATAAAATCATTCCACGTGATTATAACCTGCACATAAGTAATTAAAGAAGGCTAAACATTCTAATCCAATTTATCTTGGTCTGATCTAAAAACAGTTCATATTTATAAAAGAAAAGATGAAGTGAATCTCTTTCCATAAGAAACAATTCCTCAAATCTATGCAAGTCTGGAGAGTGATAAATTCCTATGCAGCACGATAATTTTTGTGGCACAAAACTCAAGTCTTTTTGTTTGCAGCATACTTTCTGAGAGTATCTTAGCTTTTGACACAACTTGGAAAATTCATCATTATGTGTGTTCAGATTACAAAAATAAAGGGTTAAAGAAAATAGTCTAAGCATGCACCTTGGATTAACTGACATGAACATTTTATCATAAAGCAAAACTAGAGCAAGTTTTATCACTTCTTTTGTTTTGTTCTTTGTCTGTGAAACTAATCAATCTCTTTTTAACATAACAGAGTCATTAATGAATTTTTATTGTAGCATGTAGAGAAAAAATTATTTTCATCATTGCTTTTTATCTTAATTTTCTTATCATGTGTCTATTTTTCATCATTAATCTATTTATAGAAGAAAAAAAGTCATCATATTTTTCTTATTTTTGTAAGTATAAAAGTTGCTGAATGTAGGATCTGCATAGATGAGCTGACTGACAAAAACAGTAGATGCTTGATCCTCTCTCAGTGCTACTTACTAGGATGGCAAAGAAGTTTATTCAAATAATCTTGCAAACTTTCAATGACGTTTAACTCAAATTTAAAATAAAATTTCTACTCACGGTCAACAATAACTGGACAAGCAGTGTTCACAACATACATTTTATAGATACTTCAGAATTATAGATAGTAATCATTCAATCCAACTCACTATCAAAATCAGAAATCACATTCCGTTCGAACATATTCTACATCTTCATACTAACATATTACAACTTCAACATTTAAAAGCTAAGCTAAAAAAATATATATATACTTACCTTCAATGGAGGGTCTAATTCAAAAGGGGTTTTGATTGGTGGAGATTGTTCCGAGAAGTTGGGGTTTTTTACAGTGATTGCTTGATTGTAGAAAGCAACGATTGGTCATGCTTGTTCAAGATGTTGGGATCATGGGGGAGTGTTCTCTGCATTTGAGCTTGGGATTTTAGAGATTGAAGTAGGTTTGTGCTTGTAAGAGAATGATCAGGGAAGAAAGTTCGTGAGAGATGTGAAGGAAATGATGCCAGAAGAAGGAGTTGTGAGAGTGCGCGAAAACTATTGTTTGGGGTGAAGGGGCTGACCCGGCCCTAACCCAATATCAATCTCTTTCATAGGGCTTTTGGGGCCGGGGGCTGTGAAAAAGCCCCCTGAAATGTGGGCCAAGAAAATGGGGCTTATTTTAAAGAAGGGTCAGGGTTGGCCTTGGGGTTTCAAATTAAAATGACAGCTCTACCTGCCGTGGCGAATCGAGTTAGTTCACGAATTACAACCTATTTTGACAACACTAATATCTAACATATTACTTCCGACAACACTAATATCTAACATATTACTTCCGAAAATGAGACAAAGAAATTTGAAACATTAATGAATATACACCATCACTAGTGCAGTAAAAGGAAACAACACCGGTTATTTTAGTCTATACGCAGCGGTTCATGAACCAAGGTATATACAGGCGAGGAAAAAAGAGGTAGCCTTCTTGCCTCGGTTCTGAACCGAGGCAGTATGTGGGGCTCTTTTACCTCGATTAGATTCGAACTGAGGCGGTAGATGCTTTTTTTAAAAAAAAAATGGGGACTTTTGCCTATTCAGAAAAAGGGCGATTGACGGTGAAGTCGCCCTGGTAGGTGTCGGGGACGACGGTGGGGAGGGAGATCTGCTGGCTACGGTAGGAGGCGTGGAGGTGGAGTGCATGTTAGTAGACACCGATGCGAGAGTTAGGGTGTTGGGCGGATAGGGTGACCTGCATGGTGAGAGAGAGAGTGTTGGGGATGGGGGAAGAGAGGTTGAAGGTGAAGAGGGTGGCGTCTTGAAGGGTGAAACGGAGCTTGGTAGCGCAGAGGATGACCCATATGAGGAAGACAAGGAAGAGGACTAGGTGGATGAAGGCGACGACGCCGATGAGGATGAAGCGAAGGAGACGACGACCAATGGTGGAGGCAGCAGCGATGACTAGTGGTGGAGGTAGCGGTGGCGGAGCGACAAACTGTTCGGGCGAGATTGGAAGCAGCAGTTTGCGTTCTCTGGCGGAAGAAGAAGAAGAAAGACCGAAAATGTGCTTACTGTGTTTACGCTTCTGGAATTTAACTATCAAAGAGGTTATTTCCTCGGTTATAAAAATAACCGATGTGTAAACCTTCTAGAAAAAATTCAAAATAAAATTGAAAATGAAAAATTTGAAAATATCTACTAACTATAGGCCTCAGTTCGCGCCTAAACCGAGGCATAAAGGGCCTATGACATCGGTTAAAATGGAACCGAGGTAATAGAGGTTGACAAGATGCATTTGAAACGTTCAGAATCAGTTTCTAGCAAGACATACTGCCTCGGTTGGTCAGAGAACCGTGACATTAGGCCTATTTCGAAAAAGCTGTCAGAGTTTTTTGCCTCGGTTGGTCAGAGAACCGAGGCAATAGACCTATCTCAAAAAACTTGTCATATGAAAAGCAGAGTTTTTGGCCTCGATTATTGGTCAGAGAATCGAAACAGTATACCCCTTAAGCATTAGTTCAAATTGAACCGAGGCATATAGTGTCGCCAGAATTACAAAATTTCCACCGCTTTTTTATATGCTTTGGTTTTTTTAAAATCGATGCGTAACACGCGAGTTAAAAAGTCGTTTATTTAATAGTGTTCGAAATCTAATTCAAAAACTCATCAAACTTTAAAATTTGAAACATAATGAATATACACCATATTTACAAAGTTTAATGTAATTTGTGGTTCAATTCTTTAAATTTCTTTTAATTTTAAATATTAAAACACTAATAGATATATACTGGATTTTGAAATCTGGTTAATGATTTAATCTATTCTTACCTTCATCTAAATCATACTAAACGTTTACAAATAAATACAATCAAACAATGATGATTTATTAAAAAAAGTTGAAAAAGAGAGACACAAGATGAAATTAGATACAAGAGTGTGGTAGAAATAGACAAAGACGAAGGAGACAAGAAAAAAAAGATAGTGCTAGGCTTAGGTTAAGAAACGTGAGACTGAAAATGGGTGGTATATGGCTTGGATAATAATTGGAGAGAAATTTATTTTTTCAACACTTATCAGAAATATAATTTTGATATTAAGAGAAAATTGAGAGTCGCATGACTAAACTTTGGAAGTGCATAAACTTTGGAAGTACATGAAAAAGTCCACTCATTGAGAGGACATCACTTAAAATGAGTCTGTAAGTGTTAATAATTATTTCAAATTTAAATAACTTTTTTATCCAAATAAAAATGTAAAATAAAATTAAAATTCATTAAATTTAATTATCTTGTCCAAACAAAAGATTTAAAGCATACAAGTTAAGCTTTTTAAAATGGAAGAAAACTAAATTTGAAGAATTCGATACTATTGTTGTTTGGAGCAAAAATGTGGCTCTCAAGAAGTGTTAGGTTTTCTCTTCTTCCTTCCATTGCCAAGTTTCCTCCTTTTCTTCCAATCCACAATTCCCTCTTTTGCTCTCACTCTCACTCTCAAACTTCCTTACACGACGACGCCGTTTCACAATTCAATCGCTTGCTTCATCAGCGTCATGTTCCTCCCATCTTCGAATTTGGAAAGATTTTGGGATTTCTTGTGAGGATGAAGCGTTACCCTACTGCTATTTCTCTCATTAAGCAAATGGAGCTCAAGGGAATTCACAATGACCTTGCTAATCTCAACCTCCTCATCAATTGTTGCTGTCACTTACACAAATTGTCTTTCGCTTTCTCTGTATTTGCCAAGATTCTCAAACGGGGTTATCATTCAGATGCCATAACATTAACTACACTCGTCAGAGGTCTCTGTGATAAGGGTGAGGTCAAGGAAGCCCTCAACCTTCACGACAAAGTAATAACACTAGGATCTCGGCTCAACCAATTTACTTACGTGACTCTGATTAATGGATTGAGCAAAATAGGAGAAACTAAAGCCGCCATCGAATTGTTCAGAACGATTCAAGGTCAATCAACCGTAATGTACAACATTATTATTGACTCTTTATTAAAAGAGAATCATCCGAAAGAAGCTTATGGTTTGTATTCTGAGATGGTTATCAAGGGAATTTCTCCTGATCTTATTACTTATAATACTCTAATTTATGGCTTTTGCTTAGTAGGACAGGTAGATGTAGCATTTGGTTTCCTAAATAAAATGGTATCAAATAGCATCAGGCCAGATGTTTATACCTATAATATATTGATTGATGCATTTTGTAAGGAAAGAAAGCTAGGAGAAGCCAATAATGTGTTAGGTGTGATGGTGAAAGCTTATGTGAAACCTGATGTTGTTAGCTTTAATGCTCTAATGGATGGATACTATGTAGTTAATAAAGGGAAAAATGCGAAACAAGTATTCAGTGCAATGACTCACATGGGAGTGAGTCCTGATGTTAGGACCTACAATATCATGATAAATGGACTCATAAGGAACGAAATGGTGGATGAGGCCATAAATCTCTTTCACGAAATGCAAAACAGGAATATCTTTCCAAATACTGTGACTTATAATACTCTTATTGATGGTTTATGCAAAACTGGAAGAATCTCTCATGCTTGGGATCTTTTTCATGAGATGCGTGGTAGAAATCCACAAGCAGATGTAATCACTTATAGTTCCATGATTGATGTTTTATGTAAAAATCATCAATTAGACAAGGCAATTGAATTATTGAGGAAAATGAGAGAAAATGGAGTTCAGCCCGATATGTACACTGCAACAATACTTATTGATGGGATGTGTAGAGGGGGGAGACTTAAGAATGCACAAGAGATTTTTCAAGATCTATTTAATAAAGGTCACAATCCCAACATCCGTACTTATACTGTTATGATCAGTGGTCTTTGTAAGGAGGGTTTGCTTGATGAGGCATTGACCTTGTGGTCCAAAATGGAAGACAGTGGTTGTTTATCTAATATTATAACTTTTGAAATAATAATCTCTGCTCTCTTTAAGAATGACGAGACTGAAAAGGCAGAGAAATTTTTTCACGAAATGATCTCTAGAGACTTGTTGAAATGATGAAAGGTGACACTGTATTTGAATAACAATGTGTTTGTCATAGAATGTGCATGAATGGTTTGTAAATTTTGTATTAGATGAGTTGGTTTAGGTTGTAACCTCTGTTGCTGATGTTTTCCTGGTCTAGGGTTGATACATTTTTATTTTCTACTCTGCATTTTGGATTGCTATCAAACTTCTGTTTCCTTTGACATTACATTTCATTTGTAGAATTTGTTTAACTGATTAGTACAAAGGTTGAAATCAATGATTTTATTGTCTTTCAAGACCAAAACTGTGACCTCCCTCCCTATGTCTAAAATCTTGATGATTTTTTTATTTCCAACTGTTTGATATTTTCCATTGATGTTTGCCAGAAACTAAATATGTTTTTTCTTTAGGGCCTTCAGTGTTGCACTTTAGGGAACCATTCCCAAAGAATAAGCACACTTACGAAGCTTAGGGATCTTAACCTTGGCAATAATCATCTTCATGATATGCCTATGCCTAAAGAACTTTTAAGTCTTTCTGAATTCTTTCAATAGCAGAATCTCACGTGTCTATTTCTTACCCTCACTGGATTAATTGCAGGTTCAATATTTAGCACAATTGGATACATTGTCCCTCTATAATATTTGCCTAACTGGTTCAATCCATTCTACATTAGGTCTATTGAAGAATGAGGTCAAATTTCATTTTGATTCAAAACAATATGCAGATATATAACTGGGAATTTTGACACAATTAATGGAATTACATCTATCATATAATTTACTCACAAATTCAATCCCTTATGTATTTGGCCAATAAGAGAAGTAGACTATTTTGTACTTTCAAAACAGCAAAATTTCTGGTCATATACCAGTAGAATTTCGAAATCTGAAAAAGATATTTGCTGGATGAGTGTGCCACTTATTTTTTTTTGTTCATAGAATTTGAATTATTTCTCCATGTTGTTCCGACAAGAGTTATTTGGAAAATTTCCTGGTTTGTTTTTATTTCCCATATACTTTGATTTCTTCCTCCTTAAAACCTTCGCTGTATGAACATTATGCAGCCTATTTTCTCACATCATAACATGGAGATGATCAAGCTGAAGTCTAAAAGAACTAGAGATATACCACTTCTTGTGTGTATGAAGGATGATGGCACAACTTCCTTTCATTCAAGTATGGTTATACATAACCAGCTGATAAAGTTCTTACTTAGTTATACATGTAGAAATTACATAATTACAATGATAAAGTTCTTAGATTAATTACATAGCCATATATAGAACTCAAATATTGTATTCGCTGTTGAGTTAAGGTTGGTGAAGACTAATCTATAGTTTCAACCTCCTTGACAACGGTGGTGGCACCAAGTGCATGGCTGACAGATTTGGAAACCAAAGTAATCAAAAAGTCAAATAGATCAGTGGCAATAACTGTTGAGGTTAAGTCCTCTTTGTGCAAAGTCTTCAACGAAGAGCTAACAAGCCTTGGAGAAAATAATTGGAGCGTTCCCTGATATCATTTTAACATCCTCCCCTGATTTCTTCATGATCTTCTTTATCCTTGCCAAGGGCAGAGAGTGGATGTGGAGCCCTGTCCTTCTAGATATCCATCTACACAGTAACCCTGAATATGCACCAGCTTGTTTCATATCTGTTCTACTTCACTACTGTGTGTTTGAGTTAATTTCAGTTTTAATGGTCTCTGAGATACTCTTAGTTGTAGCATCAGTGTCAAGTTTCAGTGTTATGTATACCATTTTCATTGAATCTTTCAGTTTCATTCTAATAACATTGCTGGCCAAGACTACTTTGGCTGGCTAAGTGGATCTATAATAAATAATTATGAATCTTTAACTCCTAACATTATTATTCTATTTATATATTTGTTGCTTGTGTCTAGAAACATTAGGGATCCAGAAGTGTAAAATCGTTATTTAATGATTTGACTTATTTCTTGGTAAAGCATTAACTATATGACAAGGGTTCTTCTCTACAAGTATTTAGCTATTTGAAAGGATTGCTTAATCTAAGAAATATTTTAGGCACAGATATAGCTTTTGGAGTCATGATCTGCAACAATCAGTTCTGCAAAATTAGACCTATCATTTTATTTTTGGGTCCCAAGGCCAGCCCTGGCCTTTTCTAGACTTAGGCCCATTTTCTTGGCCCCACACACAATGAAATGGATTGCCATTCCACTAGGGCCGGGGCAACCCCCAAATGCACATTTTCTTCTACACAAACATTTCTTCGCTGCTGGAGCTCGACAGCAGTATCGGCGGCAGCACAGTGAAGTTTGACAGCAACACTGACGGCAGCAATGGTGGACCTCGACTGTAGCTCTTGATGGCAGCTCTCGACAGTAGGACACGGTGGGTCTCTTAAGGTCTCAAACATCTTGTGTGCTTTCTTAACCCTTTGATACTCCTCTTTAGCTTCTTTGGATGCTTGAACTTGTATGTCTTTCAACTTGTCTAGAGTCTCTTGGCATGATTTTAGAGCTATGACTGCCATCAAAGTTCTTGCATCGATGTCTTCTATCATTGTCCCAACACCTAAATCATCTTGCAACATTAAGTTAGTGTGGAAAAGGAAAACCAGATTGATGAAATGTGAAGTATATTAAAACTGAGATTACCCTTTTGTGCTCTGACCTTTATGAAACGTGAGATTATACCCAGTTCATACCTATTTCCCTCTTAAGCCAATATCTTTGTTTTAGTTGGTGTAGTTCTTTTAACAATTTTTGTTTTACAATTTCCAGCATATAGTTTTGTTTTTCCTTTAGAATGAGTTAGTATAGGTACCATATTTTGATTCTTCTTAGGACTTAGGTAGGTTAGTTTACATACAACTCTATATTGATGAAATGAATTTGCTTAGTCTAGTTTGATTGTAGTTTTTGTTTCTGTAATTGAATTCTGCTAAGTCCAGTGAATTTTCTTTTAGTTATAGTCTAGTATAGTAGCATAGTTAACTTCTGCAGTTTTAATTTTTAATAACTAGAAAGATATAGTTGTAGATTAGTTCAGTGAATTTGAGTTTCTTTAAATAAATATTAGAGCTAGTTAGAAGTAGGAAGTTAATTTTTAGATTGTTCTGTTTAACTGCAGTACTTTTAGGCTAGTGTAGGGGCATTTTCAGATTTTGGTTTTATAATTCTAGAGAGTAGATAATTTTGAGATGGTTTCTAATGGTAAATTTAGGTTTGTTAACATAGTTATGATGATATTTTGGTAGTTTTATCATTACCATATAGGTTTAGGACAGTTTTAAAATTTTCTGCATATTACAATATCATAACTGAGTCCCATTTGTTTCCTTGTTCTACCAACAAACAAATCTCCAGATTTAATGAATCCTGGAATTCTTCCAGTGATTGTCCAGAATGGTAAATGTGCCACTGCTTCTTTCCTCCCTATTGAAACTATTGCAATTGCTGAATGTGGTTTGAAGTTTCCATCCTACATTCTCTTGCTCCCTGTATTATCATCTTCAGGTTGTTCACAACAACTTCAGCCTGCTGCTGTGCCAATAACCATTGCTTCATTTCCTGTTGTGTGGAGTTCCATTAAAAAACCTCTTATTAGGTGGCTTGTAAGAAGATTAAAATGCCATTGATTTATGGCATTTTAACCAATTTATATGGGACAATCATCAGAAAGTTGTTCAATAGTTTTTGGCGTCTCGAAGGATAAGTGCACAAGTTTGAATGAATAAGCTACTCATGCTTAAGTGTTCAACTGTGCTAGTTTGGCTGATTTCATGGTGTCATCATTGAAAGCTTCTGATCACCGCAGGTATCTCAGATGTTTGCAACAAGTGAAGCAAGAGTACTGCCTTGTCAAGAATAAGCTTGAAACACTGTTCAGGGTATTAACCAGAGGAAAAACTTAAAAAATTGAGTATCCTTCTATTTACATTCTGGATTTGTAATTTATATTTCTTTTATGAATTATTGATGCAGCTTGAGCAACAGATTGTGAGAGTTGGTGGGTCAATCCCTACGAAACTGAGTTTCAGTGGGTGACTGGGTGGGTTTGTAGAGATGCTTGTGTTATGATTTTCATCTTTGTTAAAGATTATCTTTTATCTTATGGCCATGGTGAATGTGCGGTTTTTGTGAAGATATAAGATTCCATCCAATGTACCTTTTCCTTCACCAAAAAGCTCTTCATAATTTATAATCTATTGCATGCTTTAATGAAGGATGATAGCATCATCAAATGATCTTTGCCTCTTGTATTTCTCTTTCGAACAAGGGTTCGATATATTTTTTATTCTTTAGATATGATGTTTTTTGTTTTAGCATTTGATCACTGTGAGAAATGGAGAGGATTAGGAGAAAATATCCCCTTGTGTTTTGAATACACTAAGGGTAGTTTTATTTATAGTGAAACATAAGGGCCAATGCCCTTAATACAGAATGGGCTAAGCCCAACTAACAGAAAATAAATCCTTAACATCTAACACTCCCCCTCAAGCTGGAGTATATAAATCATATGTTCCAAGCTTGTTACAAAGATAATCAATTCTAGGTCCTCGTAAGGACTTAGTGAATATGTCTGCCAACTGGTTGCTTGAGTTAACAAACTCAGTCTTGATGTCTCCGGATATGATCTTTTCTCGAATAAAGTGACAATCAACTTCAATGTGCTTGGTTCTCTCATGAAAGACAGGGTTAGAGCTGATATGGAGAGCAGCTTGATTATCACATATAAGTGTCATTTGAGTGACATCTCCAAATTTCAATTCACTGAGTAATTGTTTAAGCCACACAAGCTCGCAAGTAGCTGATGCCATAGCTCTATATTCTGCTTCTGCGCTGGACCTTGCCACAACACTTTGCTTCTTACTTTTCCATGATATTAGGTTGCCACCAACAGAGACACAATATCCAGAAGTAGATCTCCTATCAGACGGGGAACCAGCCCAGTCAGCATCTGAATAACAAACGATTTTTGTATCGTTGTTAGGACCATATAGCAAACCTTTTCCAGGTGATCCTTTAATATACTTCAGTATGCGAACAACCGCATCCCAATGGTCTTCACATGGGGAGTTTAGGAATTGACTCACAACGCTAACTGCGAAGGAAATGTCAGGACGTGTAACAGTAAGATAGTTTAATTTGCCAACTAGTCTTCTGTACCGTTTAGGATCTGAGAAAGGCTCCCCCTGATTTGGTAGGAGTTTGATGTTAGGATCCATAGGTGTCTCAACAGATTTAGAGTTCATTAACCCTGTTTCCTCCAAGATGTCTAACGCATACTTCCTCTGAGATATGACAATACCGGTGTTGGATTGTGCTACTTCAATACCCAAAAAATACCGGAGTTTGCCAAGATCTTTGGTTTGAAAATGATGGCAAAGGTGTTGTTTCATCTTAGAGATGCCAAGATAGTCACTTCCTGTGAGAACAATATCATCGACATACACTATTAAGTAGATACATCCAGCATTTGAGTGGCGATAGAACACTGAATGATCCGCTTCACTGCGAGACATACCAAATTGTTGAACAACACAGCTAAATTTACCAAACCAGGCCCGAGGAGATTGTTTTAAGCCATATAAGGATTTGCGAAGACGACATACCAATCCAGATGACTCCCCCTGAGCAACAAAGCCAGGCGGTTGCTCCATATAAATTTCTTCATGCAAATCACCATTAAGGAAAGCATTTTTGACATCAAGTTGGTGAAGAGGCCATTGGCGAAGAGCGGCCATGGCAATGAATAGGCGAACAGAGGTCATTTTTGCCACTGGAGAAAAGGTATCACCATAATCCAAACCAAAAATCTGTGTGTAGCCTTTGGCAACCAATCGAGCTTTGAGACGATCAATAGTGCCATCAGGACCAACCTTGATAGCATACACCCACCTGCAACCAACAACAGACTTTCCAGATGGTAATTGGACAAGCTCCCAAGTTCCACTTTTCTGTAAAGCACTTAATTCATCCAGCATAGCTTGACGCCAGCCAGGATGAGTTAAGGCGTCACCCACAGAGTGGGGAATGGACACAGAAGAAATGGATGAGAGACATGTATAAAAAGATGGTGACAATCTGTGGTAACTAAGAACAGTATAATGGGGAGAAGTGTTACGGGTAGAGCGTATACCTTTACGAAGGGCAATGGGCAGGTCAGACTCATTTGCTGGAGCCGGAGGAGACACAGGAACCGGCACTGGAAGTGAGTCATGAGGGAGACGATTGCGACGACTATACACCTGAAGGGGTGGTGGTGAAGGACGATCCTGTGGTGAATGAGAGTCCAAAGAAGGAGGAGACAAAATGGGTGGAGCATCACTAGGAGAATCACAGAAAATAGGAATATCAACAGTAACAGGTGGAGGTTCAAAACTCGAAGATAGATGTGAAAAGTAGAAAGAAGATTCATCAAAAGTAACATCAGCAGAGATAAAATGACGATTGAGGGAAGGGGAAAAACACTTATAGCCCTTTTGTGACCGTGGAAATCCTAAGAAGACACATTTGTGAGACCTAGGAGATAACTTATCAAGACCAGGACTAAAATCATGAACAAAACAAGTAGACCCAAAAACTCTAAGAGGTAAAGGATGTAGAGGATCTTGAGGAAACAAGATAGAATGAGGGATTTTGTTATCTAAGACGGAAGATGGCATGCGGTTTATAAGATAACATGCCGTGAGAACGGCGTCACCCCAAAAACGTGAGGGTACTTGACCATGAATTAGAAGAGTACGAGTTGTCTCAATAAGGTGTCTATTCTTGCGCTCAGCCACCCCATTTTGTTGAGGGGTATAAGCACATGAGGTTTGGTGAAGAATACCATGAGAAGCCATAAAATGTGTAAACGATTGAGAAAGGTATTCACGACCATTATCACTACGTAGAGTTCGAATAGAAACCCCAAACTGTGTTTTTATTTCATTGAAAAATAATTGGAAAATAGGAAACAACTCAGAACGATTCTTCATTAAAAACAACCAAGTACATCTTGAGTAGTCATCAATAAAAGTAACAAAATACTGAAAACCTAAATTGGACTTAACACGACTAGGTCCCCAAATGTCAGAATGAACCAATGAAAAAGGGGACGATGCCCGTTGTGAGACACTACGAGGAAAGGAACTACGAGTATGCTTTCCTAACTGACAAGACTCGCACGACAAACTTGATAATTGTGACAATCTCGGGACAAGTTGTTGTAGTTTGGCAAGACTAGGATGACCTAACTGAGCATGAAGAAGGGATGGTGACTCCATGATTACGCCAACATGTGGAGAAGGGCGGAGATGGTATAGGCCATGAGACTCACATCCTGTGCCAATCATGTGTTTCGAACTCCGGTCCTGCAACCAAACAGAATCTTTAGTAAATGAGATAACACAATTAAGGGTACGAGTTAGACGACTTATGGACAATAAGTTGAAAGGAGACCCGGGAACATAAAGTACATGATCAATGGATATGGACGGAAAAATATCAACAGTACCAACACCATGAGATGAGACTCTAGACCCATCAGCCATTGTTACCGAGGGTAAGTTATCCGGACATGACAAAGAAGAAAATAAGGACTTGTTACCAGTGATATGATCGGTGGCGCCTGAGTCAAGGACCCAAGATCCGAGGGAGTGAAAGTGAGTCAGACCAACAAAAGGTGTACCTGTACGTGCAACAGATGCAGATGTAGTGGAACTAGAGTGCTGACGATCCTCATACCATCTGAGAAATTCGTTAAAGATTGCAGGTTTTTCTACGGTATTAGATGAAGTAGGAGGGTCTCCAGATGGTTCAGAATTGGCCATTGCTACAGGTCGAGGAGGTCGTCCATGAAGTGCATAACATTGATCAATTTTGTGGCCTAACTTGCCACAGTGGTCACATTTTGTAACACGTCCTTTATTTTGCCTGCGAGGCCGACTTCGATCATTACGTTGGATAGCCATAACTGAGGAGTCATCAATATGAGGAGATGTCTCAGTGACTGGTTTGCTCGGTATACGCAGAAGAGCTGAACAAGTAGAAGTAAAGTTGGGTATGACAGGAGAACCCAAAATCTGATCACGGACATGAGAGATATCATCAGAGAGTCCGTATAAAGCCAACAACATGAAGAACTTTGATCGTTGTTCCAGTTCTTCAGCAGGAGTGGGAGCAGGAGGTAATATATCATTAAAATCATGAAGAAGGGCATGAATTTTACCCAAATATTCGGCCATGGGACCATGATTGCGTGGACCAATAACAGTTAATAGGTCCTGACAAACACCATACAGGCGTTGAGTGTCATTTGTGTACAACAACTTCGCCTGTGCCCAAACTTCTGAACATGTTTCATATGATCGAAACATTTGTTTCAACGAGGAGTGAATGGTGGATTTTATGATAATGCATAGCTGAGCATCAATTTTCATCCAGCGGGAAGTGTCATCCGTTGTAGCAGTAGTCACATCTTGAGTAAGGTGATCTAAGTACCCTTGACTCTTCAACCAAAGTTTGATGTCAGACGCCCATGTTGCATGATTTGTGCCATCTAACTTGTCAATAGACAAGTGTACATTCACATAATTGGTGTATATTGAAGGATCAGAAGAAGAGCCACCAACATAAGTGTTCGTAGAAGAGGAAGATGCCATGGAGAAGGAGAAACCCTAAAAATCCAAAGTGCTCCGATTGACGCAACGATCACAGATCCAGAAAGAG
This sequence comes from Vigna angularis, assembly GCF_016808095.1. Classification (NCBI taxonomy): domain Eukaryota; kingdom Viridiplantae; phylum Streptophyta; class Magnoliopsida; order Fabales; family Fabaceae; genus Vigna; species Vigna angularis. The sequence goes on along the minus strand of NC_068978.1, from coordinate 13,528,001 downwards.
GACGAGGAGGCGATCACGGCGGTCCAGATCGGCGACGGAACTCTCCGGCGACGCGCCGTCACGCGCGGTGGGAAGCGGCGGCTCCGGCGATTCTGGCGGCGGCGCGTGGAGGCGCGTGACTGGTCCGTTGGCTGTGATATTTGTACCACGGTGGTCGCCCGGGCGAGACGATGCCGATGATGTGGTCGTCGGTCAATTCTGGAACTCCGGCGGCGGCGGAGGCGGCGGCGGCGGCGGCGGCGGAGGCGGCGACAGCGGCAGCCACAGTGGCGCGGCGGCGACGATGAGTTGTGCCGGAAACTAGAGTTGGCTGGACCTAATCCTATGCTCTGATACCATGTGAGAAATGGAGAGGATTAGGAGAAAATATCCCCTTGTGTTTTGAATACACTAAGGGTAGTTTTATTTATAGTGAAACATAAGGGCCAATGCCCTTAATACAGAATGGGCTAAGCCCAACTAACAGAAAATAAATCCTTAACATCTAACAATCACAAACATAAGCCTTCAATTGCCATATGTTTCTTTGCAGAGGTGTTTTTATTATGCAGTTCAAGTTGGGTTGGGTTTGTTGTTGTAGAAGTGACTATTTGTTGTTTCTACTTTTATTATTATATTTTTTTCATGCTAAAAATGAAGGTTTGTGGGCTGTTCCTGACGCATAGGGCTGCTTCCATTGGTCACTATTATATATGTATTCCAACTAAGAAATCTCATTGCCAATTGCATTATAACAAAAATAACTGATGAGTTATCGAAGGCATTTGAATCTGAACGAATCAAGTATGGCTAACTGTGTTTGCAGTTTATGAGTTATGGTGTTAGGTTCCTGAGTTGGAAACTTAACTTAAGACAATCTAATCACACAAACAAGAATTAACACTATAAAAAGAATGGGTATTAGTATTGATATTCAAAGAAAGTATACAGGTAGCGCTAACGGAGGCCTAATCCCCCCTCTTAGCCCTAATGGAGGCCTAATCCCCCTCACAAGGTTCAAGACCTGTCTGTACTAAGAAAATAACTCTCACAAAATTATTAAAAGGATTATTTATACTCTCTCTCCCTCCTAACAGTCTAACAAACTCTTTTGCTCTTTACTTATATTCTAAACCCATTATCCATTATACCCTACCACCCCATATCCTAACATTACACCCCGTTGTAGAACAACCTTGTCCCCAAGGTTGGAAACGGGAGGCTAGATCTCATGGCTCCTCTTCATCATCGTGTTACCATATGGAGGAAACCTACTAGCTATGCCCTCCAATTTAAATCAGGAGGCTTGGGTGGTGGCAAATCCTCCTCCAATGATTTCCATTCTTCATCACGGGGAGGGTATTGTAATAGATGGAACAGTGAAAGAGACAGTTTCACCGAACGGTAAAGGAAGCTTGAACCGAACGACCGAGGTCCTCTGCACCGAACGATAGAGTAATGATGAACCGACAGGTAAAGGACGCTCACCATAGTTAATTTTCCTCGTCTAGAGTTACTTCGCCTCTTCGTTCTGCTACCGTTCCTCCTATAATGGTCAATACCATTCGGTCCCATATCAGACCGTGCAACTTCATCGTTTTTGGTTGAATAGGGCCTCCAACTATGTCTAATTCTGTCTCAGCTCCTTCACTCTCCTCCTCTTCATCCTCCGCCAACCTAACCATCCGCCGACTCCTTTCTAGGATATAAGGGCCTGGACCGAACGGTCCCCAACACCTGAAACACCTTCCCTCCTTTCTCCGTTTCAGGAATTCTGAGTAAGGCAGATTTCAGGTGTTCCATACTAACCCTACACTCTCGGTGGCTTCCGATCGGCCTGGTTGAAGTCGCACCGCTCGGCCACTCTCGATCGGCATGGGCTATAACAGTTGTCCTTGGACCGCTCGGCAACTCTCGATCTTCCTGGTTTATAGCGATTGGTCTCGGACCGTGTCACCTCATCGCTCGTGCGTCCCTCGGACAACTGGTCTTCTATGGCCTCAGACTGCTCGACCACTCCTGATCGGCATGGGCTATAGCACTTGTCCTCGGACCGCTTGACAACTCTCGATCTGCCTGGTTTATAGCGATTGGTCTCGAACCATGTCACCTCACCGCTCGTGCGTTCCCCGGACAACTGGTCTTCTGTGGCCTCGGACTGCTCGGCCACTCCCGATCGGCATGGGCTATAGCACTTGTCTTCGGACCGCTCGACAACTCTCGATCTGCTTGGTTTATAGCGATTGGTCTCGGATCGTGTCACCTCACCGCTCGTGCGTCCCCCCGGACAACTGGTCTTCTATGGCCTCGGACTGCTCGACCACTCTCGATCGGCATGGGCTATAGCACTTGTCCTCGGATCGTTCCATGACTCTCTAGAACTCCTTAACATCCCTTGTGATCCGCATCGCCACCATCCGTTCCTGCGGTTCTTGCTGCCAGACTTCATTCCGGATGTCCTCTTTCAATCTCGCAAGAAAATATCCTAACAGCTGCTCGTCTGACACCCTCTTCGTTCGACCTGCCAATATCTTGAAGTATTGTACATACTTGTCTAGCGTCCTCGTCTGTCTCAGTGTCGTCAACTGCTTAACAATGGTTCTAAACCTTATCACCAGGGCTTCCATCAAACTATCCCATGAACGATTTTTGCTTTCTCCTTCCAAGCTTTGAACCAGTAGCCAACGCTCCCCTCCATGCTCACATACGCCAATCGTACCTTCTCCTCTTTCGCTACTCCTTGTAATTCGAAGAATATCTCCGCTCGAGCAATCCATCCCATCGGGTCGAGCCCTTCGAAAGTGGGTAATTCTACCCGTTTCACTCGATTAGGTGGTGCGTCTCCCGGGTCGTCCTCCAGTTCTTCCTCCGAGCTCTCTCTTCTCCTCTCCGAACTCTTTCTTCTCCTCTGCCGATTGTTATTATTGGACCCCTGACTTCCTTCCGAATTTCGTGCACACAAGTTTGGAATGGTAAAACAAACTTGCTCAAATGTGAAGAAAGCACTGAAACAGCCAGATTCATCAAATGACAGTAGTAGTTGCCAAAAATGCAGAAATATTCCACCAAAATTGCACTAGAAAAGGCTTCAAAATTGGTGGTTTTAAACCAAAAATTGGTAGGAAGTGATGCAATAGCTATATTGAGTGATCAAACAACTTTGTGTGATGATTTTACAAATGTGCAAACTATTACAGAACTCAGAAACAAATCACAATGCAAAATGATTGGTACACTTCCATTTAATTCACAATTTTGATGGTTTAAAAGGTGATTCTGCATATAGGCATAAAAATGACCATTTGAACAGTGCACACAACTTTAAAATGGCAAACTAAACTTGCTCAAACGTTGTACATGCACAAACACAACAAGATTCAACAAATCATACTTGCTAGAGCCAAATATGCATGAAAATGTCACAAAAACTGCACCAGGATTTAGAATTCAGTGAAATGAAATTAAGACTACAGTTGCAATGACTCTAAGAAGGCCAAATTCACTAGATCTAGCTATAGAATATGAGCTAGCAGAGTTTGAGTGACCTAAAACACATGCAAAGATAGCAAGCACAGTGCAAAACTTGAGAGAAAGTAGCTATTATATTGTAAACCAGATTTTGATTAACTTAAATGCACTTTTTGAAATTCATTGGTTAATACAGATTGCTAGCACTTGAAACATATACAATATCATGAAATAAACTTGTCTCAAGCTTCAGGCACAACAAAACTGAACAAAAACAGTATTGACCATATCAAACCAAAAATAAATCTCTAATGTAGGATTTTAAGACAAAAACACTTTTTTTCTGGATGCTTTAGCTTATATAATCCAGTCTAGACATTGTCTTGTTGCCTTTTTAGATTGATACATTTGCTACACATGCATCTAAACTCAGGTTTATTGAAAAATGAAAGTTGGAACAGAATTAAACCAAATAAACAGTAAAACACTGCAACAATTGCACATGACCGTGATAGAACTGGAATTTGAAATTGAAAGTTGGAATGAACTCAAACAAATGAAATGCACCGATTAAAATGAAGAACAATTACTATGGAACAATGAATGAACACAAACATCCACAACAAACACGAAAAACAAATCAAATAGTGGCAGAACTGGAACAACACATGACAGAAGTGAAAAACGAAGGAAAATGTGACTTATCTCTTGATGCCAAATGATGGAAGCAGCTCCAAGCTCCAAGCTCAAGCGGCTCCACGACTCAAAGTGACGCAGCAGAATAAGTTGATGAATGAAAACGCAAGTGCACACCAGGTGTTCGATGGAAGGTTCAGTGTGTGTTTGGTGTGTGTTTGAAGCCTCACAAGCTCAGAAGGCCTTCCAAGAGGGAAGGAAGCTGGAGGAGAAGGTGTTGAATTAAGCACAATAAGGTTTGAACTCTGAGGATATGACTGGAGCAATCTTAACAACATTTCATAATCTCATCAAAGTTGGATTTTACATGGAGATGCACCTCTCTTTTATAGGTGAAGAGAGAGCTCTAAATCTAACTTTGCAAGCTTCTAAGATCACTAAAGAAGAGTATCTAAGACGCTACTAAGCTTGGGCTGCAAGTTCCATGCCAAAAACATTAAAAATGTGCGTCTTTTTAAAGCTGAAATCTGGTGCAAAATGTCTGAGCGCGGGCTGGCAGTGGCTGAGCATAGAGTTCAATCCAGAATCCATTTTTCAATGCATTTCTAATCTGGAAGCTATCTTCTCTAATCCAGAAAACACCTATTTTCTACTCTTCTTTGATTCCTTTGCTTCCTTTGGCTCACCAAGCTTCTTTAGGTGATTGTCCATGGTCTTCAACCTTTATTTAAGACCTACAAAACAATGCAAATGTTATTTAGCAAAGAGAATTCATCTAAGATTTAGATAAGGAAAGAGCTTTTTGAAAGTCTTTATTCACTTCCCTTTCTTAGTCTTAGTCTAAGTTGATACTTCTTTGGATGAGAAATCTCTAAAGGAGTTACCATCATATTGGTAATATAATACTGCATATCTTTTAAAATAACATATTTATTTAGTGTTTCAAAAATGATACTATGAAAAAAAAATGCGTATATCATATTTGTTATAGATTTTCTTTCATCAATAACGCATTATTGGACATAAGCATATTAAAGAACTTCATTATAAGTTGGTAGGATACTTTTTAAGTAATAAAAAGGCTTAATAGCCTCTTTTGTCCCCAATTGTACTTGGTTGTGTCAATTTGGTCCTTGGTTTTAAAAAAGTGTCTACTTGGTTCTGACTTAATAAAATTTGTGTCAACATTATCCCTTCCGTTAAAAAAAAACAAACGGAGTTAATAATTTGATGATATGGCAGTTTCTTTTCAATTTTTTTTAATCTTTGGGCCACCTATTCCCTCCTGCCACGTCACGTCAGCTTTGCCTTCCCCAAACAGAAGAAACCTTAATTCCTCCACCGTCAGCCAAACCCTATCTGCCACCACCACCTTGTCGCGCCGCAACAGTAAAGTCCAAAACCCTATCCAACTGTGCCGCCACCACCAACACCGTCAATGCCGCAAAGAACCTGCAACCACCACATCGTCTTTCACCATCAATGCCATAACCACCCACACCGTGAAACCCATCCACCACCATGAACCATGCCGCGTTGTCACCACCATGTCGCGTCGTCACCACTATGCCGGAAATCGCACAACCAGGTTCGAACCTACCATCCATCATCAATCTCGCGCAACCCAAATCACCAACAACAACATCATCTTCTTCCTCACGATTAAGACCCAGAAAAACCCAGAAAAATTCCCAAATTTCAAACTCCCAATTCGTGCAAAACAAAAATGAAGGCTTACCATGTGGCAGTCCTTCCCCACCCAAAAATTAGGGTTTCAGATTGGGGAAGAGTGCTTCTACGCCGTTAACTCGCGAGAATTGGGTTTCGGCCTTCCCATCTGCGGTGGCTATTGGTAACATGATGGTGTTTGGCGAATTGGAGGTCTTTTCCTTTTCGCAGGTGGTGAATTCAAGTGGATGGAGGTGCGAAGATGCGAACTCGGATCTCGTAGGATGAGGCTTTTTTTCTGATTTTGAGGTTTGCAGGTTTGCACTTGGAGAAGGTGATGGAGGTGTGGTTGTTGTAGGTTCTCGCGATCCTGCAGGGAGAGGTTCGCTCTACGGCAGCGGCGGCATGGCGATTTAGGGTTTTGCTTGGTGTGGTGATTTCTGGTATGCAGGTTTGGTGATGGTGAAAATTGGTGGCGGAGCTCGCGGGTTTGATGGAGGTGGGAGATGGTGGTCGTGGCAGCTTCCGTGAGATCGTGATGGATGGTGCCTTGTGGCGGCTTTATAGCGCGGGTGGTGGTCTAATGAAGATGTTTCATGGTGGCGGCAGTGCATGATGTTAGTAGCGTCGTAGCTGTTGACGACGACGATTGTGGATGGTTTGGCAGCTAAGGTTTGGTGCTTGATGGAAGTTAGGATTTCTGAAGATGGTGATGACGTGGCAGCCAAGTTTATACTGTAAAATCCAATCTGTAAAATCCACCTCATCTCTCATTGACACGTTACCAATTTATACTACCATATCATCAATTCATTAACACCGTTAGTGTTTTTTAACGGAAGGGACAAGCAGACACAAAATTTCCCAAGTTAGGACCAAGTAGACACTGTCTTAATTAAAACCAATGACCAAATTGACAAAACCGAGCACAACTAGGGACAAAAGAAGCTATTAAGCCTAATAAAAATCAATGGTGCTTATAGTTTAGTCTTCGGATAATCTTATATATATGATTTTTGATTTTGTGTAGCAATTATAATTAATTGAATTTTAATTTAGATATTATGTAGTTGTAGAAAAAGTTATTTGTTAAATGTCAGTAATTATTATTTTAAATAAATATTATAATTTATTGAGTTGTATTTATAATGTTTAGATTTTTTCACTTATAAACTTGAAAATGAAAAAAAGATAAAAGTAATATTAGAAAAAAGACTTAATTGTTTACTTATTCTTCAGAGCGGTTAGTGTTTCATTTGTACTCTTTTTTAAAAACGTCTCTAGTGTGTCTTTATGTGATATAATTTGACTAATCAAATTCCTTTCGTTAAGTAGTTAATTCTGTAGTGACGGCACAAAAACATGTCATTTTCTTTTTCTCTTTTCACATGATTATCTTTGCAACTCATCCATTTCTTTCTCTCTCTTTTGTTTCTCTGAAATTTCTACTCTCTTTCGTTCTTTTTCCTTAATTAGATAAATTTGTCACTAATATTGACTTCAATTATCCAACTTTATTTCTGAAATGATGTTTTCAAAATCCATTATATAATTAAAGTGCTATAGGATATGAAAATGAAATAACGTTACACAATTATAAAATTTATTAAGACTTGTTACATAACAAAAATAAATAAAAAACTAAAAAAACACCTGTTCCCATAAATTTGATTGATTAACAATACATAATAACATTTTAATTTAATAATTAAACCAATTGTATAACGCTAATAGACATGATAACCATGGTGTTAAGGAAGATTTCATATTTCAAACATTTGTTTTTATTTCTCTAAGCCAGTAATATTGAATATTTGAAAAAGTTATAGCATAATATATATATATATATATATATATATATATATATATATATATATAAATATATACTATTCATTTAACTATTATTTTTATTTTTATAATCGTTAAATCACCAAATTTCTTTCACTATTATTGTTCATTTCCTATTTCATTTATGTTTTTAGGTTTTAAACCCACGTATTGGTTCAGTGAAAATATACTTTAACTAGATATTTTTAATCATCGTTTATTTAAAACTTTCAATTTGATAGTTTTTAAAATTTAAACATTCTTTAATTTGATATTTTTATAAAAATTATTTATATTTAATTTGATATTAATAATAATAATAATTTTATTATTTTTAATTATCATAAAAAATTCGAACAGTAATAAATGTGTTTTCACAAATAAATAATAATAAAGATTCAAATTTAAAATATCTCAATGTTATATTATTTTAATTAGATATCTGTTATAAATCTAAACCTATATATATAAATATATAAAGTGCATTTATTTTATTGTCATTAATTTTTTCATTTTATGCTTTAAATACATATATTTTTAAAATAAGTATATACAGAAGAAAATGACTTCTAGGGGTGAACAAATAGAACTGAACTGTACTGCACTACTAAAATCTGTACTGAACTAAAAACTAATTTGTCTAAACTGAACTGTAAAACAGTTCAGACAAACTGAACTGAACTGAACTGTTTTTTGTTTTATCAAACTAGACTGAACTGAACTATACTAAGTTGTACTAAACTACAATATAAACTAAACTGAACTACTAACTATACTAATTTTAAACTGAATTGTACTAGTTTTTAAACTGAATAGTATAACAATACACGTTCTTTTTAATTGAAATTTATTTTAATATTTATTTTATTTTATTCATAAGTGTCTTACAAATTAACTTTTTAATTATTTGATATTATTATTTTCTATTTTATTTATATTTCTTTTATTATTATATGTGTATAGAAATTATTTTATTATTTTATTATTTATTTTATTTTATTTTATTTTTTATTTTTTTATTTATATTTATTTTGTCATGAATATTATTTTACTTTTATATTTATTTTTTTAATTTTTTATTTATATTTTTTTGTTTTATATGTGTATATAATTTATTTTATCTTTTTATCTACTTATTTTATTTTAAAATAATTTTTTATTCATATTTATTTTGTTCTCTCGTAAAATTGTTTTATTAATCAATTATTTATTATTTATATTTTATTATGTAAAAATTAAACTAATATTTATTAATTATTATAATATAATAAGAGATGATACTAGAAAAATTACTCTTAATAAACGTTTGTTAATTTTTTTGTCATTTGATATTTCTATAATATTAATTATTTTTACTACATTACTATTTTTTTATGATATTTCATTATATATTCATTTAATTAAATTTAACGTTAAAAAATATATTTTAGTTTTAGTATGTAAAATACTATCATTTAAAAATAATAATATTGATATTTATTTTAAAGTAAGTTGATTTTTAAAATAAATAGTTATTTTTGTGTGCACTTACACACATTTTAATATCATTAATTGTTTTTTTAACATATTTTTACATATTTAATAATATGTTAAAGAATATAATATATTTAAAGTATTATTTTTTTATAGAGTCTTTTTTTTATGATTTATATTACTTAATCATTTAATAAAATTAAATTTAAAAAATATATTTTACTTTTATTACTTAAAATAATATTATTTAAAAGGTAATATACGTTTATTCATAAAAAAATATAAAAATTTGTGATAAAAAATTTTGTCTTAAAAAATTCATTATTAATTTTTTATTTGAACGGTTTCTTTTATTAATATTAATGTTTTCTTAGCAAAACGGAACAATTGAACGGGAACTAGAGAAAAGAAATGAGTAGATACAGTTCTCACAGTTAACTGAACCGAAACTGTTATAAGTTCAGTTTTTAAAAACTAAACCATAAAATAGTATACTGAACTTTTAGTAAAAGTGGATCAGTTTTTTTAAGTATAATATAGTATAGTTAACTATAGTACAGTACATATCAGTTATTTTTGCCCGGCCCTAATGACTTCTATATCCAAAGTATATTTTCTTATACTAATTATGTCTCCTCTAATGGTATAATTTTACCATATGCCTTATATAAATTAAATTTCGTGTTTAATTTTTATTTTATATGTTATTGATGAGAATGTTAGAATTTTTTATTCTCTATGTTTTCTTTTTTTCCCTAAAAATCATACATGTTGATAAAATAAATTCAAATTGGTCACAAGTTAGACTTGAAATTGGAAATTTTATAAACACGTAGTTATTAGGTTGCTATAACAACTTGCAGGACAAAATTTGTGACTCTCAAAGATTTATCATTATAGTGTGAAACTATTTTATATGTTTTTTTCTCAAAAAATGTAAGTACATCACGTCAGAGGAGCAGAGGAACAGAGGAAAGAGAAAAAAGTGGTAGACTTTTTTACCACATCATCACGTAGATAATTCTGTTTTTGCCAACTTAACGAAAGAAATTTGATTGGTGCAATTATACCACATGGGACACAATAGAGGCGTTTTTAAAAGCGGGTATCAACGAGACACTAACTAGTGAATTTGGAGACCAAGTAAACAATTAAGCCTAGAAAAAAAGTCCACATATTACAGTGTTTATTGTGAAAACATTGATTTCGAACTGTTTTAATTACTACTTGAATCGACATAGATTGGAACATATAAAGTAAAATACTTATAGTTAATTAGCTCCCTTCATGGATGGAATTGAGCTTTCCACGGTTGTAGATACAAAACTGAATTGAAGAATGATTAAGGCAATGAAATGGATGGAAGGTGTTTGAAGGATTGATGAAGAAGAACTCTCGGTGAAATGGAGTGGTACAAATTATGGTGCGAGAATGAAGCCTAGTAGGATTCTTATCTACGAAAGGTGGCTAGAGGAGATAAAACACTCTCTCTAGTCGTGACTTTGAAAGAAATGAATATGGATGATCTCAACATAGGTTCATTGATGAGAGGGTCGCGCCTCTCGCAAAAGTTGTTTATAAAAGAATGCAGTATAGACTAGGAAGTGACTCCTAGGTCGTCTCTCAAGGACCAATATTTGTGGTTCGGTCTCAGATTTAACACGAAGTGGGGGGGGGGGGTTGTTTTTGTGATTTTGGTTGAATGCGGTAAATTTAAAATTGGAAAACACGACTAAAATTAAAAACGTTGAAATAAATTTTAACGACGGTAAAAACTGAACGGTAAAAGATGGTAAAAATAGACAATGAAAAATTACACAGTGTTGGAAATTAAAACACGGAACAGTAAATATGCGGAAGACAAAATAATAGTGTAATTAAAATTTACCAAAAGCTTCAGTAAAAATAAACCGTAAAAACGACTCTTGAAAATAACATGAACAGTAAAACGTAATGACAGAATTTAATGGTGCAGAAAACAGTAAACGATAAAATTCAATAGATAAAATAAAAACACTTAACTAAAATTGAAATTCATTAAAATAAAATTACTCAACAATACAGATAAAATGAAATAAGACAACTGCTCTGTGACACACTACAAGCTTTAGAAATAAAATTCTACATGTGCACTGTTTGAAATGAAAATAACTGAGAGATCTATTGGAAGGGAAGAGGCGAGAGCCTCTTCCAGGCCGTGCACTAAAACTACTCCTAATTCTAATCTAAAATCCACTGATTTTCTTCTCTGCTCTGCTGGCAGCCCGTGACCTTCCAGTTTTGTTTTTGTCCCCCGTAGCATTTGACTTCCTTAACTCCTAGATGTCCAAGGAAATAGGTGGGACCCTTCATTTTGTTGTGTCCGTTTCTGCTTCAATTCCATGCTAGTCGAGAACACCATTCTCCTTGTGCAAAGCTAGACCGTGCTTCCTTCCTTCTCCTTTGTGGCCGTAGCTACTCTTCTTTTCCAGCCAACCATGCTTTGCACTTCTTCTTCAACTCATGGTAGCACCATTCCAGCCTTTGAATCACTTCTTCTCCCTGCTGACCGTGAAGGTGGCTATGTGTGCTGTCATCAACGTGCCTTCTCCTTTCCATTCATCCATGGCTTCTCTTCTTTCTTCCAATGGCTGGACACTCTCTTTATGGATGCTTCACCTTCTTCCAGGGCTGTGACACCACTCCAGCTCCTTGGATGTTAGCTGCTGCCCAACCTTGGACGCTTGGTTGTCTTCTCTTCCGTGTGTGCATCTCCAGGCTTTTGCACCAAAGTAGGCAAATATGCCTTCTTTATTACCAAAATAGGCAAAATTTGATCGAAAGTGAAGTCGTGGGGGGCCAAAACGACTTCAAAAGAAGAAGTCGTGCCCCCCTGCACGACTTCACAATGTTCATAGGTACAGTGTTGAAGTCGTGCACCCCAAAAACGACTTCTGGGTCCTGTAATCGATTACATTGATTTGGTAATCGATTACAGAGTGTTGAAATGGTGACCAGGCAGAAAACGTACTGGTAATCGATTACGACATTTCGGTAATCGATTACCAGCTTGATTGTGTAGCAAGAAGCACTCTGCGCTCTGAGCGAGCAGTGGACGCTCGTCAAGCGAGCAGAAGAGGACGCTCGTCCAGCAAAGACGCGCGCAGTGGACGCTCGTCCTGCAAGCAGAAGTGGACGCTCGTCCAGCGAAGACGCACGAGAGCACGCTCGTCCAGCGAGAAGGGGACGCTCGCCCTGTGGACGCAAGAGAGGACGCTCGTCCAGCTAAAAGAGGGGCGCCCGGGCGCCAGTTTTTGCGAGAAGCTCGCGCCCGGGCGTCGTGTAGGGTGGTCACGATTTCAACACTCTATAATCGATTACCGTCGTCAGAAGTCGTTTTTAGGGTGCACGACTTCAATACTATTCATATCAACCGTTTGAAGTCGTGCAGGGGGGCATGACTTCTTCAATTGAAGTTGTTTGGGCCCCCCACGACTTCCCCATTTTCGTAATATGGTTTGAATTTGCCCATTTTGGTAATATTAGAGGCATATTTGCCTACTTTGGTGCAAAAGCCGCATCTCCAGCTCCAAGCTGCTGTATTTGAGAAGAACGGAGGGGCTGCTGGACTTGGAGATGGCTGGACGGGTTGCTGCATCCTTGCTGCTGGACCGTGAAGGTCTTGTGTTGGGTGTGCTGTTTCTCTTCACTTTGCAGCAATGAAAATCTTGCTGTAACATGCTTTTGTGCTTCATGCCGCAACACTTCCATTTATCAATTGAAAAATCCAACTCTCTTTTGCATGTGGGCCGTGAGCTTTGATTGGAAAAGCACTTCAAAAATTCTGCACCAAGCTAAAAACCGTGAGCTTTGGCAAGAGTGGTGGTCCCTTGTGTTTTTTCTCTTCAAAGGCCAAGAAGCCAATTGAAATATCATGCCAAAATGACTTGTCCACCATGGGGCCATGTGTTTGTTTTAAGAATCAAAAGCATAGAATTATTTTGGAGCTCCTTCATTTGGACGTAGGCTTTCAAAGTGGTGGCCCCTACTCTTTTATGCCAAATGCTAAGCCATTTAAAAAGTAAGAAAGAGGATTCCTTAGCTAGCTAAAAATCTGCCGTGAGTTTAATTCCATGTGTGGCCCCCTCCTCTAATTCCAATTTGCCTTTCCTTGTGTGTATATTGCCGTGGCCTTCCATTCAATATGTGATGCTGGCTGAATTTTCCAATGGGCCAAGGTGGTATGGCCGTGACATTTACTTAGTAAATGTGGCAGTACAATTCTCATCTTCCAAGAGCTATAAACCGTGACACCACCTTTCCAACTTTAAATAAAATTATTCCACCTCAAGTTTCCACGGATCAACACACAGATTAATTCAATGCAGCGCGGCTTCGACTAGATAACACAGTGTGTAAATAAATATTCTTCCAAATGTCCTAAAATATTTACAGAATTTTTCCTGCACTCAATAATGTAAATAATTATTCTCAGATAATTCAAATTAAGTAAAATAAGAATTTCTGATCAAATTAAGCACAACCAGTGAACACGAGAAAATACTGGACAATTATGTACAATTCCCTGATTAATTCTTGTACAGTAAACTAAGTGAAGTGAAGAAAATATTGATTCATCATTCATTACCATAAGCATCAAAGTAAGTACAAATGATGGAGGAGAGGTGAAGTTTTAGCATGATGCATGCCTCTCCACGATGCCTAACTAAGATCCCGATGATCATGCATGATAAATGGATCAAGTCCCAGGTATTAGGCACATTTACAATGCTTAAAACATGAACAAACATGTGCTACACATGCTAAAGAAGCAAGTTGACTCGCATGTGCTGAGCACTTGAGGTTAAGCACTAGGCGAGTCTTCTTTTTTCCAAGTGAACAAGTTCCTTACTTCTCCTTCCTTGGAACAATAAAGGAAAATTTAAGAGGCTGGAGACACTCATCATCTTTTTTGTTATCTATCCCTTTTTTAGTGCTCAAAATATCTAGAGTAACTAACTCCCTTATTCATTGGGGTTGAACGTAATATATCTTTATCCATCGTGATTTTTGCTATTTAATATATTTCCTTTCCATTACTTTTGTGTTATGTTCATATTATTAGTTGCGTTATTATTGATGGCTTATTATATGGTATTTGATTATTGGAAAATAATTTATAATCTTGATTTGGATATAATAACTAATAGATTTTGCTTATATATATATAAAGTTTAATCAAATAGTCATTATAAACATATGAACTTAATTCAAACTTCTAGTAAAAATATCTAAGAGATTAGGTTTTTATCAGTAAAGTTTAAACTTGTCTTCAAGGAATTAGGACTCATTAGATTAAGTGTAAATGCTAGAGTAAAAAAGTTGGAGGTATGTTGTTTAGTGTTTTCATTTTGAATTGGTACATGAACTCAAGCTCGGTGAAGTCTCTACCACATATTTTACATCATAAATTCTATATTACAAATAAATTCATTTCATTATCATAGTTCTTAGTCATAATCAGTAAATAATCATAGTTTCACTTAACAACACTAGTCTCTCGGGAAAACAATATCTAAAATTTTCACTTTATTACTTGTACAATTTGATACACTTTCTAATATCATAACATCTTCTTCCAATAAAATCTAGAAAGAATAACTTATAGTTTAAATCTTTTATTCTTTAGTAGATTATAAACTACTAGCAAATGACACAAATCCCTGTGTCCATAAAGATCTCTTTGCAATGCGTTTGACATTCACTTCTAAGCATTTAATATGTTCACTTTGAACTCAAGTTTCACAAATTAAAATTGAACTTATATTGCAAGCATTTAGTATGTTCACTTTGAACTCAAGTTTCACAAATTAAAATTGAACTTATATTGCAAGCACTCATTGTCCAATTAGAATTGGTAGAACTTGATGTCAAAGTGCACTTTAAATATGCATTAAAAATTTGTTATGAATATAATGTATATGAAGTAGAATTTTAGAAAAATAAACTTTATAAATATAGATTAGAAATTAAAGAAAGAACCTAGAAAAAACAAATATTTATTGAAGTTAAATTTTAGTTAACATATATTTAGCTATTTTCAAAAAGTATGTTACTTGATTGGTTTAGTTTTGTAATGTAAATTTTCGTACGTATTAGTATTAATATTTAGGATGTGGATCACTTATAATTTATATTATCTAATTTTTGAAAGTTTGTAACATCTTATTTTTAAGAAAATATAACTATTAAAATAAAACATAAAATGATTTATATTCAAAGTAGGTGATCCATAGCTTGGGGCTATTACAATTATCCGAAATAATCATAGTAACATGATATATACATACATATACAACTCAAGGAAGCTTATAATACTTATAATATGTTCTACAATGTTTCTTAAAAGATCTTACATACATATATAACTCTAGTCTAAGAACTCAACGACTACATCATTTCCCTCTTGAGACAGATGACCTCCTACTTGCTCATTTGTTTACACTAATCAATGATGATCATTACAAAACCCTAAAAACACAAACTTGACCTACCTCGGAGACCAAGGTGAAAATCTTCTCCATTAGGAGGTGGACATGTGGCCACTACCTTAGGAGAATCCTCTGAAATGAGAGCATGACACATGGCCACACTTATCAAAGGTGGGGTGTCCCACACCAACCTAGGTTAAAAACTTTGACCACATGAGTCAACATACTAAGGAACGTCCACTTAGGTCAACATTAAGTGTTAACTTTTGTTGACCCAAGTTGACAAAAAATTATATACTAAATAAAGGGTCCAAAAAGAAATCCTAGACTACTTGGCCCATAAAATTATACACTACTTTATCACCATGTAGTACACTTACAATAGTCATAAAGAGTTATATCATACAAATAAGGACTCGTCTAGACTCAGTTATCTGGAAAAAATGTATTGATGTCGAACTACATGAAAAGTTTGCAGTGGATAACCTCCACCTACGAGGGTTGTCCTTTTCCTGTCATCTAAGCTCCAAATTTGTTCTATAGACAAGGACCTCTCCTACTACTCTTACCACCTAACTCATCCTCCTCTATGTGAGTTTGAATGGTTAGTAAAGTGTCAAGATAATTTTCAATATGAATCCCTTCTTCAATGCATACCCTAAGAAACTTAAATCAAAAGGATTTCCTCTATAGAATCCCTTACATTCTCATTAGTTCATACCTTATCAACATACATACTTTACACTTCATATCACACTCTCAAGTATAGCACAACTTAATAACACATATACAAACTATTTTAGATTTTTAAAAAAAAATTGAAGCTTCCACAAAACACATAAGTGTTCTTTCATTCGAATTAAATACAATTGAATCAAGAATTCACTACAAAAAGAATCAACTTAATTGGTTAACTATGTAAAATGTTATGCACCAAACAAGCAACAGTCAAAGCTTTCAACAACCTATACTACGAGAATCATACGTGAAAAATTTCTCTAACTACAGATCTCTAATCAAATATCCCAATGATAAAAATTAAGAACCATATGTCTAGGACCTGCTGTCAAAATTTCTGCTCGATTCGACGGTTAACAAAATGGAAAATCCCATTTTTCTCGAGATGACTCGGACTAGGAAAACAAAGTGGCGCTCAGTGTGGCTGATGAGTCAATATTTTATTGACTTTACTTAGCTTATTGTACCAGATTTAATGAAGGAATTGTGCTTGAATATACAGTATTATCCTATTTTCCCTAATTGTGCTTAATTTGATTAGAAATTCTTATTTTAACTAATTTGAAATATCTGAGCTAATTACTTTGCAAGGAAAATTTTGGAAATAGAAATTGAGACATTTGAAAGGATATTCATTCACACACGGTATTATTTGACTGAAATAAGCTACACTGTATTGATTTATTTTGTGTTGAATAAAAGAAAGATGTAGAGATCCTGGAGACTTCAAGAAAAATTGCAGTTTGGTTTGGCTTAAACAAAGCACCTTCAATTCATTTTCTTTTGGAAGAAAACAACTTAATTCTTTGTTGATCTCTTAATTTCTGACGGCTGCAACATGATTTAAATTTTAGAACTCTTGATGGTTGCAAAGAGGTGCACCTTACGGTTGAAGTCAAATCAGCACATGCCTTCACGTGAAAGAGGAAAAGTCCTTCATTTCTTGATTTTTAGGAGGCATTAGATGGCTTAGAGATGCATCTCACGGTTGAAATAAATTGGAGACATAGGCACATGGCTTGACTTGAAATGTGCACTAACAATTGGAAGACCACACATTGTCCACATGTCTCGGCTGAATTGGTAAAATGGAAAGTGGAATTGATATCATAAATGTGTAAGGGTGCTGCACGTGAAAAGCTTCCAGCCACCATCCATTTGAGAGTGAGTACACGCACACTTGCTGTCCAGCAAAGAGTACATGCACATTCCAGAGCAAAGGTGTGTTCACGGTATTTTAGGGAATTGTAGAAATGGAGACAGCTGCATGGTATTTTATATTCTATTCAACCAAGATGCTTCCAACCATCCATTATACACGGACCCAAGTCAGCAGAAGTTGCCACATGAAGAATTAAAATAGCGTGGTGTTCAAAGTGAGAAAGAGGATCCAACCAATGTGAAAGACACTTAATACTAAAAAAATGATAATGCTCCATGTGCTATGTGCTGATATTTATTCATTTCTTCAACCACCACTAGTGCTTCCAACGTGGATAGAGCCAAAGTAGGACATAAGAGACAAAGGCATGGGAATTGAGAAGAAATGGTGTGCAGTCACGGCCCACAATGAATTTGCTGAATGGATGGAAGAGTCTCGGCAGACAGCAGACCACATATCACACAACTCACGCAGCTGCCACAAAAGAAGTCCAGCCATCACACAAGAAATTCTTCACGGCCTTGGTGCAGCAGCAAACCATCCAGCATTCACACTTCACACGGACATGGAAGCAAAGGCAGAAGCACACACAAGAAGCAGTCAAACGTTGAACAGCAAGTAAGTCAGTAGTGGAGGTGGGTCATATAAGTGAGTGCTCCATGCATTAATCCTTAGTGTTACAGCCATTAATCCGGAGGGCTCCATCCACTTAAGAAATAATCATCATCTTGCAAAATGAGTGGAGAGTCCAATTAGCACAGGAAAATGGTGCACGGTTTTATTCAGATTTTTCTCTAAGTGTCCGAGGAGGTTGGTAGGAGGGGGTCGTGAGGTTCAGAGGAGAGGCAGACAGAGATGGAAGGTGTGTGAACGTGAGTAGGTAGTAGACAGATTCCAGTAGCATAGGAGTAAAGTAGGAAGCACCGTTTCTGTTCTGGAGTTCATTTTTCCCCCTCCCCCTTTGGGGAGGTTTTGGGGTTTGTTTTTATTTTACAGTTCATGTATTGAATCTTAATTTTCTAGTCTGCGTTTTTCATGTTAATGTTGTTGTTGTTTGTTTCCAGTGTTGAATGTAATTTACAGTCTGTGATTTTCAGTTGTTGAATTTTATTTTCATCTGCATTATTTCTCATCTACAATCCAGTTTCATTTTACTGTCTGAAATCAAATTGTTGTCATTTTCCAGTTCACTGCAAGTATTGTTCTGTTCAATTTCTGCTAAAATTGTTTCCTCCAGTTTCCAAATGCGAACTTTGATTCTGTCAATTTTCACTTCCAATTTACATTTTCAACTGCAATTTATGATTCTCTGCTTATTTTTACTGCCTGGTGATTTTCGTTTTCCTGTCATGTTTACAAAAGTCAAAATTCGTTTTTACGATTTTCTGAATTTATTGCTTTTAGTTTTTACTGTATTCTATATTTTTCATGATTTACTGTATTTATGTTTTCTGCACACAGTTTTAAATTTCGTTTTTACTTTTACAGTATGTTAATTTTATTGCCTTCAGTTTTTAATTCTGTTTGCTGTTTTTAAATTTCGATTTTAATTTAAATTTAATTTTTCTGCAATAAAAACAAAACAATCAAAACCCTCCCCCACTGCGTGTTAAAGATCTAAAACTGAACCGCAAAATAATTGGTCCTTGAGAGACGACCTAGGAGTCACTTCCTAGTAAAATATACTGCATTATTTTTGTATCAAATTTGACGGGTCGCGATGCTTGTACCAAATTTTGGCGTCGTTGCCGGGGACCAATGGTTCGGTTTGAGGTCTTTTCTGTAAATATGTGTTTGTCGTCTATGTTTGATTTTGTGGATATTTTGTGTGTCGAAAAAAAAAAAATTTTTGCTATCATTTCATGGTTGTAGGGTGTTGTAACTTAGTACATGACTAGGAGTAATCCTAGATTCATTCCACCCTTTGATCCTGAGATTGATAGGACGTTTCATAGGTTAATTAGGCATTCTAGGAATTTGTCTTTAGAGTCTGTTTTTGAGCCTGTTCCTTTAGATATTGTGCATCCTACTGTTGAGTACTTGTTGCATACTGCATCTACTGCATCTGTTGCATCTACACTTGATTCCGATTCTGATTCTATTATTTTTCACACTGAGAGCAATATGGCACAACCTCCACCTCGTGAGAGGACTTTTAGGGAGATGGCTGCACCTGATTTCGATGTTGAAAGCTTGTGCATCCAATATCCTGATGAGGACGTCCCATTTATTCTCAAGACTGGACTGATCCATTTGTTGCACAAGTTTAGTGGTTTTGCAGGTGAGAGTCCACATAAGCATTTGAAGGAATTTCACATTGTCTGTTCCAGTATGAAACCGCATGATGTTCCTGAAGAGCACATCTTCTTGAAGGCATTCCCTCACTCATTGGAAAATGTTGCTAAGGATTGGTTGTATGCTTTGGCGCCTAGATAAGTCACTAGCTGGGATGATCTAAAGAGGCTGTTCTTGGATAAATTTTTCCCAGCAGCCCGGACCACAACTATCAGAAAAGACATAACTGGATTAGACAACTTGCTGGAGAGAACCTGTATGAGTATTGGGAGAGATTCAAGACACATTGTGCTAGCTGCCCCCACCATCAGATACCTGAACTACTCCTTATCCAGTATTTTTATTAGGGTTTGAACAACATGGACCGGGGTATGATCGATGCTGCCAGTGGTGGAGCTCTTGTAGACACCACACCTGCTGAGGCCAGGCAACTGATTGAGAAGATGGCTTCCAACTCCCAACAGTTTAGCGCCAGGAATGATGCCATGGTGGTGAAGGGCGTACATGATGTTGCCCAGTCTTTATCAGCTGTTGAAAGCAAGTTGGAAGGCCAGATTAACTCTCTTGCGAAGTTGGTGACACAATTGACTGCCAACCAGAGATCGACATCTCCATCTACATCTGTCGCACGACTATGTGCTATTTGTCCTTCCAGTGTCCACTATACAGATGCATGTCCTTCTTTGCAGCATCCCGCTGCCTCTAATGTACCTCAGGCTTATGCTACGAACATCTACAACAACAGGCAGCAACAACAGCAAAATCATGACTTGTCCAGTAACAGGTACAACCCAGGGTAGAGGAATCACCCAAATCTTAGATGGAACAATGCGCCACAGCAACAGCAGCAGGCACCACCTTTCCAGAATGCTGGAGCTCCTAACAGATATGTGCCTCCGCCTATGCAACAACACCAAAGGCAACAACAACAACAACAACAAGAGGCACCAGCCCAACCAGTTGCCCAACCTTCCACTTCGTCTGGACCTTCATTGGAAGAGTTAGTAAGACAGATGACTATGCAAAACCTGCAGTTTCAGAAAGATAATATGCAATTTCAGCAAGAGACTAGAGCTTCCATACAGAGTCTCAATAACCAGATGGGTCAGATGGCTACTCAGATAAACCAGGCACAGTCTCAAAATTCTGATAAGTTACCATCCCAGACTGTGTAGAATCCAAGGAACTGTGCAGAATCCAAGGAACGTGAGTGCCATAACCCTCAGATTAGGGAAGCAGGTTGTTGTGCCTTCAGAGCCCGCTTCTACATCGACACCCGTGCCTGCTACTTCGCACAAAAAGGAGGACCAAGCTGGTCCAAGCAGGACAATTGAGGCAGGTAAATCTTCTTCTCCAGCCGGTGGTTCTTCTTCAGGAGGATCTTCTTCTTTTTCCACCACCACCGCAGCCGTACCTTCTCCATTGGTTGACCGACCTATCCCTCTTCCATTCCCTTCACGGGCACTTCCGAGCAAAAAGATGGAAGAGGTGGATAAAGAAATTCTGGAGACCTTCAGGAAGGTGGAGGTGAACATACCTCTACTTGATGCCATCAAGCAGATACCAAAGTATGCAAAATTCTTGAAGGAGCTGTGCACACACAAGAGGAAGATGAAGGGCAATGAGAGGATTAGCATGGGAAGAAATGTATCTACGCTTATTGGTAAGTCGGTCCCGCACATTCCTGAAAAGTGCAAGGACCCAGGTATGTTTTGCATTCCTTGTGTGATTGGAAATAATAAATTTGAGAATGCCATGCTTGATTTGGGTGCTTCTGTTAATGTCATGCCTTTGTCTATATATGAATCTTTATCTCTTGGTCTTTTGCAAACCACAGGCGTGGTCATTCAGTTAGCTAATAGGAGTGTTAGCCACCCAACAGGTTTCATAGAGGATGTCTTGGTTAGGGTTGGTGAATTGATTTTTCCTGCTGATTTTTACGTTCTGGAAATGAAGGAGGGATTCTCTCATGGATCCGCTCCCATTATCTTAGGCAGGCCATTCTTGAAAACCGCCCCAACTAAGATTGATGTATATGCTGGAACTTTGTCTATGGAATTTGCTGATATTGTTGTTCATTTTAATATCTTTGATGCAATGAAATTTCCAGCTGAGGACCATTCTCTGTTTAGGATTGATACATTGGATGACATTATTGATGAATTTGTTGTTGACAACTTTCACTCTGTGCATGGGAAGAAGCATTCTTTTCTATCTTCTTTGCATTCATGCATTGAATCAGGATTTGAGAATGATGTTGATAATGTTGTGGATTTTGATGAGGATTGTGATGTCCAGAATATTGATGCTATGAATGATATTGATGATGTTGTTGACATATCTGAGATGGACATTGATTTGGATTGCGATGAGATGAGTGTTCTGCCTTTACTTGTACACTCTTTAGAGTCAGAATGCATTAACAATGTTGCAGGTAGTACACTTGAATCTGACTTGCAGGCACCCACTCTTGAGCTGAAACAGCTACCAGATAACCTTAAGTATGTGTACTTGGAGGATGATGAGAAGAAACCGGTGATCATTTCTACTTCCCTTGATTCTGTTCAAGAGGAGAAGTTGCTTGGTGTGCTGAGGAAACACAAGAAAGCCATTGGTTGGAGTTTGGCTGACATACCTGGTATTAGCCCATCCACATGCATGCATAGAATTCTTTTGGAAGATGGGGCAAAGCCAGTGAGACAGCCACAAAGAAGGCAAAACCCCGTGATTATGGACGTCATCAAGAAGGAGGTGACCAAGCTTTTGCAAGCTGGGATCATCTACCCTATTTCAGACAGTCAGTGGGTAAGCCCCATCCATGTCGTATCCAAGAAAACTGGCCTCACTGTGGTGAAGAATGAGAGGGATGAGCTTATCCCAACTAGAGTGCAGAACAGTTGGAGAGTCTGCATTGATTATAGGAGGCTTAACCAAGCAACCATAAAAGATCAATTTCCCCTACCATTCATTGATCAGATGTTGGAGCGTTTGGCAGGTAAATCTCATTATTGTTTTCTTGATGGTTTTTCTGGTTACTTTCAAATAAATATTACGCCTGAGGATCAAGAAAAAACCACATTCACCTGCCCCTTTGGCACTTTTGCCTATAGGAGGATGCCCTTTGGTCTATGCAACGCCCCTGGTACCTTCCAACGATGCATGCTTAGCATTTTTAGCGACTTTCTTGAGAGTTGCATATAGGTGTTTATGGATGATTTTACTGTGTATGGATCCTCATTTGATGCATGTTTAGACAGTTTGGAAAAAGTTTTGAAAAGATGCATAGAAACAAACCTTGTTCTCAATTTTGAGAAATGTCACTTCATGGTTGAACAAGGTTTGGTTTTAGGGCATATCATTTCTGAAAAGGGAATAGAGGTAGACCTTGCTAAGATATCTGTGATTTCGCAGTTGCCTTACCCCTCTTGCGTGCGAGAGGTGCGATCTTTCCTTGGACATGCAGGTTTCTACAGGCGCTTCATCAAAGATTTCAGCAAGAAGGCGCTTCCTTTGTCCATACTACTGCAGAAGGATGTTGACTTTGTTTGTGATGACAGATGCAAGCAGGCGTTTGATTGCTTGAAGGAAGCTTTGACCACTACCCCCATCATTCAGGCACCGAATTGGACAACCCCATTTGAGCTCATGTGTGATGCGTCTAATTATGCATTGGGGGCTGTCCTGACACAGAAAATTGACAAGCTGCCGAGAGTGATCTATTATGCTTCACGCACTTTGGATGCTGCCCAAGCAAATTATACCACCACTTGAAAAGAGTTGTTGGCAATTGTCTTTGCCCTTGATAAGTTTAGGTCATATTTGCTTGGATCACCTGTTGTTGTATATACTGACCATGCAGCTCTTAAGTTTCTGTTGAAAAAGGCTGAATCAAAGCCCAGATTGATCAGGTGGATGCTACTGCTCCAAGAGTTTGACTTGCAGATTAAAGACCGGAGTGGAGCACAGAATTTAGTTGCAGACCACCTAAGCCGGATTGAGAGAGTTGGGAATGAAGTTGATGTGTTGCCCATCCAAGATGACTTTCCTGATGAGAGTTTGTTGATGATTTCTTCCTCTCACCCCACCCCTTGGTTTGCACACATTGTAAATTATTTGGTTGCTTTTGTTTTTCCTCCCTTAGCATCACGTGCTCAGACTACTAAAATTAAGAGTGATGCTAAGTATTATGTTTGGGATGACTGATATCTGTGGAAGTTGTGTAGTGACCAGGTTACTAGGAGATGCATTCCAGACCATGAGATTGACTCGGTCCTGCAGTTTTGTCATGCCTCCTCACCTGGTGGTCATTTGGGGATACAGAGAACAGCTCACAAGGTGTTTGACTGTGGTTTCTATTGGGCTGGACAATCTTTTCCAAAATCCTCTTAATCTCCCTGTTTGAGATCTCTGCTTGTCCATTTGTTTGGGGATGGTAAGGTGTAGAAACTCTGTGCATCACCCCATATTTCTTGAGCAAAGCTTGCATGGATCTGTTGCAAAAATGGGTTCCCTGATCACTAACAATTGCTCTATGCACTCCAAACCTGCAAAATAGGTGAGATCTAACAAAGTCTACAACAACCTGAGCATCATTAGTCCTAGTGGCTCTAGCTTCCACCCATTTTGAAACATAATCCACAGCAAGGAGAATATAAGAGAAACCAAAAGAAACAGGAAAAGGACCCATGAAATCTATACCCCAGACATCAAACACCTCACAGAACAGCATAGATTGTTGAGGCATCTCTTGTCTTTGTGAAATTGATCCTCCTGCTTTCTGACAAGGCTCACAGGTGCTGCAAATCCTCTCCGCATCCTTGAAGATGGAAGGCCAATAGAAACCACAGTCAAACACCCTGCGAGCTTGTTCTCTGTATCCCCAGATGACCACCAGGTGAGGAGGCATGACAAAAATGCAGGACCGAGTCAATCTCATGGTCCGAAATGCATCTCCTAGTAACCTGGTCACTACACAACTTCTACAGATATGGGTCATCCCAAACATAATACTTAGCATCACTCTTAATTTTAGCAGTCTGAGCACGTGATGCTAAGGGAGGAAAAACAGAAGCAACCAAATAATTTACAATGTGTGCAAACCAAGGGGTAGGGTGAGAGGAAGAAATCATCAATAAACTCTCATCAGGAAAGTCATCTTGGATGGGCAACACATCAACTTCATTCCCAACTCTCTCAATCCGGCTTAGGTGGTCTGCAACTAAATTCTGTGCTCCACTCCGGTCATTAATCTGCAAGTCAAACTCTTGGAGCAGTAGCATCCACCTGATCAATCTGGGCTTTGATTCAGCCTTTTTCAACAGAAACTTAAGAGTTGCATGGTCAGTATATACAACAACAGGTGATCCAAGCAAATATGACCTAAACTTACCAAGGGCAAAGACAATTGCCAACAACTCTTTTTCAGTGGTGGTATAATTTGCTTGGGCAGCATCCAAAGTGCGTGAAGCATAATAGATCACTCTCGGCAGCTTGTCAATTTTTTGTGTCAGGACAGCCCCCAATGCATAATTAGACGCATCACACATGAGCTCAAATGGGGTTGTCCAATCCGATGCCTAAATGATGGGGGTAGTGGTCAAAGCTTCCTTCAGGCAATCAAATGCCTGCTTGCATCTGTCATCACAAACAAAGTCAACATCCTTCTGCAGTAGTATGGACAAGGGAAGCGCCTTCTTGCTGAAATCTTTGATGAAACG
Source organism: Vigna angularis (assembly GCF_016808095.1). Taxonomy (NCBI): domain Eukaryota; kingdom Viridiplantae; phylum Streptophyta; class Magnoliopsida; order Fabales; family Fabaceae; genus Vigna; species Vigna angularis. The sequence continues at coordinate 13,502,568 of NC_068978.1, read as the reverse complement.
CCTGTAGAAACCTGCATGTCCAAGGAAAGATCGCACCTCTCGCACGCAAGAGGGGTAAGGCAACTGCGAAATCATAGATATCTTAGCAAGGTCTACCTCTATTCCCTTTTCTGAAATGATATGCCCTAAAACCAAACCTTGTTCAACCATGAAGTGACATTTCTCAAAATTGAGAACAAGGTTTGTTTCTATGCATCTTTTCAAAACTTTTTCCAAACTGTCTAAACATGCATCAAATGAGGATCCATACACAGTAAAATCATCCATAAACACCTATATGCAACTCTCAAGAAAGTCGCTAAAAATGCTAAGCATGCATCGTTGGAAGGTACCAGGGGCGTTGCATAGACCAAAGGGCATCATCCTATAGGCAAAAGTGCCAAAGGGGCAGGTGAATGTGGTTTTTTCTTGATCCTCAGGCGCAATATTTATTTGAAAGTAACCAGAAAAACCATCAAGAAAACAATAATGAGATTTACCTGCCAAACGCTCCAACATCTGATCAATGAATGGTAGGGGAAAATGATCTTTTCTGGTTGCTTGGTTAAGCCTCCTATAATCAATGCAGACTCTCCAACTGTTCTGCACTCTAGTTGGGATAAGCTCATCCCTCTCATTCTTCACCACAGTGAGGCCAGTTTTCTTGGGTACGACATGGATGGGGCTTACCCACTGACTGTCTGAAATAGGGTAGATGATCCCAGCTTGCAAAAGCTTGGTCACCTCCTTCTTGATGACGTCCATAATCACGGGGTTTTGCCTTCTTTGTGGCTGTCTCACTGGCTTTGCCCCATCTTCCAAAAGAATTCTATGCATGCATGTGGATGGGCTAATACCAAGTATGTAAGCCAAACTCTAACCAATGGCTTTCTTGTGTTTCCTCAGCACACCAAGCAACTTCTCCTCTTGAACAGAATCAAGGGAAGTAGAAATGATCACCGGTTTCTTCTCATCATCCTCCAAGTACACATACTTGAGGTTATCTGGTAGCTGTTTCAGCTCAAGAGTGGGTGCCTGCAAGTCAGATTCAAGTGTACTACCTGCAACATTGTTAATGCATTCTGACTCTAAAGAGTGTACAGGTAAAGGCAGAACACTCATCTCATCACAATCCAAATCAATGTCCATCTCAGATATGTCAACAACATCATCAATATCATTCATAGCATCAATATTCTGGACATCACAATCTCATCAAAATCCATAACATTATCAACATCATTCTCAAATCCTGATTCAATGCATGAATGTAAAAAGATAGAAAAGAATGCTTCTTCTCATGCACAGAATGAAAGTTGTCAACAACAAATTCATCAATAATGTCATCCAATGTATCAATCCTAAACAGAGAATGGTCCTCAGCTGGAAATTTCATTACATCAAAGATATTAAAATGAACAACAATATCAGCAAATTCCATAGACAAAGTTCCAGCATATACATCAATCTTAGTTCGGGCGGTTTTCAAGAATGGCCTGCCTAAGATAATGGGAGCGGATCCATGAGAGAATCCCTCCTCCATTTCCAGAACATAAAAATCAGCAGGAAAAATCAATTCACCAACCCTAACCAAGACATCCTCTATGAAACCTGTTGGGTGGCTAACACTCCTATTAGCTAACTGAATGACCACGCCTGTGGTTTGCAAAGGACCAAGAGATAAAGATTCATATATAGACAAAGGCATGACATTAACAGAAGCACCCAAATCAAGCATGGCATTCTCAAATTTATTATTTCCAATCACACAAGGAATGCAAAACATACCTGGGTCCTTGCACTTTTCAGGAATGTGCGGGATCGACTTACCAATAAGCGTAGATACATTTCTTCCCATGCTAATCCTCTCATTGCCCTTCATCTTCCTCTTGTGTGTGCACAGCTCCTTCAAGAATTTTGCATACTTTGGTATCTGCTTGATGGCATCAAGTAGAGGTATGTTCACCTCCACCTTCTTAAAGGTCTCCAGAATTTCTTTATCCACCTCTTCCATCTTTTTGCTCGGAAGTGCCCGTGAAGGGAATGGAAGAGGGATAGGTCGGTCAACCAATGGAGAAGGTACGACTGCGGTGGTGGTGGAAAAAGAAGAAGATCCTCCTGAAGAAGAACCACCGGCTGGAGAAGAAGATTTACCTGCCTCAATTGTCCTGCTTGGACCAGCTTGGTCCTCCTTTTTGTGCGAAGTAGCAGGCACGGGTGTCGATGTAGAAGCGGGCTCTGAAGGCACAACAACCTGCTTCCCTGATCTGAGGGTTATGGAACTCACGTTCCTTGGATTCTGCACAGTCTGGGATGGTAACTTATCAGAATTTTGAGACTATGCCTGGTTTATCTGAGTAGCCATCTGACCCATCTGGTTATTGAGACTCTGTATGGAAGCTCTAGTCTCCTGCTGAAATTGCATATTATCTTTCTGAAACTGCAGGTTTTGCATAGTCATCTGTCTTACTAACTCTTCCAATGAAGGTCCAGACGAAGTGGAAGGTTGGGCAACTGGTTGGGCTGGTGCCTCTTGCTGTTGCTGTTGTTGTTGCCTTTGGTGTTGTTGCATAGGCGGAGGCACATATCTATTAGGAGCTCCAGCATTCTGGAAAGGTGGTGCCTGCTGCTGTTGCTGTGGCGCATTGTTCCATCTAAGATTTGGGTGATTCCTCCACCCTGGGTTGTACCTGTTACTGGACAAGTCATGATTTTGCTGTTGTTGCTGCCTGTTGTTGTAGATGTTCGTAGCATAAGCCTGAGGTGCATCAGAGGCAGCAGGATGCTGCAAAGAAGGACATGCATGTGTATAGTGGTCACTGGAAGGACAAATAGGACATAGTCGTGTGACAGATGCAGATGGAGATGTTGATCTCTGGTTGGCAGTCAACTGTGTCACCAACTTCGCAAGAGAGTTAATCTAGCCTTCCAACTTGCTTTCAACAGCTGATAAAGACTGGGCAACATCATGTACACCCTTCACCACAATGGCATCATTCCTGGCGCTAAACTGTTGGGAGTTGGAAGCCATCTTCTCAATCAGTTGCCTGGCCTCAGCAGGTGTGGTGTCTCCAAGAGCTCCACCACTGGCAGCATCGATCATACCCCGGTCCATGTTGTTCAAACCCGCATAAAAATACTGGATAAGGAGTAGTTCAGGTATCTGATGGTGGGGGCAGCTAGCACAAAGTGTCTTGAATCTCTCCCAATACTCATACAGGTTCTCTTCAGCAAGTTGTCTAATCCCAGTTATGTCTTTTTTGATAGCTGTGGTCTGGGCTGCTGGGAAAAATTTATCCAAGAACAACCTCTTCAGATCATCCCAGCTAGTGACGGATCTAGGCGCCAAAGCATACAACCAATCCTTAGCAACATTTTCCAATGAGTGAGGGAATGTCTTCAAGAAGATGTGCTCTTCAGGAACATCATGCGGTTTCATACTGGAACAGACAATGTGAAATTCCTTCAAATGCTTATGTGGACTCTCACCTGCAAAACCACTAAACTTGGGCAACAAATGGATCAGTCCAGTCTTGAGAACAAATGGGACGTCCTCATCAGGATATTGTATGCACAAGCTTTCAACATCGAAATCAGGTGCAGCCATCTCCCTAAAAGTCCTCTCACGAGGTGGAGGTTGTGCCATATTGCTCTCAGTGTGAAAAACAATAGAATCAGAATTGGAATCAAGTGTAGATGCAACAGATGCAGTAGATGCAGTATGCAACAAGTACTCAACAGTAGGATGCACAATATCTAAAGGAATAGGCTCAAAAACAGACTCTAAAGACAAATTCATAGAATGCCTAATTAACCTATGAAACGTCCTATCAATCTCAGGATCAAAGGGTGGAATGAATCTAGGATTACTCCTAGTCATGTACTAAGTTACAACACCCTACAACCATGAAACGATAGCAAAAATATTTTTTTTTAGACACACAAAATATCCACAAAATCAAACATAGACGACAAACACATATTTACAGAAAAGACCTCAAACCGAACCATTGGTCCCCTGCAACAACGCCAAAATTTGGTATGAGCATCGCGACCCGTCAAATTTGATACAAAAATAATGCAGTATATTTTACTAGGAAGTGACTCCTAGGTCGTCTCTCAAGGACCAATTATTTTGCGGTTCAATTTTAGATCTTTAACACGCAGTGGGGGAGGGTTTTGATTGTTTTATTTTTATTGCAGAAAAATTAAATTTAAATTAAAATCGAAATTTAAAAACAGCAAACAGAATTAAAAACTGAAGGCAATAAAATTAACATACTGTAAAAGTAAAAACGAAATTTAAAACAGTGTGCAGAAAACATAAATACAGTAAATCATGAAAAATATAGAATACAGTAAAAACTAAAAGCAATAAATTCAGAAAATCGTAAAAACGAATTTTGACTTTTGTAAACATGACAGGAAAACGAAAATCACCAGGCAGTAAAAATAAGCAGAGAATCATAAATTGCAGTTGAAAATGTAAATTGGAAGTGAAAATTGACAGAATCAAAGTTCGCATTTGGAAACTGGAGGAAACAATTTTAGCAGAAATTGAACAGAACAATACTTGCAGTGAACTGGAAAATGACAACAATTTGATTTCAGACAGTAAAATGAAACTGGATTGTAGATGAGAAATAATGCAGATGAAAATAAAATTCAACAACTGAAAATCACAGACTGTAAATTACATTCAACACTGGAAACAAACAACAACAACATTAACATGAAAAACGCAGACTAGAAAATTAAGATTCAATACATGAACTGTAAAATAAAAACAAACCCCAAAACCTCCCCAAAGGGGGAGGGGGAAAAATGAACTCCAGAACAGAAACGGTGCTTCCTACTTTACTCCTATGCTACTGGAATCTGTCTACTACCTACTCACGTTCACACACCTTCCATCTCTGTCTGCCTCTCCTCTGAACCTCACGACCACCTCCTACCAACCTCCTCGGACACTTGACTCATCAGCCACACTGAGCGCCACTTTGTTTTCCTAGTCCGAGTCATCTCGAGAAAAATGGGATTTTTCATTTTGTTAACCGTCGAATCGAGCAGAAATTTTGAAAGCAGGTCCTAGACATATGGTTCTTAGTTTTTATCATTGGGATATTTGATTAGAGATCTGTAGTTAGAGAAATTTTTCACGTATGATTCTCGTAGTATAGGTTGTTGAAAGCTTTGACTATTGCTTGTTTGGTGCATAACATTTTACATAGTTAACCAATTAAGTTGATTCTTTTTGTAGTGAATTCTTGATTCAATTGTATTTAATTCGAATGAAAGAACACTTATGTGTTTTGTGGAAGCTTCAATTTTTTTTAAAAATCTAAAATAGTTTGTATATGTGTTATTAAGTTGTGCTATACTTGAGAGTGTGATATGAAGTGTAAAGTATGTATGTTGATAAGGTATGAACGAATGAGAATGTAAGGGATTCTATAGGGGAAATCCTTTTGATTTAAGTTTCTTAGGGTATGCATTGAAGAAGGGATTCATATTGAAAATTATCTTGACACTTTACTAACCATTCAAACTCACATAGAGGAGGATGAGTTAGGTGGTAAGAGTAGTAGGAGAGGTCCTTGTCTATAGAACAAATTTGGAGCTTAGATGACAGGAAAAGGACAACCCTCGTAGGTGGAGGTTATCCATCACAATTGCAAACTTTTCATGTAGTTCGACATCAATACATTTTTTCCAGATAACTGAGTCTAGACGAGTCCTTATTTGTATGATATAACTCTCTATGACTATTGTAAGTGTACTACATGGTGATATCCTTTCAAATGTCTCAATTTCTATTTCCAAAATTTTCCTTACAAAGTAATTAGCTTAGATAATTCAAATTAGTTAAAATAAGAATTTCTCATCAAATTAAGCATAATTAGGGAAAATAGGATAATACTGTATATTCAAGCACAATTCCTTCATTAAATCTGGTACAATAAGCTAAGTGAAGTCAATAAAATATTGACTCATCAAAATAGACCACACTTAGTCTTTTGCACTCTTGAGCAAAATCAAGATGCTAATCAAGAAATAGTTCAAAAAGACATCAAGGGAGTGACACAAACTCAACACACAGAAGATAAAAACTCACAAAGAAACAAACTGAATTACACAGTACACCAGAAATCTGGACAAATAAAAGTAGTAGACAATATCTAACACAGAATCAAAGAAAACAGATACTTACAGAATCAACCAAGTAATTCAAAACATGGTAAAATGATTTATCAGCTTAAAGAGGTGAATCAAAAATAACAGAACCTCACTAATGCACTTATAGTGTTTCTCTCAAGTGTCTAAGGTAAAGAATTTTCACTCAATGCACTCATGAAAACAAGCAACAAACAGATTTGGAAATCCTCTAATATCAACACTTAAAATATATATGCATGTTTAATTCATAAGGCCTTTTATGGTTGAAATGGTAACGGACCAGGGAGGATAAATATGGTTGAGAAACTACAAATCAAAAGAAATTAGAGGACCAATGGGGAACAAGTGTAAACACATTAAAATCGCACCCAAACCTCTAATTCAACCCTCTTCTCGTCTCTGTTTTTCAATTTTTGTTAGAAAAGATTGGAGCAAAAGGTTGGACGATGCTCTTTGGGCCCATAGGACTGCTTACAAAGCACCAATAGGGATGTCCCCCTACCGGGTTGTCTTTGGAAAGGCGTGTCATCTGCCAGTTGAGATTGAGCATCGGGCATATTGGGCTGTGAAGACTTGCAACTTGTCCATGGAACAAGCTGGAGAGGAAAGAAAGTTGCAACTGAATGAACTGGATGAGATCCGATTGGAGGCCTATGAGAACTCGAAGTTCTACAAAGAAAGGACAAAGAAGTTCCATGACAGTTCAATTGTTAGAAAGGACTTCAAGATTGGCCAACACGTTTTATTGTATAACTCTAGGCTCGGACTCATGGGAGGTAAGTTGAGATCAAAGTGGACTGGACCTTTCATTGTGACTAATGTTTATCCTTATGGTGCAGTTGAGATCCAAGGCCCATCCACAGCAGAAAGCTTCAAGGTTAATGGGCACAAACTCAAGCCCTTCCTCAACAATCCTTCTTTGGTGAACGCAGTGGTGGAGGAGACTTCTTTGGTCGACCCCACCTCTCTGTCTCTCTGACTTAGGGAGTTCTCTTTTCTCCTTCCCTCCTCACTTTAATTACACTCGTCATTATCATTTGAATGTTCTAATTGTTAATTTCATGATTGTAACACACTGAGGACATTGTGTAATTTAAGTGTGGTCTATTGGGGGGAGATTCTGATTTTTGTTTTGTTAGTTGTTCTCTGTTTTTATTTTCGGTGTGTTTTCTGTAAAAAAAAAAAAGGAAAAAAAAGAAGTTTTTGGTTTGTCTTGAACAGTTTTACATGTTTATTTTGATTTCTGGATTTTATTTAAGTTATAGACTCATCTTTCACTTCATTTAACTGATACTTATGGGATGAAACTCTTGTTTTTCTTTGCGTGGAAAAATGATTATGATGTGTGAGAGGGTGAATTAATTATGACACAAATACCCTGAGTACCCCGAGTGAGAATTTGAGCCACTTATTTTCTTTCTTGTGTGTGATATGTCTCATGATTGCTTGCACAAATGCTTTGGCTTTACTCTTTTTGATAATGCTTGATTTATATGCATGTTTAGAAATGATAAAGGCAATTTTGTTCTTGAGCCTCTCTAGCCAAATAAGCTTACCCTGTTTGAATCCTTTGTTAACCCCCATTGAGCTTATATTTTCCTCCATTTTCGTTTTCAAGCTCATTAATTACCCTTAAGTGAAAAACCATGATCACCTTAACCTTAGGGAATTTTAGAGCTTTGGAAGTGTTTTTGGGAACAAGTGTGGTCTCCCTAGGGATTATAATGAATTGGCTAATTGGTTCCTCTTCATGTTTTGTTTTGTAAATATGTTTTGTATCTGTCTCTTATAGTAAAAAAAAAAAAATATTTTTGCTATCGTTTCATGGTTGTAGGGTGTTGTAACTTAGTACATGACTAGGAGTAATCCTAGATTCATTCCACCCTTTGATCCTGAGATTGATAGGACGTTTCATAGGTTAATTAGGCATTCTAGAAATTTGTCTTTAGAGTCTGTTTTTGAGCCTGTTCCTTTAGATATTGTGCATCCTACTGTTGAGTACTTGTTGCATACTGCATCTACTGCATCTGTTGCATCTACACTTGATTCCGATTCTGATTCTATTGTTTTTCACACTGAGAGCAATATGGCACAACCTCCACCTCGTGAGAGGACTTTTAGGGAGATGGCTGCAGCTGATTTCGATGTTGAAAGCTTGTGCATCCAATATCCTGATGAGGACGTCCCATTTGTTCTCAAGACTGGACTGATCCATTTGTTGCCCAACTGGAATAGCCTTAAAAACACCAAAAATCCTCTAACTCCACAGGATTCTATATCTTTACATAGAAACATCATAAAAATGATCAAGACATACCCTTATGATCACTAATCAACAAAAACTCAAAAAATTAACTCCAAGAGTACATGTACGCAAGTAAAGACTTGCATGCAAAGAGAATGTAAAGAGTCAATTTTACTCCCATTGATGCTTCTGGTGCTTTTTTTCTCCTAAGATTTATTCTAACTGATTTGTTTTCACATTAAGGTTAGTTTTCATTCACCCTAAACCATAAATCCTAATTTTGTAAAATTTAGTAAAAATAATGAGAGAATGATTTTTGACTCAAATTTTATTGAGGAAACTTTTATCAAGTTATATTCAAATGTAGAGTATTCACATATGTTATAGTTGTCATAAATTCAAAGTTGTAAAGATTTGGTGGTCAAAGACTTAAAATAGCCACAACTTTTGTTATGGATCGTGAATGAAGACACTGCAAAAATGAAAGTTGTTGGAAATGGAACAACAAATTTGTTGGCCAATAACCAAAAGGGAGTGTGGGTCTAGAATTTAAAAAATTCCATCATTTCGATATGCTTTTTCTTTTTAGGTTTAATACATCATTTGGTCCCTACTTTTAAGGGTTTGGTTCAAAGTAATCCTACCTTTTAAAAAAGTTCAGTAAGACCCCATATTTCGTTAAAAAATGTTCAATCCGGTCCTTTCCACTCACGCCGTTAAAAATATAACGGTGCAAATGCCACCGTGGCATCTCATAAGCACGTGACACACGTTAATAGGTGGACTTAAATGATTTTTTAATTTAAAAAAAAAAGTCCTTGCCACGCCATCATCACCATCTCTAGACAAACCCTAATTTCTCTCCAAGAAACCCTAGCCGCCGCACCATTTGAATGGTAGGGATATTAGTAAACATGACAGTTTATACTATTTTTTAAAGTTTACTATTTATTTTAACTTCTTCTTTTTTATTTAGTTTATGGAAACTGGACAACTACCTAGTCGTGGAAAACTATACATTGAAACTCATAAAGGAAAGGATGGATCATTTGTAAATGACGCGACAAAAGATATAGCGGTTAGTTCTATTATAATATTATATTTTCAAATATGTTTTTTCTCAATATTTAGACTTTTAATTATAAATTGTTATATGCCTATAGGAACAAATTGAAGTGAGTTTGACTCAAAGTACTACCAATGAATCAGAGGTTTCTCTTAATGATGTTGTTGGTAAAGTGTTCCAGAGCATTCTGGGAGAGTACAATGTATGGGTTTGGGAGCAGCTCCTACTAATGCATTTAGGAATACAAGACTTCGACTTTCAGATTTAAGTCTTGCTTCATCTACCACTGTCCCATCATCATCATCTTCTAATCAGTGGCAACAAAAGTACAACAATTTAGAATAAGCATTTAAAGCATACATGATAATGAAGGAAGGAAATATTCTGATGAATTGATCTCATTCTTTGATCGTCAACCTCAAGTAAGTTACTAAATATAGTTGAAGCATTGTGCCTGATATACTTTAATTATAAGCATTCTTTACTATTAATATTTTTGTTTTAGGGAGTTTATGATGTCCTTTAGGATCAATAGGATCATCTGGTGCTAGCAACATTTAGGGAGTTTATGATGTCCTTTAGGATGAAACTATATTTAGCCTATGGATTTTGGGTAATTATGAATTTAGTTGTAATTACGATTCAATTTAACTTACTTTTATATACTATGGTGTTTTGGAGAATTGAATGTTTTAATGATATATAATTCAAGACTTTGGTAAAAGAAGTTTGTCATGCTTTTTTGTCTTCATTATAGTATTTGAATTTTGTTACAAATAAATATTGTTGACAAAAATATAAGCATCTTAATGGTGATATTTTCATGTAAGATAAGCAAAATAAAGTTGTAAACTCGCAACCTAAATAATACAAATGAGGCGACTTAAAACATTTAAATTATAATTGTCAAATTGAATATGGTATTAATCCAAAATTTTTTGAAAAAAACGGGGTTAATCTTTACAGTAAAATAGTTTAAAATAAAAGAGGTTTCAAACCTCTACAAAATAATAGTCACTAATAGAAGAGGTTAAAACCCTCAATGAAAAGACCTCTGCAATATAAATTGGATACCAGGGGTCATTGAAAACCCTTGCAAATTAATAGCGATGACTCTAATTGCGGGGATTTGAAAAACCCCTGGAAATTAATTTGCGGAGGGTAAAAACCTCCGCAAAATGGAAAATAAACCTCCACTAAATAACAGTTTTTTTGTAGTATAAATCGATTAAAACTCGTGTCTTTGCATAGATCTTTTTCAAATGTGCTGTGATGAGTTTTTGAAGAGAAAAATTTTTCAAAATCGATTTAAGCGCTTAGCTTAATCGATTACACAAGTTATGTAATCAATTAAGTCTGTTATCTTTTGAAAACTGTTTTCAGCTTATTCATAAGTGTTATAACGGTCATATTTTTAAATATGTTTGACTAGCATTAAATGCAAATCGATTACATTAATTGTTCATTCAATTAAGAGTTGTTTTAGTTGTAATTCTTTTACACCTGATTTTTATGTAACTGATTCCATTGCTAACGTAATCAATTACTTTGCATATGATATCATGAAAACTATAAATTGACGCATTAATTGTGGTTCTATGACTTTTTGATCAATTGTACACTTTCATATGTGACATCTTTGATCTGAGAAAGTTTTACAAATTACACATACGCTCCAAGAATCAAGAAGTGAAGATTGTGAAGAAACTTGAAGGATTCTTGAGAGGATTATTGAGAACGTGACTGGTTGATATGATTTGCACTACTGAGGTGTATTTGTTGTGATCATAAAATGTTTCTATAGTTTTTGATTGTGTTGTGTCCCTGTTCGTGTGCGTCAGGAAGAAGAGTGAGAAGCTCTTTGATTTTGAGAAGGGTTTATGCATCAAGAGCGTGTGCGTCAGGAAGAAGAGTGCAGGTGTTTTCTTTTCTATATTTGACTGTGAGTGGGCAAGGTGTTTACACTGTGAGTGTGTGTTCACTATAAAACTTTTGGTGTAATTCTCAAATCATTATAGTGAAATATCCTTCAATCTAAGGTTGATTGCAAGGGTGACTGGATGTAGGAATTGAGGCCAAACCAGGATAAAACATTGTGTTTGTTCTTCTTTCTCAATCTCTTTTACTTTGAATTGCATACGCACTTTACTTACAACGCAAGAAAGTTTTCAAGATCATTCTAATTTTGCAAAAATGATTAGAAAAATGTTAGTTTTTATAACTCACCAATTCAACACCCCCCCCCTCTCGGTGTTGAGAAACAAGGCTCTCTATTTCTAACACTCTTGTTACAATAAGATCTTCATGAATACTTGTTTTATGTGAAAGCTTTTTTAATTTAGTAGATTTATGTACTTTGATTCTATGTACTTTTTTTCTTAGGTTGCGTTAAAATTTGTTTTTAATCAGAAAACCTCATTTTATACTCAAGATAATCAGAAAACCTCATTTTTAAGCAAGTTTTTTTACCGTTGTGCATTCATTAAATGCATAATCAATTACCATAATTGGATAATTGATTATGAGACGTTAATTAGTTGACAATAGATTTTTGGAGGTATCCTTAAGTGAGATCTCTATAAATTAGATTGAGACTCTAATTCTAAAATACGAAATAAGTGTATTTCGAAAAATCTTATCTGTAGTGTGCGGTGATAAGTGTTCTAGGGTTTGCTGAACCCTTGTGTTGTGGCTTTGAGAACAGTGCGTGTTGGCATAGAGTGAGAACTTTCACAAGGAATGTGATTGAGTGCTGTTGTTGTTGACATAGAGCGAGAACTTTCACAGGGAGTGTGATTGAGTGTTGTGTTTGTTGGCATATAACGAGAACTTTCACAAGGAGTGTAATTGAGTGTTGTTGTTGTTGAGTTGAAAGTTTTTCATCCTTCATGAAGCATTCGAAGGAGGTATTCATCCTTTGTGAAGATTTAGAGGAGGTGTTCATCCCTTGTGGGTCACAAGGGAAGTGAGTTTCATCTCTTGGGGTAATAAGAGAGGTGTTATAACCTTAAACTATTTTATTTTCTTTGTGATTGTGACAGTTTGCTGGTTTGTGCTAGTTAAGCTTTAATTCTCAGTTGAGATTAACAACTGGATGTAGGATTTGTTTGATCCGATCCAGGATAAAAATTACCTGTGCAATTTTCTCTCTTCCTTACTCTTTGAATTTGTTTAAATTGTTTTAAGGAATTTATATTTACGTGAGAAAATTATTAAAAGAACGATTTGCGATAAGAAGACAATTCATCCCCTCTTGGTTTGTTGAATGTGTTAATCATTCCGCTGTGCCGCTCGGACAAAATCTCCTCAAGGTTCATGATGCTCATGAAGATTAGAATTCAAGGGACATGAGGATCATGGCTTGGAGAACAATTATATAATAATTTATGCAATTAAAAATATTTGTAATTTTCTTTTAATTACAAACAATTCGTTTTTGTTTTTAAATTTTCAAATTATGTTTGGACCCGATGTCTCTGGGCTTTCTTAGGTGGCTTAAATATTTGTGCCTATATACTGAGAGACCAAATACATATGTAGACACTTTTGAGTCATATTATATGCATTTGCATTCTTTGAGAGATGATTCACTTGGTTCTTGGATTAGAACTTTGATTCTTATCAAAGATTAACCTCTTTGTGGGGTGAATCTTCACTTGACTTATCAATCTGCTAGATTGTGACATCATCATCTGTCTTATTTCACATTCTTCTCTGATGTACTTTGGTTATATCTCTTGAGAATTCAAATTTTGAAAAGATCTTAATCTATCTTAGATAGGATTGTATCACCTCCTCCTTCCATGTATCCCATTTTAGCCATCATTTTTTAACGAAAACCATAGTATGTTCTTCAAATGAACCTATATTAGCATATCTAAAGATACCTCTTTTATAAGTCTCTTCAGCCTCAACAACTATAATCGGTACAGTTTTGGAATGGATCATGCCACTTGATACAAATGAGACAGACTAATTAGGATATGAACCCTTTTATCCACTTCCTCTCTTGTTCTTCACTTTAAGGCTGTCTGAGAACTTGTTATGGGGAGATTGAAGTTCTTACAATCTAATTCTATCTCCTCTCAGATTTCTTCTTTACATTGTGACAGAATAATCAGTATCTCATCATCAATTTCTAACTACGAAATGTTGTATAGCAATGAGTTTGAACTACAAAAAGTTGAAGTATAGATAAATCTGAATATGTAACATCATCATGTATGTAAGTAAAATAATCAGGTTTTAAAAGAAAAATCCAATGATTGAAAAATAAAAGACTTGAAATGTAAAAGTGGGAAAAAAGAGAGTCCAATCCATCCCAAAAACAACATTGTACAGCAGTAGAAATGGGTCACAACGCACACTATGCTACCTCATATTTTTGCATTACAAAAATAGCTGTAAATAGCTAACATTCTTCTAAAATATGATGAGTTGTATAGTGGTTATTTTCTTGTACTATTTTATGATTCCTTTATTCATTCTTATGTATATTTCTTTCATCAATTGATAAACAAATTCATTCCCATATCCTCTCTTTCTTTCCTTTCGGTCTTTCCCTTTTAATTACCTAATGCATAAATAATTTTCAAGATGTCAACCAAGTTACAAATATTTATTTCTATTAGACATTCATACTAATAGACAAATTAGTGTAAAACTATTAGGCACTCTACAATAGACATTTTACAAAACTATCAAACTATCCTTCTAATAGATGACATCTACAACCACCAAATACAATATCTTAGAAACAGTTTAATACATTAAAATCTACAAAATTTCCTTAGACGCAGTTGTTTTCTTTCAAAATTACTATTAACGATCCATGTTCAATCAGTCCAAGCAATGCATGATTGTTTCTGGACTTCCTGAACACATGCAGGATTCACCTTGTTATCAATCTTTTCACTTCAATCATCTATTAATTGGGAAGGAAGTGATATTTAACATCAATATGTTATGTCCTACCATATTGCACATGATTTTTTTTCTCAGGATATCGCATTCAAAGTACTGCACAAGGCAAGTAAAAAACATTCAGGTCAATCTAAATTTTTATTTTAGACATCCTATGTAAAACACAAATTTCCATTTTCAGATTCTCCAATTCACAAAGATACTACAAATCCTGAAAAGAATTTAGAAATTTTTCATAAATTTAAATTACGATTCCAGAAAACATAATCCGATATAACTCAATTGTATAATGAATTAAGTAGTTTTCTATTTGTTAAAAATATTATAAAAATATATGGAGACGCAGCAAGATAATGGGATACAAGATGCAGCGTAAATTGAACCCAAAGAAATAAATATAAATAATCCATACACATCTAGTGTAATAATTTTTTATGGAATCTTTTTAGAATTATACATTTGTTTTTATGTCACCCTGCAGTAAGTATACTTCGATATAATTTTATCCAATAATTTATTTTACTGTTTTTCATGTCTATGATTTTGCCAAGTTTTATTACTTTTTTGTTTTACTTAAGATTTTTTTAATAAAAGAATAAAATTTATTAATAAAACAAGTACTACATCCAAAGAAAATTCCTGTGTTTTCATGATTTGAAGGACAGGACATCCGTCTACGAAAAACATCCCACACGGGGTTGTCATTACATAACACCAATTGTGTAAAAGATGTTATTACGCAATAATCATAATTGAATTTTTTAATCTAATTTCTATAATTTCAGAAAGGAAAATAAAACCAAAACACAGAATTAACTAAAATATTACAGTTTATAAAAAGAAAGACTAAAATATTCCAGGAACACATTCAAACCCTAACGTAGCTTCCATGGGTAAACAAAATTAGCACTTTCGAATACACACGGAGCTGAGAGACATAGGGAATCTTGAAAATGTCATTGTGAATGGTAATAGCTGTAAGGGTATCATGAACTAACTATACTAATAATGAATTTTACAAAACTCGTCTATTGACAGCATAACATTCCGATTTATGAACAAGGAACAAATAATATAACAGCCAAAACAACTCTGAATAACTCAAAGGAATCGTACTTCAAGTGAGTTTACGCCATAGCCCTCCCTTGGATGCTGTTAAGCACTTCACTCGTCGGAAAACGAAACCAACCTTTGGAGGTCTTCCGTCAACAAGTGAATTCTCATATATCTCTTTGCACTCTTGGATGACCTTTTTCAACAAAAGAAACATTTTTTCAATTACAAAATCAATCATTTCACCAGCCTTCATGAAATAATTTTACGTGGATAAAACTTCGATTAATATGTTACGGCATCCTCTTAGAAGTTGGGAATAACTAATAAAATCAGAACACTAACGAACTCCAGCAGTGAACTTGATTACAAAAGAATAAACCAAACCTAATTGTGTGCTTATCTTGAAGATATTTCTTGAGTTTAAAGTAAAATGTACCTCTTTGGCATCTTTCCGAGGAATGCCTTCTCGTAGATTAACAAGTTTCTCAACAACTTCAGGCTGAAACAGTAAAAAAATATGCTTATCCACAGGATAACTCAAGGTAGAAATCTTAATTGGTTTGAAATTCGAAGCATTTAAAGCTTGTAGAAGTTAATTTTCTAAGCAAAAGATAAATTATGTAATAACTTGGAACCCGTCGCAAAGAATATTTCTGACTGCTTAAAGAACTCATACTTCCATTTGAAAAATGCAAATATTGAAATTAGATTAGGCAACATGACTTTACCGGGCAGTCAGGTTGATGTTCAAGTATATTGGTATAGATGAGTGTGAAGGTATCCAGGCTCTCTGCTGAAGCAAGTTCCCTCAAGTCACTAAGTACACTCACTCTATTTTCAACTTTCTAATCCAACATGAAGGAAATTAGAGTAAGAAACTTGGGCTGGAAGTCAAGATTAACAGATGTGGATCTTGCACAATCTCCACGTTAGAAAGCAACAGTAACAAAAGTTATACAAGGAACTTACAGAAACACTGATATGTTCCCTAAAGAAATCCATGATAACCTCCTCATCTAGCCTCATCCGTTCAATAGTTTCTTCCTTAATGTAATTTTTCTGCAATTAAAATATCAGTGAAAATCAAGTCAAATAAATACAAAGCTGTTAAAAAGAAAATCTGGACAACTTTGGTTCATAAAAAAAAACAGCAAGTGATTTATTGACAACAGAACCTGTGTTAAAAGATGATCAACATAAACAATCACTGTTTCTTCCAGACAGGCTTCAACAAATCTCCTAAAAGATCGCTCTTCAATATACCTTGAATATGAGTAGTTGAAAGTTAGTTTTCCTCACAAATAACATATTTAACAATCAAATTTCAAATAAATTCAATAGAAGCCATTCGCACTAGCAACTTATACAAAGAAAATTTTGTAGCTAATCTGCTATGAATAATTTAAGAATATTGGAATAAGATATGACAATAAATGACAATAAATAAAAGTAAACAATAAATACGAGAGAAGAATAAAAAGTATTGCCATTAAAAATAATCCCGAAGAAGGAAACTAAATTCCATCGCATGTATTATGTACTATAAAATATAATATATTTAAATGTGAAATTAATTTCATTTTTATTTTGTTAAAACACTAAAGTGCGTGCAGCACCGAAGTCTAAAGCAAGAAGGCCTTTTATTGTAAGTGAGAATGGAAAAGCTTGACCGCAACTGTATTTGGATAATCAAGATTAAACTTACTTAAAGATTACATGAGCACTTTAAAAATGCACATCACTTTGTTCTAGTCAATCATACATATAAATCAAATCGTCAACACTTTGTGCTTGCTTCTATTACACTGAAAATAAATACAATCTCATTTTTTGTTAGCACACGTGTGGTGGTGGGGATTTTCCATCTCATGCTATGAAATAATATTTTTACGTCTATCTCCAGGATCAACGAGTTTGACAACCCTGCTAAACCTTGGAAGTTTAGCAATCTATAAAAAGTGCCTGTGGAACCCTACCGAACACGTAACAGTTTCTACACAGATACCCGAGAAAGTGCCATAGCACGTATGAAAAATTAAACAAAGTAAAATTACATAGACAAGAAAATATACTCACATTTTAACATCGCCAAAATAATCACCAAATGTTGCGACCAAGTACTCAGTAACCTGCCCCTCACTCCATTCTGATAAATGCAAAGAAATGAAAACTCAAGTTTTGCACTAGACGAGGTGCTAAAGCATTCAACTAATGATGCAAAGGAAACGTAGTAAATTTTACAATGAGGATATTGTACAGGATAATGATTGATAATAGTATAACATTAATCAAAATATGCAACTACTTAGCAGCAAGTATCTAGTACAATACAAGAAGTGTAAACTAGTATTATCACAGGCTTTAAACACTTAACAATAATTTGCAACCTATTATATCTTGAAATTAAAGACAATGTGCATTTCCTGTTTAACTGTATGAATTTATTGCAGGAGTGTATACAGTTCCAAAAACAGGAATACTGCTAAAAGGAAAAAATCCCAGGTAAAAGTTACAAGCATAAACCAGAAAGACCCAGCTAGTTAATTGAAAAAAATATTTTACCTTTCTGGTATAGCTTCACCAGTAACTCCTGGACACCAGGATCTTCAAATATCACACTAACCGTTTGATGCACAGCTTCCTATCACCAAGAAGAAATTCAATGTATGAAAACTGATATGTAAAATTTAGAAATAAAACATCTAATTTTCCACTTTAAGTCATGGCTTCAAATCCTAAAAACAAGCTCTCGTCTTAGAGGGATAAGGTTTTATAGATTTACTCTCCTGAAACCCCACTAATTAGAGACTCGTGCACTGAGTTGCCACCTTTTATTACAAAGATTTGTCACATCCATTTTCCTTTATTTTAGTTGGTTTTTCCTGTTTGCTCTTATGTTTAGGAAAAACCATTATTGTTGCTCTTTTTGTAATCCTTTATCTTAATTAATTCTCCGTTTTATCAGATAATAATTATTATAATCATAGAAATAAGGAGTTGATCCTTTATAATCATGAATATCTATATACATATTATTAGGAACTTTCTATTAGTTAATATAACATATCTTTGTTATTAGAGGATAACTACTCTCCTCAATTTAGTGTATTAATTCCTTTTTCTTAATATAAATAAAACACTTGTGCTGTCTCCGAAACACAGTATCAGCTTACTGTTTCTCTCTTCCCTAAGTTTTCCAATAATAATCAAAATTATAACAAAAATTATCAACAAAATACTTGGTGAAAAGATTATGGCATATATATAGAATTAGCCATATCTGTCATACACAACTCTTGATCATTTCGAAACAACTACACAAATTTGTCATGCACTTGGATAAACAGAAACACCTGCAGCTAAGATTTGGCATTTGGCTTCTATTTTTGTTTTTGAAAGCATGGTCATTTTAAATTAGTGGAATTTTCCAAACATACACACAATACAAGGGAATAATTTTTTTCTCAATTGATTTTTTTTCCTAACGTTGTCCTTTGTTTTTGCTCCAATATCAACTGTCAAGGAAGATTATTTATCCTCCAAACTTCTAGTAATTTCATCTCTTCATCATAATGCAATGATTTATTAAATTATAATTTATGATATATGTGTAAATGGCTGTGATCTACTTTAGACCGATGATCAATTCTGTATGTGATTAAGGATCCTTAACTTCAAGGATTTTGACAAAACATCAATCAATTTAAAACCTTAGTTTATATCACTTTGAATTTCAAAGAATGAGGCATAACTGGTTTCCTATCCACAATCATGCCATCTCATGATTTGTATCACATTAAAACATCTGAGATTATTAAAATAATAAGTGTGAAGAAACAAATACATACAAATATTTTCTATAGAGATGATGTCAGAAAATTCCATGAAGAATAAATGCTTGTTGAAGATCAATGTCAATTAAATGCATCAATATTTCACTGAATAATTCCTTTACAAAAACAACACACCCGAGAAACATGCCAATAAAAAATTGTACTCTCTTCCATACCTTAGCTACCTCAAGGAAACCCTTACAGGTATCTTCAAAATTAACCTGTAGTGAAACAAAACAGAAACACATAAAGTCAAGAAAATGATTGGGTAATTAATCATAAGAATGACAATCAGGCGAGTTTTAGACAATTTCAAAAGAACCAAAATATTAGGAACAGAACAGGAAACAGATGGGTTTCATCATTGGTGATTAACACAATTCAACTTGGTGATACCCAAGTGGAAGAGAAGCAATCAACATCAATCTACAATTCTTTTTAACCAAACTAGGTATGCAAAAACATCTACACAGATTGCAACCCCAACTACGTCGAAACTCCAAACTATATCAATCATTTGCACCATACCTTAAATTTATTAAAAAAATAAAAGAAATACAATCCAAGAGGGGGCCTCCAGTCTCCGAAACAAGGTAGTTGATATTTGCATATCAATAGTAGGAAAGGAGGAGGAAGGAAGGTTATTGTTTTCTATGTGGGTGACAATGTTGGGCATTTCATGGGTGTCTTTAAAGAAAGTTAATAGTGCACTTTGGAGGAGGACGAAGCAGAAGGAGAAATATTAAAAAAGGTTAAATTATGGAACCAAATTCAAATGTTGATCAGGAAAGCACAGTTTCCTTTAAAAACAAAGATGCTCCTCTACTGGGAGTGATGAGTCACCATTCTTCATTATACACTTAGCTTTCCGCACCATACTTTGTTAGTGAAGTGTGTTTAATTCTCCATTTTTATCTCATTTTCACTATTTGGGCTTAATTTCAAGACTAATTCTTATTTTAATTAATTTGAATGATTTGGGATAAATTCTTTCAATTACTATTTTGCAGGACAACCACTCTTTGAGAGAATAAGTGCACATAATAGCTTGACCGAACGGTCTGCGAAAAACCAAGCCACACCAGATCCACTTGACCGAACGGCCTTATAAACTG
The DNA here is from genome assembly GCF_016808095.1 of Vigna angularis. NCBI lineage: Eukaryota > Viridiplantae > Streptophyta > Magnoliopsida > Fabales > Fabaceae > Vigna > Vigna angularis. The sequence goes on along the minus strand of NC_068978.1, from coordinate 13,482,174 downwards.
CACTGAATGGCCGAACGGCCAGAAAGTCTTGACCGAACGACCTTAGAATGCCAATGCTGAACGGACTGGGGTGACTACACAACATGATCCGAGAAAGCCTTGACCGATCGGATATCAACCGAACAGTCTTCTAAAGGCTTGTCTGAATGGTTCATGAATGAGTACTGAACGGCCAGAAAGATTTGACCGAACGGCCTTGCATGCCTGCACTGAATTACTGAGCAGCAAAGCCTGAGGAGTCTTGACCAACGTCTGGGCCGAACAGCCTTGTGAAGAACACACGAACAGTGACCTTAATGGCCGAACAGCCAGAAGCAATGATCAGATGCACAAGCCTATTCTGGACTTCAAGAGTACAGCCTTCTTTGATAGAGCCCACTAGAAGGGCATTTTGGTCTTTTGGGGTCTATAAAAACCCCAAATCAGATTTCACACACACCTCCTCGGCCACTTTACGTTTTTTGCTAGGGTTTAGCTTTTTGGGGGAGTTTCTTCTTCTTCCTCCCCCTTGGGGGAGGTTTAGGTGTTGCTTTCTGTTGAATATAGTGAAGAAGATTAGGAGAAATCTCCCTTATGTGTTTAGCATACACATAGGGTAGTTTATTTATAATGTAAGATAAGGGTTAAACCCTAAATACAAAATGGGCTAAGCCCAATTAACAGAAACACACAACTTAACATCTAACACTTTCTTTACTTTTATGTATTGAACTCATTCTCTTTACAATTCCATGGTGGAATTTGTCGCTGCACTCAAGTTCTTCTTCATTTCTGCCATCATTTCTGCGTGCATTCTGCGTTTTTTTGGTTTCTGCACTGTTATGCGTTGATACCGATCGGTCACTGCATTAAGTTCGTTTACTAAAAATCGTTCGGTCTCTTCGTCAGGACCGTTCGGCCTTGTTGTTAGAACCGTTCGGTCTTGTGAACAATACCGTTCGGTCTTGTGAAGGACCATTCGGTTGTTAATGCTTTCCCCATTTAATTCAATGCTTTCAATTCTACTTACATCTTTATTTAATTTCCAATTTAATTGCATTCACAAACTCTTTCAAACCCCCCCGCCCCCACTGCGTGTTTGACCTAAGTCTTGAACCACATTTGGTCTTTGAGAGACAACCTAGGAATCACTTCCTAGTCTATACTGCATTCGTATTGCACACCAAATTTGTATGGGCCGCAACAGCCCCATCAAGCATTATAGAACTTTCTTATACGGCAATTATTAAAGTAATAATTCTAAATTAGTAACCAAGTAAATAATGTGAATGATGAAGGTGTGCAAGACATGGATCAGCAGGCAGGCTAGCTAAGGGGAGAACTAGTTATACAAGCATAGCTGGTAGTAGACACACACAAGAAACAGAAATAACTAAGGAGGTAGTTATACAAGCTTACCCAGAGGTATGCTAATAGGAGAAGGGGATATGATGGGAACAACTAGCCATTTTTGTGGTAGTTTTGGAAGAAAATTCGTTTTGTCTTAGGACCCTAGGATCTGGGTTTTCCATTTGTAAGAACTTAGACTCATCAAGCAAAACATCTTCCTTATACTATTTTGTTCTATATGAATTATTTAAACGGTTTCAAGAAAATGAAAACTATTGTGGATAACGATGGTTTGGCTAAGGGAGGCTGTGCACATTGCTGAGTCACTACCAATTATCCAAGTCATTCAGTGGAGCATGGACTAAAAACAGAATCCAAAACTTGAGAGCCCATTTGGTTACAATTTTCTTAATAATTTAGTGCAGTGTTGTTATGTTTCTTTTTGAGGATGACAGATTCTCCTCATTCACAACATTCATCAATGAAAGAATATACATAACTTTCCCAAAAAAAATTAAAGAACTTTAGTTCCCAAAGGCCATGTTAATAACCAACAGTTGTCAAGTTAATGAAATTCAAACCTGATCAGCATAGTTCTGTGGAAGGGCTTCTATGGTGCTGTTACTTAACTCCATTGCAAGGTCATAGCAACGCAAATTGTTGTTAATCTAAAAACAACGTTATATTGAATGTCATTTTAACAAAAAGCAATCCTATGATGAAGTAATAAGCAAATACTTGGCAAAAAAATTACACTAACCATAGCACATAAAGGTTCCAGACCAATTTCAGAAGCTGGCTCTTCAAGTCTCTTCTTTTCAGCTGCTTGAAAATCAATCATTACCTGTAAAAACACATAGTATAACCTAGGATACAAAGCTACCGATATAAGCAGTAAGCACTACATATTATGCTGTGAGGACCACTTCATAATTTCTGGTGATATCTTCCCAATAATGATGTTACACTCAAGTCTCAAAAACTAAGTTCTCTCCAGTTTACCTTTATTCGAGTTTAATTTTCGAACAGACAAATGTAAAATAAGCATGTTATGCTACATCTATATCTTATCTTATATTACCTGAATGGTTGCCAGGGCAATTCTGTATAACATGAGATCAGTGCTATTATCCCGAACAATTTGTACTTGTTCACCAAGTATTCTGAAGAGATCAACAGCAGCAGGGGTATATAATTTCCCATCTTCAGTTTTCTTTGGGGGCTGTGTTCTATCTGCCTCTAAAATGTTCAAGTACCATTTCTGAAAACATTAAGAATAAAGCTTAGTCCTTTTCTATGGTAAAGAAATTACCCAAGAAACATCACAGATTACTAAAGCTAAAAGATAAGTAAGATAGTTAGGATTACCCTAGTTGTAGCTTGCATTCTCTCAACATAGGAGTTCATTAGAGGATCCATTGAACCACTCTCAGAACACACTTGGGCTAGAGACTCATCAACTCCAAGCCCAATCAGATTATCTTGGTATTCAACCACCCAACCAGTTACCTGTTTTGTAAAAAAAAAAAAAGAAAGAAAAACATAAGCCTGGGTCTTTTTTTTTCCCACAAAACATTTAGAGCAATAGAGTATACTTATATTGATTTGTATACATATACACATGTATTGCTGAGTCAGCACATAGTCAATATTAGTTAGCCAACCAGCAGTCTGTTATGGTATTGGAATTAAATGGATTATCCAGTTGTCATTCTATTATGACAGCTAGAATTGATCGGGCTTGAGCTTTCAAAGCCCTATCATGGCTATTGATCCTTTTCTCAGTTGAGCTCTGCATCCAAATTCACTTGCGTTCATACCACCAGATCAGCTTTCTCAGGCAAATTCCGGACAGTACTCCACTCACCTATGCCTATCAAATTACATAGAAACTTGAGTAACAATTTTCTTGTATGGAGAAAATAGGTTGAACCTGTTCCCAATGCATGTTGACTTCACCAGTTTGTTGTTATTCCTCAAATCCCACCAGAATTCCTTTCTCAAACAGATTCTGGTGTGAATGTTGAAATTTCAGCACTCCTTTGGGAACATCAAGGACCAGCTGATTTTGTGTTGGCTTCAAACTCCACTCTTTGGAGCTGTTCTTCCAAGGTCATTGGTTGTGTCCACTCATGGCAACTATGTGAGGAGATACACAATCATTTTCAGGAAAGACTAAAGCCAAAACTCGTCATTTGCGAACTGAACATCACATTACAAAGAAAGGTGATAAGCCTATTGTTCAATTCTAAAGTGAATAAAAGCTTTTGTTGATTGGTCAACTTTCAAATGGTGAATGATTTTCTTCTCAAGAACAGCTTGACAAAATTCTTGAGGGCTCACCTATGAATATGAATCTTTGGTCACTCTGATCAATAGTAAATTTGCTGTATTCAACTTTTAAGAGATTGAATCTTTACCGTCATCTCAAGTGCCTTGAGAAAAACAAGGAAAGCAATAAATATCACATTGTCTCTGAATCTCACTCAGACACCTTCAACTCCATAAACGCCTTCAATTTACATAGAAAAACACCTCTAATCAATCTTTCCAACCATATGTTAACAACAGTGCAGGAGGATGATCCTCTAATTTTCACGAAGAGGTTGGCTTGGCAACAAATCAAAAAGTTTGTTATCAGGTTGGGGCCAAGTATGGTCATGAAGCTGCTGTGTTATCAACGTTTTAATCCTACATACATTCCACAACTCCAGAACTGTCAGAATGTGTTGCCTATGTAATGTTGCTCATCAAAGTGTTCAATACACCATACCAGTGACCAATACAGTTATCTTCAGGCTTATTTACCTAATTCAGTACCACCTAAACCGTCTAAGAACTGGTATGTGGACTTGGGTGCCACTCATCACATTACTATGAATCATCAAATCATGAATGAAGTTCCTAACACTAGCAATGAAGATGTATGCCTAGGGCATGGTCCAGGTTTTCCTACTCCCTATATTGCTTATTCAGTGCTTCCTTCCCCTCTTCCCCTTTCTCATCTCATCTCAAACTTCATCTTAATAATGTTTTAATTATTCCTAAGATCAATAAAAAGCTAGTTATTTTTATTCAATTTGCCAAGGATAAATCTGCTTACTTTGAATTTCATCCCACTCAATGGGTCATTAAATCTCAAGTTGATAATCCTGTTCACCTTCTAGGTGTTTTGGGTCAAGAGGGTCTCTATGCTTGTCCTCATATTTGTCAGCCTTTCTCGAGTCTTCAAGGTGTTCATAGCTCTTCTATGACTACTATAAATGCTACTATAGGATAGTGTTTTGCTTGGAGAAAATATTATCTTCAGGAAAAGCAGGAAGCAAAATGTTATTCGATCTTCTGTGAGGATAGAGCAATGGCATCCCTCACCTATGAGCTTATATGAGTAAAATAGTTTCTAAAAGAATTAGGTTTTCGTAACAGGCAGCTGATGAAGATGTATTATGATAATCAAGCCACTCACCACATTGTGTCCAATCCAGTGTTCCATGAGAGACCAAACACATTGAAAGTGATTGCCATTTTATTCGAGAAAAATTGTTGTCCAAGGAAATATGCATTGTGTTTGTTAGATAAAATTATCAACTTGCAAATGTTTTAACAAAATGCTTAAGAGCTCGTTGGATTGAATTTATTTGCTCCAAGTTTTGCACATACAATTTGTAGGCTCCACCTTAAGGCCGTTTTAGGATAAATACTGTTAAATAGGATTTATTGTAAGATATTGTGTGCTTTGTGTTGAACCTAGTACCTTGATGTATCTCTTAGAATTCTCTTCTCTTCCCTCTCATACATTGTATCAGATGTATCCAAAATGATTATAAATATGAAATCTTAAGAGAGAGACACATGCTCTCAAATTCATTCTAGTATTTCTGTGTATCTTTCTCAAGTATCTAAAACCTCCAAGCCTCTACCCTATTGGCATCATGTGTTTGACACAACAGCATACCTCAAAAATGGACTACCTTCTTTCTCATCTCTGATTTTTGCTGAAGCATATTAGCTAAGTTAAAGAGGCAACGCAAGCAAAAGAATAAGGAGAAGAAATTTTCCACTGCCACCGCTGACATGGGTGTTCAAAGCTGCCACTGTGACTCTCAAAAAGAAGCTCTCTAATTACTATGACATCTCACGAAGATGTGCAAGCAACAGCATTTTCACCATTACTATCATGCTCCACACTCCAAGATTCTCCTCTCAATTTGACAAGTACCACAAGTTTACCTCTTCAGAATCTTCTTCCTTTCTCTTCTCCCTCATGACAAAAAATCCATTGAATGTTAACATTACATAAAAAATAGAGTCTAATACAGATGAATTGGATGGATAATAACTTATTTTCTCATATGCCACAGATTTGGAAAGTTTGAGGCCAGCTCTCCTTTATCTAGGAAAAATGACATTCTAAGAAAGTAATAACATGTTATACATAAATAAAAACTCCAGAGAAATACCTTTAAAATCTCAATGTTCGTTAATTCATTTGCTCTGTCGCTGAGCAATCTTAGCATCTGAATAAACCTCTCAGTATAAAGATTTACCATCAGTTGGAATATTTCATATCTGCCAGAATTAAAAAATGAATTAGAACAAATGAAACATGTACATAAAGCATTTTATGTTGTAAATAGCAGGTTACTAAGATAAAAAGTATGCTCAATGTCTCTATATTAATTAGGAAAAATATAATTTAGAATATTCCTATTTATTTTAGCATATTGTTTATTTCCATTTTTTAGGCTTTTGGTTATTAGAATGTAATAGGTGATCAATAAATAATTCTTTATTTTTCAAGTTGGTACAAGAGAGCCCGGTTTCCATTGCCTTGTTAACTACAGTCATTATCATTGAGGTTAGTTGTGGAACAGAAAGGTGTGTCCCACTCACTGCTGCCACAGACAGGGTCGTCAGGACCTCATGCGCACCAAGGGGTGGCATCTTATTCAACTTGGATTTGGTTCCAATGCCAAACAGGTTTTCTTTTTTACGAATCAGAGCGATAACAGTTGAATTGTTATTATCTCTTTGTTAGGGTGTTTTTCAATATGAAAGCTTTTAAAGATGAACTAGATCATTTGAAAACAATGATTGAATCAATGACTAAGTCATCTAGGTTGTATACCATACCCATGAAAAGTAACACTAAATTCAATACATTTGACCCCATTGTCTTACGGTGTTCAGATTCTTCATTCATAAGCAACTGATCACATGACTCCTTTTCCTAAGCTCTTCAATTCGAATGTTAAAATGACCAATGAACAACTCATTATAATTGCAAAAGATGATAGTGTACCCATATTCAAATATGGGAATATCACTTTAGAATGATCTATTGTATTAAAGGATGGATGTCTTACATGTCCCACAACTAACCAATAACCTTATCTCTACACAAACGGTTTGAATTGTTCAGTAAATTTTTTCTCTTCTTGTGTATTTCAGGACCTTGGCACGAGAAAGACAATTTTAATTGGTAAGGAGTAGAGTCAGTTGTACCTATTGGAACTCAAGGACCAAATCAAAAATAAAGGTCATAAGACAACAAGCAACGTTAGAAACAACGGTAAATTCCCAAATATGGCTTCATCAGAAAAGACTTGGGCCCTCTTTCAACCTTATAAGATCTTTGTTCCCACATTTGTTCATTACCTAGTCTATTGAGTCTTTCAAATATGATATTTGTCAACTACCAAAGCATCATCGTGCATCTTATCCCTCATTTGGTAAAAGGAGTATTTTAACCATTTGACAATATTCATTATGATGATTGGGGACCAATTTTAGAATCTATTTCTGAAGCAAAATAGTTTGTTACTATTATTGATAATTAAACTAGTGTAATGTGGACATACCTTATGAAAAGTAAATCTAAGGCCTTCCAATTTTTTGTTAATTTTGTCTATCCTTTTGTTAGGGGTTGGAAGGTATATGAGAGAAAAAGGTATAGGAGAGAAGGAGAAGGCCGAATGGGGGAAGACGGAAGACCAAGCCGAACGGTGGAAAGCGGGGAGAGGCCAGACCGAACGGTGGAAGGCGAGGAGAGGCCAGACCGAACGGTGGAAGGCGGGGAGAGGTTAGGCCAAACGGTGGAAGACGGTGAGGAGTCGAGCCGAACAGGCCGAAGGCAGTGAGAGCTCGAGCAGAGCGATGGGAAGCAACAAAGACCTTGAGCCGATCGGTTGAAGAGTGACTATCCTAACTGGGACAACAGTTAGGATAGGCAGGAAATATTTATTAATAATTATAGTAAATAGAGCTATATCCTAGGAAAATATTCAGTACAAGTTAATTACAGTAATTAGAGTTATATCCTAGGGAAATATTCAGTACAAGTTAATTACAGTAATTAGAGCTATATCCTAGAGAAAAATTCACTATAAGCTGAAAACTATGCGTTGAGATATAGTATAATAATAAGGAATGTGGGGGCTCTGGGCTCAACCAATTAGTTGGTCATAGTGCGTGCAGCGAATATGAAAGGTACAAGAATTGAACCGTTCCAGTATTAAATATGGATAGATTATAATAGGCACATGTTAACATCCGTAAGATAGACATTACACAATATGTATCAATGATTGATTCCCTTTGTACTCTAACATGTAATAAAAATTGAAACAAGTGTTTCTAAGAGCATCCCCAATGGGATTTTCTCTACCCATTCATGCAGTAATAAAAAATCCATTCCATAACATTTTCCATTGGATAGTAACTCTGTAGGACCCATTTAAGTTTTGGGCTCCTCTGCACAAAAATTCTTTCTTTTCTGCATATTGTGGGCACTTAATATAATATTAATTTTAAATATTGAAATATTTAACTTTAGGACAAAAGCTTTCCATTTTAATATGTAGGGAAGTGTCTCAATGTTGGCCCAGTTTTGTTGGAGTGTCTTGGAATCTTTTGGCATGTGTTGGCTCACAGTTTTCTTTCATTTATTATAATTTATATTTTTACTTCTATGTATAAATTAGAAAGGGATGCTCAACTTTGCATGTACTTTAAAAGCTGTTATTAATTTTAATTTATCTTATGTGTACTAAATATTAAAATTAATTTACATTTAATTAAAATGTGCTATGTTTTTTTATTATTTAATAATAATAATTAATTGAATATTAAATTTACATGTGTATAAGTAATGATTTGATTGTATTAATGACTGATTCCCTTTACATTCCATTATGTTATTATGGATAATACACACGTGTACCTCTGAGACACAACATTCGCATATCTTTCGTCTCCATAACATGTATTAGTATAGAGGTAGGAGGTCAAGTTATGACTTTGTTCTCAATGTCTCACATTTTCTGTTATTCCTTTCTTTCTCTCACTTTTTACAATACTCATTTTAGAAAAAAAAAAACATACTCTCCAGAAAAACTAATTTGAATTTTTTTAAGAAACCTTTGATGATATACAAAGCACATGTCAGGGTAGTTTTGAGGGGTTAGCGAAGTAAATACTATTGTTTTGTCAGGAACGTGTTATCCTAATCGGGAGAGGTTAAGCTCTCTGCATTGTATCTCTGATTGTTTTGTGAATAAAGAATCTTTTCAGCATTCTTGTGTTGTGTTTGAGTGAAGAGAAGTGAGTTCCATTAGGTTCTTGATTAAAGAACCTAACATGTCATACCTAAACAGGGAGAAATTATAGTACAAAGCACATCAAAAATCTCAAAATGACATCTTTAATTAGCAGAAAGTTTGTTCAAAAGCTGTGAAGAGTGAAAAGGTAGTATATTCAATGTAGAGCAAACCTTGGAGGAAAGCAAGGGGCAACGTAGTCATAGACATCTCCAAGCTCTTCACCAATCTATATACCATTTAAGTAAAAAGGTCTATAAGTAATAGAGAATAATACTGGACTTCACCTACAGAAATCTGAAAATGATATGATATTTTGAATAATTACATTAACAATTGTACTGTAAATACGAGATCACGACAAATATGGAATTCCTTCATAGCATGAATCAGTTGATATAATTGACTTGGGTGTATCAAATAATTGACAAAAGGAGAGGGGGAAGAGGGTGAGTGAGAAAATTTATTATTAAAAGTGAGATTAAAATTATACAATATAATTTCCAACCAATAACACATCCACTTATGCAAAAATGAATATAATAAGTGAAACAAGATTCTCACATTGCACTTTCACTAATAACAGCTTTAAAATACTTAAGGAGTATACACGACAATTAAAATTTTAAGTGGGATATAGAGAAGATACATCATTGGGATGTGGAAGCCCTTCCTCATTCATTTCCAATTAAATTATAAGCAAGTTTACTCAAATGATAGTTTATATATAACACTTAACAATATGGTTTCATAAGGAATGGTTACATTTTCATAAACTGTTTTTAATGCTGTCCTCCAGCATTCTTTACAGGTGAAGCCGAGTGGCAATCCCAATGTCCAGTCTTTAACAAGCATGCATGAACTTTAAAATGCAATGACTAGCTAAATGTTAGTTATACAAGTCCATCATATAACCAACTCAATCTTACTGAAATATGAGCAGTTATTGATAGTTTTAAATTAGACTTAATTGATTACAGCTAATTGTTTCTACCATATAAACAGGATATCCTCTCATCATGAATATCTAAGATATTCCAACACTTTTCAAGTAAATGTGTATGGATCATTATGCCAAGATTATCAAACATATAGTTGAGCCAGGTATCCGTAAGCCTAATTGAAAATGTCTGGAGGTTGATCACTAGAGTATACAAATGATTTTGCAATCTGCCTAACAGAAAGTCATAAATGTTTATTAGAGTATATAATATGTTATAAATGCTTTTACAGAAAGTAAAAAGATCAGAAGCTAAAAATTAGTCAAACATACCGCTCGTGCTTCCTCTAAAGCTGCTTTCAAGTCCTCAAACACATACTGATTCATAAATGAAATTAACAGTGAGTTGCATAAAGAATAGCAAATTTACATTGGTGTACAAGCAAGTCAGTGTCTGCATATTTTTAGCAGGAAAGGGAACATGCAGAACAGTAATATGACTAACCTCAGTGAGAAGCTTGTTAAACCGTCCTTCTACAGTCTTCCTTATTTGTTCATAGCATTTATCCTTATAGCCTTTCCCCTGAACCTTTAGTTTTTGTTGTGTTAAATTTTTTGAAGAAGCCATTGTGTTTGTCGACTTTCTGTAATTTATCAGTGAACAGAATTTTGAGTGATGAGGGTAGGGGGTTGTGGGGCTTTCCTGACAGATCAGCTTGGTATACAGAGTAAGAAGAGATGAAGATGTTGGGAAAACAGTTAAAAATATGAGCACATGTCTCATGATAAAACAAGCAAGTATAACAGAGAAATAAGACAATTATTTTTATTTCATGGTAATGAATAAGAAAGTTCTAAAGCATGTCATACTAAATTTATATAAGTTTTCTGAATATGTTTCATATGTAACATTGCAATAGGTACTTCAATTGCTATTATTGTCAATGGCAAGTGGCGGCCCATGGCAGAGGCCAAACATCCCCCATCGTATCATAGTAGATTGCACCACAATCAATGCAGTAGAAAGCCGAGCAATGGTATAAAAACGTAAAATTTAATAAAAGTAATCATAAAAATGAAATAAAAATAATGAGTAGCTTAATTGTTGAAATGTAATGTATTTTCTGGTGGGCTTTTTAGGAGCCTTCTGTTTTTCCTTTTTATGTTGATCTACTATCCCTTAAATAGGGTAGTATGTGTATTAGGGTTTAGTGAACAACAATAATAAAAAATTTAGTTTCTCTCCCAACTCTTTAAGTGTGTCTTCATAGGTGACAAGTTGATTTCTAGGAAAAGCAAGAAGCATAATGTAGTAGCAAGGTATAGGGCATAAGTAGTGTATAGAACTATGGCTTTTGCCACTTGTGAGTGACTTTCTTTGACTCAATTGGAGAGATTACACAAAATGACTCAATTGTGATAACCAAACTACCCTTCATATTGCCTAAATTCCAACATTCCATAAGAGAACTAAACATATTGATATAGATTGTCCCTTCATTATGAAAAGATTTCATTTGGATACATTACTACTTAGTTTGTTAACTCCAATGATCATGGCATAAGTCTTCACCAAATCATTGTGGGGTGGTAGAACTAATTATATTTGTAGCAAGCTTAGTGCATATAATTTTTATACACCAACTTGAGGGAGAGTGTTAGGTTTCTTGGGAACAAGAAACCGGATTTTTCAGCTTCAGTAAAGAAATAAGCACTCAAACCTTACTGCACAATGTAAGATAATACTTTAATTAAAGAAAACATGATACAGAAAACATCCAATAGCTTCCAAGGGAAGAAATTCCCTTCAACACAAGTTAAGACCTGGTTTTGAATAAACTACTAAACCACCAGAACTAGAACCCTCCTTAAAAGACAAAAACTGTCTAACTACTAATTAAAACTTCTCCTAACTACGGTTTAAACTCTTCCTAACTACCCCTAACCACTTCATACTAACTTCTATGTTTTATTTTTGCCAAACTATCTAAAAATTGTCAACAAACTATCTAATACATTACATATCCTATCATTACTCACCACTGCAAAACAACCTTGTCCTTAAGGTTGTAATCTAAAAACCGGTCCTTAATCGTTGCGACAACTTCCCATGCAACTGCCTCAAGGATTCCTTTCGGCCGTTGGATTAATCCTTGAATCTGCAAAGATCTAACTTTGACGACATAATCTTTTGCAAATAGATGCTTAATAAGCAGTCTGACTCAGCTTCCAAAATCAACAAGTTTATTAATGGAGTTTACTAGCAATCGATTTTCATAACAAGTAAGTAACCCAAGACAAAAGGGAGATCGTCCAACTTTCTTGTCCTTCTTGGATAGGGCCTACCACTTTGTCAAGAAATACTCCCCCGAATGGTTTTCTAATGTTGGGTTTACTAGAGACACCAATATCTTGAATTCTTGAATGACTTTTTCCCCCCTCCCTATCCTTGTTACTACTGCCATCCTCTCACGTAAAATTTCCACACTCCCAATCTATGTTACTGCTGCCAAACTCTCAAATAACATGTTTCCCTTGTTCCCTTCAACTATCCTTAGTTGAGGTATTGCAAGATCTTCCCAAGAAAGGTTATGGGATTTCTGTTGCCAGGTCTTGAACCCCTTGACTGCATTTTTTCCCATGTTATTGATGGTTAGGTGTATTTCTATTGTTCCTGTGATGTTCTGGACTTCAAAAACGTTTTCTGTCCCACAACGAACTAACTTTGAACCATCTACACTCAAAACAGCCTCATCTTTAACTTTACTCGTAGAAGTAATGGTTACAATGTTCCCACCACATTCCGCCTTCTTTCCTCTATCTTCACCCTCCTTCACTGTTTTGACAAATTCACCAAGACCTACCACACTATCTCCACTAAAACCAACAACTTTTGCAACTTCATTATGAGAAGCAAGAGTCACAACATTCATATCACAGTCTTGGTCTCCACCTTCCTGTTCACTGATATCATTTTCTCTTTTCTTCTCCAATTGATGGAATTGTCTCCTGCATTTGAGGGTTTCTTGGCTTTCTTGATGTCATGAAGAAGTTCCTCTCTCCCTCCCTTTCTTGCTCTGTCAACAGATTTTTCCCTTCCTTTAGAGTCCCTTTTTTGAATCTGGACATCCAGAATCTTATTACATTCCCGTATCATTTCTTCCAAGTTTTGGAAACTTTTTCTCATCTCTTGATGCCCCTTTTCCAGTTTGCTGCTCCCCCTCTACAAAGTATTGAAGCTTCCTCCCATGCTTTCCCTCCTTCTTGATTTGGCAGGTTGAATCAATTTGTTAGGTTTCTTAGGAACAAGAAACCGGATTTTTCAGATTTAGTCAAGAAATAAGCACTCAAATCTTAGTGCACAACGTAAGATAATACTTTAATTAAAGAAAACATAATACAAAAAACATCCAACAACTTCCAAGGGAAGAAATTCCCTTCAACACAGGTTAAGACCTGGTTCTGAATAAACTACTCAACCACCAGAACTAGAACACCCCCTCCTTAAAAGACAAAAACTGCCTAACTACTAATAAAACTTCCCTTAACTGCTGTCTAAACTCCTCCTAACTACTTCATACTAACTTCTATATTTTATTTTTGCCAAATGTTCAACAAACTGTCTAATACATTACATATCCTATCAGAGAGTGTTAGGGAACTAATTGTATATAAGAGGAGGGGAAAAGCCACATAGCCTAACTGCCAAGAAGGCAGTTAGGTAGGAGGAGGTTGGGTTTCTGTTAGTCTATTAGTGGTTTGTATAAAGGGAGGTTAGGAGTTGTATAGGAGGGGGTTTTGGAGTCTTATTCGTGGACAGGAACACTTTGGTCCTGTAGGGGGAGGTTAAGCTCTCTGTTACTCAATTGTATCCAGCATTCTTGATTGGTTGATAATACAAAGAGGTTATACAGTCTATATTGTGAGTCTGTGTGTGTAAACTGGGTTTCCTATAGGTTCTTGAGTAAAGAACGTATCAGAGAGTGTCCAATGTATTTTAATATATAAGTCAAGGCCCATTTCTGTGTAATGCAATGTACATGAATCATGATATATAATATTTTATTTTATTATGTTGGAGATTGTTAGGTTCCTAATTCAAGAACCTAAGGTAAACGCACACTATTCACCAGAAACTTCTGTATAACTCTCGTTGAATTATCCACAAACACGAATACAAGGTCTGGATACAGCTAGAGAGCTTAACCTCCCCCTACAGGAATCACGCTTCCTGTACAACTCACACAACAACCCCATTCTCTATTCAATTATTCCCTCTTTTATACTACCCATCCCGCCTTTCCTAACTGTTATTGCAGTTAGGCTAACTAACTTCTAATTATTTCTCTTTCTCCTCTCATATACACGTAACTTCCTAACATTACCCTCCCCTTCTTCAGCAACCTTGTCCTCAAGGTTGAAATTAAAATCAGGATACTGATCTTGGATAGTCAACACGTCTTCCCACGTAGCTCCTTCGCTGCCACCCTCCTGCCACTGAACCAGGATCTGTTGTATTTTCTCATTCCCTTGTTGTCGTTGCCTCGTCCCCAACACTCTCACTGGCCAATATGTAGGCCCCTCTGCTTGTAGCTCAGTTGGTAGAACCTTCTCAACCTTCTTTGGTCCCACCGCTTTCTTGAGTTGTGACACATGAAAGACTGCATGTATACGTGCATTTTCTGGCAGTTGTAGTTGGAATGCCACTGGGCCCACCTGCTGTAGCACCTGGAAAGGGCCAAAGTATCGAGCTGCTAGTTTAGGATGTAAACGAACTGGTATAGATGCTTGCTTATGGGGTCTAATTTTAAGATAGACCCAATCCCCCACTTTAATGTCCACATCTCTTCTCTTCTTATTCGCTTGATTCACCATTAAATCCTGAGCACGACTTAGGTGAAATTTCAGTTGCCTCAAAGCCTCGTCCCTTGTCATGAGGTCTTGTGCGACTGCCTCTACCACTGACTCCCCCGGTACAAATCTGTTCAAGGATGGAGGAGCTCTTCCATAGACCGTTTCAAACGGTGTGCATCTCGCAGCTCTCTGGTAGCTGGTGTTGTACCAGTACTCAGCCCACGGTAACACTGCATGCCAGTTCTTGGGCTGCTCTGAGCAAAAACATCTCAGATATCCCTCCAAAATCCGATTAATTACCTCGGTCTGTCCATCCGTGGCCGGGTGGTAAGCAGTACTCATATTGAGCTGTGTCCCCTGCATTCTAAAAAGCTCCCTCCACAACGTACTCAAGAACAAAGGATCTCGATCACTCACAATTGAAATAGGGACCCCATGTAGCTTGACAATCTCTCGGATAAACACCTCCGCCACCGTTTTAGCGAATAAGGATGTCTAAGTGCCATAAAGTGTGCGTATTTGCTCAGCCTATCCACCATAACCAATATAGCATCATAACCTTGTGATTTAGGTAGCTTTACAATAAAATCCATGGTGATCTCCTCCCATACTGCTTGCGGTATCGGTAGAGGTTGCAACAACCCTTGGGGGGAAGCTGCCATATACTTGTGCTGCTGACAAATCACGCATCCAGCCACAAAATCGGTGACAGCTTTCTTCATACCCTTCCAATAAAGCGACTGGGCTATCTTCCTATATGTTCTAAATACCCCAGAATGTCCCCCGGTCTTCGTTACGTGAAACTCAGTCAATAGTTTGGGAATCCAGGTAGATGTTTCGGATATTACAAGTCTCCCCTTGTAGTGCAGGCGGTCATTCTCTAGAGTATACGCCGCATGGCATTCGGGATCCCTCTGAATGTCAGCTATTATCTTTTTCAACGTCTCATCTCTTTCCACCTCCTTTAATACCTCCTGAAAATCCTGCCAGTAGGACCTGGACATCACTCGTAACTCTGCCTCCTCCATTTCTCCTGCTTCCTTCCTTGATAAAGCATCAGCCACCGTATTGGAACTCCCCTTCTTATACATGATTTCGAAATCATAGCCCATCAACTTGGCTATCCAGTTTTGTTGGCTATATGTAGTAATCCTTTGCTCCAATAGATACTTTAAACTGCGTTGATCAGTATGCACCACAAACTTCCTCCCTAGTAGATAAGGTCTCCAGTGTTGGATTGCCAACACTAACGCCATTAACTCTTTTTCGTATACCGATTTGTTCATGGAAGTCTCGGACAGTGCTTTGCTAAAAAACGCAAGGGGTTTCTTGCTTTGGGTGAGTACAGCTCCTATTCCCCCTCCTGAGGCATCGCATTCAACGTGGAACTCCTGATTAAAATCAGGCAAAGTTAAAACTGGTGCTGTAGTGACCGCCTTCTTCAGTTCTGCCATGGCGTGACTGGCTTGCTCTGACCATAAAAATTTGCCTTTCTTCAACAACTCAGTCAAAGGCTTAGCTATTTTTCCATATCCCCTCACAAATCTCCTGTAATACCCCGTTAAACCTAGGAATCCCCTTAATGCTTTCAGAGTCTTCGGTTCTTTCCATTCTACCACGGCCTTGACTTTTTCCCCATCCATTTCAACTCCTGCTTCTGAAATTTGATGCCCCAAGTACGCTATTTTCTTTTTCCCAAACTCACATTTCCTTTTGTTAGCTATCCAGTCACTTCCTTCTAATACTTCCAACACCATATTTACATGTCCCAGGTGCTCCTCCCAGCTGGCACTGTAAACTAAAATATCATCGAAGAAGACCAATACAAATTTTCGTAAGTACCTTTGCAACAGTTCATTCATCGCATTCTGGAACGTTGACGGTGCATTCGTGAGACCGAAGGGCATCACGAGGAACTCGTAGTGGCCCTGGTGAGTCCTAAATGCCGTTTTGTGTATGTCCTCTTCCCCCATTCTGACCTGGTGATAGCCGCTTTTAAGGTCGATCTTCGAAAAATAAGCAGCCCCTCTCAACTCGTCCAGGAGCTCTTCGATGACAGGGATGGGAAATTTGTTTGGAATCGTCGCTCGGTTTAACGCTCGATAGTCCACGCAAAAACGCCAGCTTTTATCTTTCTTCTGTACCAGTATCACCGGACTGGAATATGGACTCGAACTGGGTCGTATTATTCCCGCTCGCAACATGTCAGCCACTTGCCTCTCGATCTCGCCTTTTAACAGATGTGGGTAACGATAGGGGCGGACGTTCACTGGGTTTTCTCCTTCTTTTAATGGTATCTGGTGCACCAAGTCTCGAGTCGGTGGTAACCCCTGCACTTCTCGAAAAACACGGTAGTGCTTCTGCAGAAGCGTCCCCATCTCTGCCCTCTGTGCTTCTGTCAAATCCACCTCTTCTTCCCGGTCCAGCTCATTCTCCACTCGGCCCAACTCCCAAATAATCAGCCATGACTCAGCATCTGTCATTTTCAACAAAGCTTGTGGCTCCACCAGCTGTCGGGTTAGAGCAGGATCTCCGTGTATCACCACCCTTTTACCCCCCGTGCAATACCCCATGGTCATTGCCCTCCAATTTAACACTACTTCACCCAATTTTTCTAACCACTCCACCCCCAATATAGCATCGACTCCGCCTAACTCAAAGAGATGAAACTTCTCTTCAATCTCCGCCTCCCCCAGAACAACGACGACTCTCTCACAGCAACCCCTTGTTATCTTTCTCTGTCCATCCCCTAGACTTACAGTATACGGGACCGTATCTGTAATAGTTAGTTCCAACTCCTCCGCCAACCTCCGATTAATAAAATTGTGACTGGCCCCGCTATCAATGAGGACCAACACCTCTCGGTCTTCGATCTTCCCCTTCACCTTCATTGTTCGAGGTTGAGTTAAACCCCCCGCTGAGCATGCGGATAATTCCATCGGTTTGACTTCTTGGTCGGTTTCATCATCGCCGCCGTCCTCCTCATCCTCCGCCAGCAACAAAACTCTCAAGCTCCCTTCGGCACAACGATGGCCCGGCGCAAAAGGACCCCCACACCGGAAACAGTGTCCTTCTTCCCTCCTCTTCAGATATTCGGGGTAAGGTAAGTTGCGCACCGCTCGCGCTCTGTTATCACCACCTCCGACGGTACTTCCCCTTACACTACCACTTGTCGTCCCTCCTTCTCGTCTGTTCGCGCCACTGTTCGCCGTCCCCCCCGGTCGATTCACCGATGACCGATCGGCATCTCCTCGAACGACCGCCGACAAAACCCGCGTACTCGTGGTGTTCGGCCTAAAGCCATTCCACACCCCTCCCCGCGCTTTGAACAGGGCATCCTCCACGTCCCGTGCAATTCTCACCGCCACCATGAATTCTTGGGGGTCTTGGATACGAACCTGTCCCTTAACGTCCTCTCGTAAACTCGCGAGAAAAAACCCCAATACTAACTCTTCCGCCAATCCATGGGTTTGGCCCAGCAAGATTTCGAAATTTCTGACGTATTCTTCTACCGTTCCCTCCTGTCGTAGCGTCGCCATCTGTTCGAATACGGTTCCTCTGAAACCTCCTCCAAACCGATTCAACAATGCCAACTTCAAACCAGTCCACGAACGATCGGTTGCCTTATCTTTCCAGACCTTAAATCAATAACTTGCACTACCTTCCATGCTAATGTAGGCAAGTTCCACCTTGTCCTCCTCCGCTACCTTCTGGAAGTCGAAGAAACGTTCTGCCCGACTAATCCAACTGTGCGGCTCCATTCCCTCAAACGCCGGTAGGTCCACCCGTTTCCGCCAATTCTGTTGGAAGCTACCTTGGTCACGTCTTTCTTGATTATCGTTCACTGAATTACTGCTTCCGTCAGACCTTCCATCTTGATTGTTCGCTCCTCCTCCCATGATCCGCATCATCTGCTGCATATCCCGTCGTATCGCAGCGGTTTCCGCCTTAATCCCTTCTACCGTAATTTCAAGGTTCTCCAACCTTCCCTCCGTTTTGCTCTTCATCTCTGTCAACCCCTCTCTCGATCCGGCAGGTCGGACCAAATGTTAGGTTCCTAATTCAAGAACCTAAGGTAAACGCACACTAATCACCAGAAACTTCTGTATAACTCTCGTTGAATTATCCACAAACACGAATACAAGGTCTGGATACAGCTAGAGAGCTTAACCTCCCCCTACAGGAATCACGCTTCCTGTACAACTCACACAACAACCCCATTCTCTATTCAATTATTCCCTCTTTTATACTACCCATCCCGCCTTTCCTAACTGTTATTGCAGTTAGGCTAACTAACTTCTAATTATTTCTCTTTCTCCTCTCATATACACGTAACTTCCTAACATTTCACAAGGATTCCATGATATGACTCTCGCTTGTCTATACAAAGATTAAATGATTTTTAATATCTTAATCAGAGTAATAGTCTCGAAGTGCTTTTATTGAATAAAAAAAGATACATAGACGGAGGATAACAATATTCTCCTGGAAAAGAAACAAGAAGATAAACCAAACACATCAGTCTTAGAAAATTGAATGCATTCCTATGTTTTCTAGATGATTTCCCAAAACGGTATGTAAAGTAAATGCTCTAAAACTATCAAGAAATCATATAACAAGGTCGTAGCAAGGATTGTTGCTTCCATTGCTATAGATTTTCAAGATCACACAACTGATGTGACATAATGGAAATTAATTAAAAGTATTATAACATACATGCCGCTCTTGCGAGGATTTGCAACTGGTGCAATGTCAACATCCCCTTCAGCCTCTGCTGCTTCTTCTGCAATCTGTTGATCAAGTATCTCTTGCATCTCAACAACCCTGGAATGTTGAAAACAAAGGGAAAATAAGATT
Organism: Vigna angularis; assembly: GCF_016808095.1. NCBI lineage: Eukaryota > Viridiplantae > Streptophyta > Magnoliopsida > Fabales > Fabaceae > Vigna > Vigna angularis. The sequence continues at coordinate 13,462,596 of NC_068978.1, read as the reverse complement.
ACATTGTTTTTGAAAGAGTAAAATCATCCAGAAGCTGATTAGTATTTCCAATCATCCAACCTACCATCTAAAAATGAAGATAATGAACTGACTGGGGAAAAAATAAGTGCAATTGACAATCAACAACATACCGTAAAGCTCGAACTAAAGTCTGTGGGCTGCAAAGGAAAAGAAATAATAATTAAAATAGAGCGTTGCAGATCATACTACAATCAAAGCATAACCTTTATGCTTAAGAGCACAATATATCCAACTTTGCTAAGTAAATGGAATATAGACTGTAGCCACCAAATTTTCATTCCTATATTTTCAATTTCTTACCCAGCACAAACTACTGCTGTAACATCTATCTCTGCTAAAGAGTATACCAAACAACTACAGTGGGTTTAGACTAGCATTCCATTTACACCCAAAAAGTCCCTTTAACACAAGAAAGTTCATAATAGTCATTGCCAATGCTTGTACACCAGCAGTCCCACGCTGTAGCCATAAAAAGGAATTAGGGTTTCAGTACTTATAAGCCATGGCACTGCTTCTGACTTTTCGAATTTTCGCACTTTGGACTTTATTTTGTAATTATAAATATCATCTCTCCAGTCACAAACATATGATGATGTTAGTGTGATTTTCTAACTAAAAAAATATTAATAAGAATATTCTTGAAGCCATATACTAGAGAAATAAAAATTAAAATAATATTCATTTATTAACAAAATATACTTGGAATATTACATACATCTCTATAATATCTTTTAAAAATTGACTATAAATAGCTTCTTAACTGTCTGATAACTATTATATTAGTGTTTCAAAAGTTATGCCAGCACAATGATGGATAGAATAATACTTCAAGATATTAATGAACTAATTTGAAATAATTAAAATTTGAGAAACTATTTTGCTGATCAAACTTTTAAGAGACTGATATAAGGAAATTTTAAGCAAAAGTATTTTAGCAACAAGATTTTACAAGGAATAATGTAATGACTTGTAACTTCACTTGAAAGTTTGCTACAAAAAAAATGTTATATTTTTCTTAAAAATGTAATTAAAAGCTAATACATATTTTAAAGATTTTTTAATGGAATCTTGAAAATGCTTATTGACTTGTACGGCTTTAGGCACTTTATTTCTCTTACTTTTTTGTGAAATCTACTTTATGTTTTGCGTAATGATGGCAGTGAATAAAGTGGGTAAATTTACTCATGCTGAGCATTTACATGTATATACCCTTAATTATTTAAATTATAAAAAAAATAGTGGTCATCCCACTAACTGCTATTCCACTGCCCCACTTTTGAGATCGACCGCTCCATGTTTACAGAGACAACATTTTAATTTTAATATATTTTAAACCAAAATCTGACACTTCATGATTGCAGAAAAGAAGACTGATATCACCAAGCCTTAAAATTCTAATAAGCAATTAAACAAACAATTGACTCAAATCTGAAAACCAAACTCAATAGAAAATGCATTAGTTTCAAATATCACAGGTAGCACTCAATAGAAGTTAAGAGGGATAGCTTGATCCAAACAATAGACCATGTTATTCTAGATGTTAATATTAAAAACAGTGCACAAACCTTTCTTTAGAAAGTTTATAGAAATTGGAAATATGTCCCCATAGCGTTTTCTCAAAGGTCTCCCAGGTTCGATCTACATCTTCAAAATATTCTCTGAGACATACACAAGATGTGGAAAAACAGATACTCAGCCTTAAATTTATAAAATAAATTATCAAAACAATCATTAATACAACTCAAAATACATGTGATCATCTTTCATATACTTAACTAAAGTTCTAAAAGCATGTAAAACATGCCATCTTCACTAGGCAAGCGTTTAACCCTTGATTTTCATGAGTTTGTGTATAACAAAACTAGTTAAATCACCAAATTTGATGTTTAATGGCCATTAAAAGGCTCCATTCGACCAATAAAATAAATAATGACTTTAGCCACAAGTGGATTGGTATTTCAACCCAATGATCCAGTGACCCCTGTAAGCCCAGCATAAAACAAATTAACTAAAGAAACATGCAGAACAGGTAATCTAGTAGATACCTTTACGCAGGTAAGGAGGGGTGACTAGTGCAATAAAAAAAACAGAAATTTGACCTATTGATGATATACTAAATTTTATAGTCGCAAAAAAAGGAACTTTAAATACTGCACTTCCTTTGCAGTTCAATCAAATTGCATGTCCCCCTGATTTTCACAAGCATTTTTCAATAGCTATATTTGTATTTGACCAAGAGTTATCAACATTTGTTCTTGGTGCCAAACCAATGATAGTAATTTTTAGCAAATCTCACATTGTTAATTCATTCTTACCACATTATATTTCATCATGTGAAGGAACATGAGTTGGGTTGAAAATCTATTAAGTAGTTTTGATATAGACTTGACAATGCAAAGCATATATAAATATTGTTGAATATAGTAAAACTAGGTATAGCATTAATCTCTTATGTGTAGAAAATATACATAGGGTAATATATTTATAATAATGAGAATGTAGGCTAAGCCCAAATACAAATGAATATGTAAAAATAACATAATTAACATAGAGACTATGTTTCCCTAATTAACATAAAACAATATATCTAACAAATATGATGTACAATGTACAGAAGGATGTGCCAAGTTCCAGAGGATAAAAAAATTAAGAGATAATCTTCTCAGGTTACCTTCTTTAAAGAGAATATAAAAACTTCCAGGCTGTAGAATGCTCTTTTAAAAACTTCTTAATGCAACATAAAGCATAACTAACATCCCACCTACATATTTCTCAATCCCCTCCAACACCGTGAATTGAACATAGGAAAAACAAAGTCTGCATCAGAAGAGCCAGAAAGAACTTCTGATGATGGAGTTTTGGATCATGCATATATAATGGAGCACAAAATAATACACCTATTTTTTTATAAGAAAGTTGAATAGATACCGTTATGTGATGATTAACTTACTTCAATCAGTTTTCTCAAAACAAGAAATATTCCAAATTTGTCAAAAGAAAACTCAACACTCCAGTACTACAAAATAGAAGATTCATACCAGCCACTACCAAAGTCTCTAAAAATAACCACAAATTGGATGATAAAAGTATCAACTTCAAGATTTAAATGACCAATAAAATAATTTATATGTGAACCACTGACTATGCAAAAATAATTGGTTCATTACATATCGATGAGGGCTTATGCAGATTGAAATGCTCATTCCAAAATCTGTAGCAGCCCCCTCCTGGATTATTGCTTTCCCAAATCATGAATGTGACAGTTCACTAAAAAGGACACACACCTTAGCCTTCCAACCTCTTCCTTGTGAGATGCTGCAGCTGCCAATGCAAACCTTCGTTTTCCATCCAATGCAGTTAACCTCTGCAAAATCCATAAAAGTTATAGAGATAAAATGGAAAATAAAGTTTAAAACGAACCTTAGATTTGAAAAAACATTGTCATTTTATAATAGAGCCAATAGCGTACACTATAAGGAAGACCAGCATTACCTCATAAGTGTTGACAATTTCTTTGTCATCACTCAAAGAATCCCGAGCTTCTGCTGCCTCAACAGAGATAGACATCATACCTTCAACATCCTATCAGAAGACCAAGAAATCAGCCAAAATCATAATGACAGGATATGCACATACCAGTACATGTGTACAACTGAGTTCCAACCATTTAATTTAAATTGGGACAAATGAAATCATAAGTTTGTATCAACCATTCTAAAAATGATAAATTAACTAAGTTAAAAATGTTTGAAACAGTGAAGGCAGCATTTGAGGGAATAACCACAATACATAACTGCATCTGCTAATTTAACAGTGATTATACACGGTATAAAGGGAGAGAAACCCATTTTCTGATAGTTGTAGATAAAAAGCTCAATACTACTGCAGAAAACTTGGAAAGGGAAAGTTCTAAGTAACAACTCTTAACTATGAACCAGTAGAATGAGTATTGGACAATTAGCATTTTAATCTAGAAAACCACCTTCAAGGTTGTGTTTAAGTTATTTCTTGCATTGCTGAGTAACTTTATCTGATCATGGTTGTCAATTAATGTTTGGCATTCCTGACATAACCTGATACAACAAGAAATCAGAGAATCACAGTAAGTTCCAAGTGAAAAATATTGGTGGTAAGCTTACTCTCAAGACCGAGCAAACACCCTCTAATAGGTGAAAATAGTTTCAGTCTGTCACATTTCAAACATACTTCTCAATAGAGACAAAGTTTTCACGAAGCTGATTTATTGTGTTTTCGGATAAGGATAGTGATTTTAGTCCTGCCTGTGACTGCTCAACCTGCAGCAATATTTTGGGCAAAGCACATCAAGATATGAGATTTAGTACCTTGGTTAGGTCAATATCAAGAGCAATAGCAGTTTCAAGGAAACACATGTTTAATGTACTAGATAAACAACGACATGCCATCAACTGAGATCTCAATTAAATTTCAGTTTCCAAGTTCTGAAATAATAAAGTCATAGTGTAAGGAAGTAGAAAGCCTGAAAACATTTTATGTTTAGTGGGGTTTGCAAGGAGGAAGAGGATAAAAATAGAATTATAAAAACTATTTTTTTTTCTCTGAGCCTGTTAAAGTTCAGTCATGAGCTTCTAAAGTTAATTCTAGATGGTCTCTTGCTAACACATAGTGAAGCAAAAAATATGTCTTTTTCTTTTACCCGCACATATTTCGTATCTTCAATAGTTCTTTTAACACACTCATTAATTAACATACGAAAAGAAAAAACCCTGACCTATACTTATCTGGAAAACTGATTATGGCATCTAAACCTAGCCATCTTCACTGAGGCATTTGTATCTATCCCAACCTCCTTCATTGCAGACAACCTGTCCTCTGCCCCTCCATCCCCATTACCAACACAGCTTTCCAGCAACTTTACCTCCAATGCTGCCCAATTCAAAGCCAGAAACTAGTCCGATTGAACTGGTAATCTCATCAACAAAACCACACTCCCCACATTGGCTAGATCCCAAAGACCCATTGACAGAGGAGCCCCTGCTGAACCTCACACACCAGAACTTTGTTGCTATCACATGCACATGTGTAAGCCAGCTGCTACCCTGCTAGCATAAGAACTCAAAAGCACTAGTACTAGCAGACTCGTTCACCCCTACCCTCTTTGTTCACTATGCTGCAGCTTGCACACCCAACAACCACAGCCAATTGAGGACATACCTGTCCATTGCACAGTTGAACTGGAGTGTTTAAGAAGCTTATGGATTCTCTTAGTAAGTCATTTAATACTTTCTCTCTTAACTATTCTAAGCTCCTTAATGTTTCTAGAGATCGCTGGATAATTGGATTAGGTTTGGTGCTGCTGAGTGCTAGCTATATAACAATGCATCCTCATGTGTTCTGACTGTTGTGCCTTGTGTTGTCTAGCAAAAAATACATTACTATTGCCAATAGGTCTCATTGTTGGGTTTATCAAGGGAGGGGGTTTACTAAAGAGACACAACACCAATGAGATCTGAGTCCAACCACATAAGAGATTGACACCACTCTCAACCCAAAACCTTAAGGCAATGGGTTAATGGGTCTTTATCCTTATATGGTGCTTCCCTTTCTCATTTTTACCCAATGTGAGTCTTAGACTCACACTTGGATTCCCAACACTCATTCCCTTTCCTGAAGTGATAATATCTCCCTCCATCCTTCAATACACTAAATAATGTGTTGCATGCTCCACATCTCTTCAATAGTCTTATTTTTATACAAAAATCTCTCTATAGACTAGAAGTGTATGGTGACGTTTTGTCCTTTTCATCATGCCTTTCACGACCTTATCAAAAGAAAAACAATTGAAATTGCTAAGGTACAAAACAGGTTACACTATGAGCAAATGCAAGTCAGTGAATGAAGGGCAGTGCCGTATAAAATGTGACACAGTTTTGCCTCCAAACAAGTTAAAAGTCTACAGCATCTCAAACTAGGCTTCAACAAGAAACTTGTACATCCTTCATTTAGTGCTCCTAGGTCCACATGTCCTTTCTTATTTAATTAAGAGTTTGTTGAGTTGTTTCAAAGTGATATTTGTCAAATTGAAAATTGTTGTAATTAGAGAAAAAATTTCGTAATTAGAGAAAATATCTGTAGAATCTTCTAGTTTATTTTTCAATATATTGTTTTCTTATTTCCCTTTTTTGAAGATTGGATTGTTACAAATAGGTGTAAGGAGAATGTAATACATATGAATGACAATAATAAAATTCATTCGCCATTGTCTGGCCACTACGGCTGTTGTCGTAGCTGTTGGGGTCGTTGATAGGGCAGACAAGTGCGCCCAACTTTGGCAAACACAACGTTGGAAATTGCTCAAGGAAAGACACCACCACGCGCTGCCACACGCCACCACCGTCACTGGCGCGTGTAGCCCATGCGCCTAGTTCTGGCGAGACCCACTTTCCGTCGTCGTCACAGAAAGGATCGTTGGAGCCTCCTGAGTCCGTTCCACAGTTCCTATAGAACAGAATCACAGAATTGGAAGTGAAGAAAGTGCTCTAGTAGAGAAGGCCCAATATCAGAGATTGGTAGGAAAATTGATTTATTTATCACACACAAGACTAAACATTGTTTATGCAGTTAATGTAGTGAGCCAATTCATGCATGATCCAAGAGAGAGACACATGCAAGCAATTGACAAAAATTCTCCAGTGCTTGAAGTCAAGTCCAAGAAAGGGGCTATTATTCAAAAGGGAAGATACATTGACTACGAAAATATATATTGATGTTGACTATCCAGGTTCTATTACTGACAGAAAATCTACTTTTGAGTATTGTGTGTTTCTTGAAGATAGTATGGTAACGTGGAGGAGCAAAAAGCAAGATAGAGTATCTCGTTCTAGTGCAGAAGTTTAATTTCAAGCTCTTCCTCAATCAAGGAATGTGTGAAGAACTCTGGATGAAAATCAATTTGGATAACCTTAAAGTCAAGGTGGACAATCCTGGGCAACTATATTGTGACAATAAGTATGCCATGAGCATTACCCATAATCTAGTACAACATGATAAGACTAGACACATTGAGATTGACAGATATTTCATCAAAGATAATCTAGACAGAGGTTTTGCGATTACAACTCATGTTCCCTACAAAACTTCATATAGCAAATATTTTTACAAAAGGACTCCCTCCGAGTAGATTTTAAGATCTTGTAGGTAAGTTGGGAATGATTGATATTCATTTACCAACGTGAGGGGGAGTGTTGTAATTAAAAGAAAATCTTCTTAATTAGAGAAAATATCTATAGAGTCTTCCTAATTAGAGAAAATATTTGTAGAATCTTCTAGTTTATTTTTCAGTATATTGTTTCCTTATTTCCTTTTTTTGAAAGATTAGATTGTTAAAAATAGGTGTAAGCAAAATGTAATAGATATGAATAATAATAATAAAATTCATTTTCTTTTCAAGTCAAAGCATCATTGTGCAACTTTTCCTTGTAGTAGTAAAAAAACTAGTCAAGCCATTTGATCATGTCCGTTCATATACATAGCAACCTGTTTATGTTTCTAATAATTGTAGAATGAAATGGTTTGCTTCTTTCTGCGATGATTGTGATTGCGTGACATAGAAATTTCTAATTTATAACAAAGAATAAAATTGAGGTTGTGCAACTTTTTCAAAATTCATAAGATTCAAACTTAGTTTGGAAAATCAATAAAACAATTACTCTCCAAAATGGAAGAGAATAGTGGAACCAAAGTTTATTTGAATTGTAGGTATTAATTACAGAACTACCTACTTGAGTTAAACTAGTGACAACTGTTGAACTAACTCTTGATTGGAAATCCCACATCGACTAGAAATAAAGTCAATTTAAAGTATATAAGTTGGTGCAAACCTCACCTTACAAGCCGGTTTTGTGGGGTTGAATTAGGCTTAAAGTTCACTTCTTAACATGCTATCAGAGCCAGGTTAGAGTCTATTTTAGTGAGATTTGTGTGGACATATTTTTCCACCCGCTATCAGGCCACTATCAGACCACCCATTAATGTTTAGTCTCACGTTCGAGATGTATATACCTCGGCGTGAAGGGGGCGTGTTGGAAGTCCTACATCGACTAGAGATAAAGTCAATTTATAGTATATAAGTGGATGCAAACCTCACCTTACAAGTCGGTTTTGTGGGGTTGATTTAGGCTTAAAGTCCACTTCTTAACATGGTATCAGAGCCAGGTTAGAGCCTATCATAGCAATATTTGTTGTTTGTAAGGCAAATTGTTCCACCAGCTATTGGGTCGTTATCAGACCACCCATTAATGTCTAGTCTCACACTCAAGATGTATATATCTTGACGTGAGGGGGGGAGGGTGGGGGGGTTGGAAGTCCCACATCGACTAGAGATAAGGCCGATTTAAAGTGTATAAGCCAGTGCAAACCTCACCTTACAAGCTGGTTTTATGGGTTAAGTTAGGCTTAAAGTCCAGTTCTTAACATGGTAACAGAGCCAGGTTAGAGCATATCTTAGTGAGATTTGTGAGGACATATTGTTCCACCCGCTATCAAGCCACTATCGGACCGCCCATTAATATCTAGTCTCACGCTCGAGATGTATATACCTCGGCGTGAGGGGGGTTGTTGGAAGTCCCACATCGACTAGAGATAAGGCCAATTTATAGTATATAAGTGGGTGCAAACCTCACCTTACAAGCCGATTTTGTAGGGTTAAGTTAGGCTTAAAGTTCATTTCTTAAAAAAACTGACTTACATTACAAGTCTAATAACAAATAGATAGTTGAGATAGGTGATAAGTGTGTTTAATACTTCTCTGATCATACCTTTTTAAGATTTTATTTATACTTCAACAATGATTATTCCTCATTTTTGTGCATTATGATCAGAATATATCCATATCACTAAGGATTACAATTAGAGGGGATACCACTAATTTCTCCATATTTTTTGTAGAGAATTAGAAGCTTGGAGCCATAGTAAAATGAAGTCACTTCTGAAAATACTCACTAAATGAACATATAACTCACTCAGCAAGTGCACATGAAGAAGTAAGAGCAATTGCAACCACTTGAAGTCACTCAGTGACAAGATAGGTCGATGAGCAAGAAGCCTTGTAAAGTACAAAATTTGTCGTATCATTTTTGCTCAGCAAGACATCATGCCTTTGAATGAAAGTTTACTTTATGGACTAAAAACAAAAAGGATGATTGGGCTACAAGGGTGACACCTTTTAGCATTTAGAGAAACATTGGTTGCAGGCTTTAGACTTGGAGAACATGAGAGAGACTTCCACCTTCAATCTTCACAATTTATAGTTCGTTTGTTGTGCTCAAATGTTTTGGAATAGATAATATCCCATTCAGCATAGTTGAATGTAACAAATATTTATATTCACTTTATGCAATTTCCTTTATATTTCAATTATTTTTCTTAACTAATGCGATCTTCCTTTATGCTTCATGTGCATACTTTATTATCTATGCTTTGTTTAGTTTCATTGCATTGGAAAATGTTTTTGAATTTGTAGACCTACAGTTGAACAACAAAGGCATTTCATATTAGACATGGTATTTAATATCTTGGTCATTCTTATAGCCCTTGTTCGTGCAAATCATGTGTGGAAATAACTGAGGGAATAGAATTTCTACAATAAGATTTACGCTCTTTTCACTAAGGAATTAGGATTTGGTTAAAATAATAGTGTGAATGGAAGAGTTATGTTGGAAGTAATATTGAAAGTAGGGAAATTATTGCGTCAAGTTCATGAAATTCAACCCAGCAATATCTTCATATCTTTTTCATTTGGTTTTTATATGCTTTTTAGAAAAATTATAAAATCTTATTTAGTTACCTATTCTAATTGCAGGATAGTAGTTAATCTCATTGCTTCAATAATCAATATTGATTTAAAGTTCTAAAGTCTTATTAATATCCAAATTGCCCCACTAGTGCAAATCCATCTGGAGACGACTAGATTTATCAATATACTACTTCAATTGCTACCCCTCCCAAGAAGTTAACAATAAGTTGATCTAAATGCATCATTCCCAAGGAGTAATAGAAATTTATTCACCAGTTTAAAGGAAGTGCTCCATATGTTTCTTTCTTCTTTCCTTTCTTTGTATACAATTACTTTGACTTCTTCCTTATTAGGATAGATTAGTCAAGGATTTACTTATTTGGTGCAACAGGGTTTGATTTTATGCCCACAATTCTAGCATAGGACTTTATAGCAAGGTTGGATACAGATAGAGACTTCTTGTGAACTGAAAATAAAAAAATAATATTTCAATGCTTTTCCATACATTTTGAGTGTTTATATTTACATGCTAATATCTCCAAAAGAGCATTGTAATTAACAAATATATGTTATAATTGTAGCAAGTTCCAATCACATGTTTTGATTACATTCATGATTGTGCTTTCACTTCTAAACCTACCTCAAAACCAATTTCAGGTGGTGAGGGTTAACCACTACTTATACATTCCATTCAGGCTCTATCTCTAACTAATGTAGGAGATGGGTTTCCTAATACATTATGCCCAAAATTCCAGGATAAGATGACCTAGGCTATACAAATAGAGACTTATTGTACACTGAAAATTAAGAAATAATATTTCAGTGCTTTTTCATACATTTCAAGTGAATTTACATCGTAATAGCTCCCAAGAGCTTTTGTTAAAAAAAATATATTATAATTGTAGCAACTTCCTCATCACATGTTTCTATTACTATCATAGAACTACTTTTGTGTCAAAATCAACCTCACAAGACCAATTTGGTGAAGTGCGAGTTGCCTTCTATTTATATATTCTATTTAGGCAGTAAATGTGGGAGATGGATTTTTCATAGAACAGCACTCACTCAAGTAGATGGATAATATGATGGGTAACCCTTTTTAATGGATCTAGGATAAACTTTGATACCATCTTAGATAGTAGGTTTATGGCTAACTCAATGTTAAAGACCAGCTTGGAAGTTAAGAGCTGTCCCCACTTACATACTTTTTCGGGCTCTATCTCAAGCCAACATGGAACTTGGGTTTTTACCCAGTAAGCTGTAATAAAAAAAACATCACAATCAAAAGCTCCACAGAACAAGTTGGAAATAAAAGGCTTTTCCCACTTATTTGAGTTGGTCATAGGGATCAAACAACATTGTTCTGTCAAAAACTTATCAGAAAACAAAAGAAGCTAACTTAAACACATTTACCGAGCAGGCAGTGTATGACCTTGTATGGGATAAAAGAAACAGTAGTTCAAAGGTTTGGAGCTACTAAAAGGTTTCGTTTTTTTGCAACCTGCATCTAACCTGTTGACATCTAGTTAATTAAGAAAGAAGAAAAGAATACCTGCTCAGCAACCATTGTACTAAGTTGTGCATCATTGGCCTGAAAAATAATGCAAAATATTCACACTTAGAATTTTAGCTGCTTAGATTCTGAATAAAAGCTGCAATACTAATGAATGATGGAGACGCCATACATGATCTAATAATTGTGAATGTTAGTTCAAACAAGACATGATCAGAAATAGGCAATATGCTATACATAGGTCGTTGTTATATAACTCAAACTGGTAACTGACTCAGGAGAGATACAAAGTTTGAGACAATACACCAGTGAGTCATTAATCAAACAACATAGAATTTCAACCGTATTTAAACATTTAATGAAGACCGAGAATTTATAACACAATATTGTCATCATACTTGAAATATAAATCAATTTAGAACTAAACAAAAGTTGTCTCAATTATTTAAAAATAAATCTTAAAAGAGGAGACGAATACTCAAAGCTTCCACTTAGTGGGACTTGAAAGAGTATGCGAGAAAAGAACTTAAGAGATATTAACTTAGATCTCTTTACTAATTCAGATTTATACATGTAAATCAGTGGCTTACAACAAAAGTGTAAGGAAAGACAAAAAAACACAATAGAGTTTACCCCTAGGAGTCTAGGTTACAGATAGATACAACACAAATCAGCTTTTGATCAGAAAATCTATGAAGCTCAGACATGCCTCTATAATGGTGTGTCCCTATGTCAAACACATATCAGATGACAAACACATATCAGACACCAACACTCATACAACACATATCAGAACTCTATTCAAATTTCCAATTTAAAAAAGGTTTTTTTTGAGCCTATGATACACCACTGATACAATGTTAGTGAGGACACATGCGGTGATTTTTTTATTAGAAACTCAAAAACTTATTGTGTAAGCTTCTATTATAACTATAGAAATAAAGAGCAAATCTTATATAATCAGGAAAATTATATTATATATGTACTATTAGGAACATTTTTATTTATTCTCATATCAAATCTTCATATATTATGGAATTCTTTGAATTTTTTAATTTGTCTTAAGATGAATATCAGTTAGAGTGTCTTTTTTCAATGATGATGATCAAGAATGAGTGAAATGTCTTCAATGGGTTAGATCATCGTTTCACTTTTTGGACTTTGGATAGATGGATGGATTAAATTCATTTTTGTATTAGGTAACAATTTGTTCATATTGTTATATTTGACTAAATTTTTTAAAGATGATTTTGAATATATAAATATTGATTGCCAGATTAAATAATTCATAATGATGTTATGCATATTTATAGTAAAAAATTAGAGAAGAAATATTCTTTGGTATATCATTTTTGAAGTCTTTTGGTAACTTATCCAAATTAACTTTTCCTTATTCAAAATGGACAAAAGTTCATAACGATCTTTCGTGAATAAACTCAAACCATCCTACCCATCTTTTTTTCTCTCTCGCACCATAAACTCCATCGAAGGGCAGAAAAGTAGTATGTTGTGGTCAGTATGGGTGGTACTACCCCCAAATACATACCCATAGATTAAAAAAAATGATGTCCGCTCCCATAAATTTAATTGCATGGCATCCTCCTCTACTTGAAGTTTACCAGACTCAAATTCCTACCAAACAAGTGCAAAGTTATTCCTCTTCAAACAATCAACAACTACTGCAGCGTCTAATTATCTATTCCATAAAGTTACTCGGAATTCAACTTACAGGTAAACGTACAACCCATAAATTCCCTTCATAATAAACATCTCAACTGTCACATCTTAACAGTTAATACCGCCCCTATAGCAATCAAATCAAAATCCACTGAGAAAATTTTTTAAAAAATAAAAAAGTTGAAGTTCCAAGTAGCTTAAAACCGAGCTCGAGAATCACACTACCTTAATAAGAAATCCATACACAAACAGCAACAGCAATAATAGGCAAAAAATTTAAAACAAATATTATACAATATACTGAATCAAATCGAATAGAACTGAAACCTGTTGGCGCGAAATGTAATCAGCCTTGATGGATGAGATCGACTGAAGCAGGTCCGGCAGAGGCAACAGCTTCGCGACCTCGCGAACTGCTGCCTCCTTCGCCTCCACACCGAGATCCTCAGCCATCATCGTGCCTACAGAAAAAGGAAGAAGCAAAATGAGCTCAAACCTCCAATGACGCACATATTCCTGAGTTAAATGAACAAATTCACCAGTGATTTCCCGAATGTAGAGAGAATTTGACCTGATTTTGGGAAAATTGAACGCGGATCGCGTCAGAGTGCACGAAATTGCGATGCTGACGAGGTGCGAATTCAAGAAAGAGAAAGTTCTATAGGGAGAGCCGTGCTTGAACGAGCTTCCACGAAGAATAACAAAATGGGAATTGGAAATTGTTGTGACCACGGAGTAAAGGAGAACAAGTGAGAAAAAGGTTTATGAATTGGAAATGGAATGAAAATGACACCACTATTTTTGGTCGAATTATTTAAATTTTTTAAATTAAAAAATATGATGATGAAGAATACGAAAAAGTGTTTATTGAGAAAAAGGTTTATGAGGTGGGAATGGAATGAATATGAAACTACTAATTTCGGTTGAATTATTTAAATTTTTTAAATTAGAAAATGTGATGATGAAGATTACTAAGTGTTTATTGAGAAAAAGGTGTATGAATTGAAAGTCGGATGAAGATGAAACCATTAATTTTGGTCGAATTATTTAAAGTTTTAAAATTAAACCATATGTTCACGAAGATTACGAAAAAGTGTTTGTTATTTTTATTATTATTATTGACCAAAAGGATGTAATAAAGATAGTGACTTATATTTATAACATCACTTAAATTTATACAAAATTTTCTTTTATATTGAAGTTGTTAAAATAAGTGCTTATATTTGTCTTGTAAGATAGTCTTTTTATTATATATATAAGTTTTACGGTAATATAATATTAAAATATAAAAAAATAGTCTTTAAGATTAAAAAAATAAAAAAAAATTATCATGTTTTTATGCTTTCTTTCTATTGGTATAATTTTCATCTTACCAAAACCATAATATAAGGGAAGACAAATAAGTAAATTATATAAAAAAAGTAAATAACAAATACATGGATAAGGCACATGTCAATGTAGGGAGAGAACACATAGTTTCATTATTTTCTGTTCTGGGTCAAGTCCTCAAGAATTTACTTTTGATACCATTTAAAAATACCTATTATTAATGGAGGTATTTTATGTGTATATAAACTCATGTTAATCTCTTATTTTATCTGGAACTTTTTGTTTGTATCATAATAATTCTCCTCTTAAACAAAGGACTATGTTCTCTACCTCTCTTACAGCGAAAGTCTTTTTTTATCCACGAGTACACCATGGTCTCTGTAGTACCATAGTCACACCAATAGGGAAGGCAACGGGTCGGGTTGGACACAGATAGTGCCTACACGCAACTCAACCCGCAAAATAAAAATCTGACTCACAACTCATCCGCTACCTACGTGGGTATTCGCTTAGAAAATACACGCGGGTATTTTAAAACCCGTTCATACCTGCAAAAAATAAAAACAAAATATTTTATATGTTTTAAAATAAAATTTAAATAAAATTACAAAAAAATATATAATATAATATAACTTAAATTAAATATAAATTAAAATTTAATTTTAATTAAATTTAACCTAATAAAATATAATTTACTTTTATTTTTAATTAAATTTAATTAAAAAATATATAAATTAACTTTTTTTGTGGGTAACGGGTACCCACGGGTCGGGCAGTATACTACTTGCATCTGACCCATTTAGAAACGGGTATTAAAATACTCGCTACCCGTTACCCACAAGTAGTAAATATTCGCAAATAGTAACTACCCGCTGCGGATTTTCCCCTCGGATACCCATACCGCAGATTTTTTTGTCATCCCTACACACCACTAAGCATCTCTTGTTTTCCACCTCCCATGATGGTCAATATGACCATTGGAGTATGTTGATGGGTGGAGAATTTTTTGAGCTCCAAGGAATTTTGACAAGTAATTGAATTTGGTGTGCCTAAAGCTAGTGTAGGGCTCACTGATACACAACAAAAAGAGTTGGAGGCCATGAAGTTGAAAGATTTGAAAGCTAAGAACTATCTATTTCAAGTCATTCTCAACAAAGAGACTTTTAAGGATATTAGGAGTTAATAAATTTCCCCTCGGATACCCATACCGCTGATTTTTTTTTCATCCCTACACACCACTAAGCATCTATTGTTTTCCACCTCCCATGATGGTCAATATGACCATTGGAGTATGTTGATGGGTGGAGAATTTTTTGAGCTCCAAGGAATTTTGGCAAGTAATTGAATTTGGTGTGCCTAAAGCTAGTGTAGGGCTCACTGATACACAACAAAAAGAGTTGGAGGCCATGAAGTTGAAAGATTTGAAAGCTAAGAACTATCTATTTCAAGTCATTCTCAACAAAGAGACTTTTAAGGATATTAGGAGTCAATGAAGAAGAAATATCAAGGGTCCTCTAAAGTAAAGAGGCGGCAACTACAAGCTCTACGTGCAGAATTTGAAACAACTCGAATGAAATTAGGTGAATCAATCTCAGATTACTTCTCTCGTGTGATGAATATTGTGAACAAGATGTGCATCAATGGTGACAAAACTGAAGAAGTCATTGTTGTTGAAAAGATACTTCAGTCTTTTTCACCAAATTTTAACTTTGTTGTATGTGCTATTGAAGAGTCCAAAGACATTGATGAGCTCTCACTTAATGAACTACAAAGCTCATTACTAATCCATGAGCAAAAGCTCAAACAATCAGACACTGAGGAGCAACCTTTGAAGGTTTCTACCAATACTTATTCCAATAGCTTTAGAGGAAGAGGTACAGGTAGAAGCAAGGAACGAGGAGGAAACAAAAATTCCAACAGGAATTATAGAGGCCATAATGACCAGTTTCGAGATAAAGGCAGAAGAAAGGAACATGACAAGCCTAAGGTAGAATGCTTTAGATGTCATAACTTTAGGCATTATGTTTCTGAATGTTATACCAAGTTGCCCCGTGACACCAAGGAAAAGGGAGAAAGGTCAAATCTTGTAGAGATAAAAGAAGAAGAGACTTTGTTGATGGTTGTTCAAGAAGCAAAGAATATTGAGTCAAGTATTTGTTATGTGGATACATGCTACAATAATTGTTAGCAAAAATCAAAGATGAAGTTTTGATGATGAATAGATTTGCACAAGTCAAGATCCATAAAGGCAGATTGAAGATCTTTGTAGTTTATAAAGCTTTTATAATAATCAAAGTTGATGTAATAGTGCTCTTATATGTATTAGGGTTGATTCTTGTAATTTATATTTGATTTATTTACTGTTGAGAATCATCCACAAGTTGTTTTAATCGATTAAACCCAGTTTTAATCGATTAAAACGAGGCTGACACTGAAAACCCAATTGCCCCTGTAATAATCGATTAAAGCTAATAATAATCGATTAGTTAATCGATCATTCCTGAGAATAATCAATTAACACTAGCCGTTGGGGGTTTCAGATTTGAAAAACTAGCCGTTGGGGGTTTCAGATTTGAAAAACTAGTCGTTGTACTCATTATTAATCGATTAATATTTATGTTAATCGATTAAATGCGTTAGATGGCCCGTTTTCGAAGAATGGAAGGGTATTAGGCTGAGTCTATAAAATGGCTCACTCTTTATCTCAAAAATAACTCTTCCCTTGTGCTAAAGATCTCTGAACTCTTTGAGAACTCTGTGAGATTGTTGAAGCTAAGGAAACTCTTGTCTGCAAAGTTCTGAAGTGCTATTGCGGTGACAGAGGAATAGCTTATTCATCCTTGGTGTATCCAAGGAAGTGCCTGGAAGAGAATCATCCTTCGTGAAGCATTCGGAGGAGGTGGTCATCCTTTGTGAAGATTCAAAGGAAGTGTAAGTTCATCTCTTGTGGTTTCAAGAGAGGTGGTATTTCTAAACTCTTACAAATTGTTTTTCTTTGTGATTAATATTTGTAATTGTTTTGTGTTAGTGAAAAAGGTTTATCTTGTTTGAGATAAGCGACTGGACGTAGGATCCGAGTAATCTGAACCAGGATAAAATCACCTGTGCAATTTTTCTCTTTCCCTTACTCTGTCATTTATATTTAATTATCTGCTCAGTAAGAAAAATTAAGAGAAAAATAATAAAAGGCAAAATAAAAGTATATAACCAATTCACCCCCCCTCTTGGTTTGTTCCACGCTAATAATTCCGTTGCAGCGATTCTAACAATAACCACATGACGGGTAACAAGTCCTATTTTTCTTATTTAAATGAGAATTTTTGCTCTAGTGTAAGCTTTGGTGATTGCTCTAGTGTGCAAGTGATAAGAAAGGGAAATATTAATATAAGAACCAAAAATGGTTTTGTTGAAAAAGTCTCTCATGTGTTGTATGTTTCTAATTTGAAAAGTAACATATTAAGTGTTGAACAGTTACAAGAAAAGGGTTATGTTATCACCATTGGTAAAGGTTCTTATGAAATTTATGATCTTGTTAAAGGTGATATTTTTATTGTATAAGAAAAGGGTTATGTTATCACCATTGGTAAATGTTTGTTGCATGATGGACTGATTGATTTATATCAGATTTATGTGAGTTATCTGTTTACATAGTTAATTAAATTACACTAGCTTATCCTTATTTTCCTGTCTTGTCATGTGGTCCGTTCGGTCGTCCTTGTCTTTGCAATGATCACCCTATAGGTGTGAGCAGAAGGTGCTGGTGACTCTTTGGAGCAAGTGCCGGAAGAAGCTGAAGGTAGTTTAAGAGCAAGACCGTTCGGTCTTGTAGTCCTTTTGTATTAGTGTAAGACCGTTCGGTCGAAACCCTTCTGGTATGACCGATCGGTAGGTTCTTTTAATGTGTACTTGTATCGTTTTCTATAAAGTTTTAATTTATGGTTATTTTAGGATAACTGTAAGTTAACTTTATTCTCCTTGTAAACTGTTCTATTTTATTGTAAATGTAAGTACTCTTGAATATAGTTTGTAGCTATATTTTTGGGATGTTATAGTCACATAAATTCGGATTGCCCAGAAGTGAAAAACAGGCAGATGGCTAATACCAAGTATCCATAGGACAAGAAGAATAAGTAGAGAAAAACTTATATAGCCTTGGAGAACAATGATGATGATTCATCTAGTGATGATGATTGCAATGTTGGGGAGGAGTCAAATCTATGTTTCATGTAGGCTCTGCACATTCTAATGACAACGATAGTGATTTTGAAAGCGAACCAATTGAGGTTAAGTACAACTTGCTACTGGACGCCTTTCAAGAAATACATGCAGAAGCCATGCGACTTCAGTCCAAGGTAAATCGATTAAGCTCTGAAAGAAAAGACTATGAATATCAAATTGATAACCTTGTAGAGGAAAATGATAATCTGAAAAAGGAATTAGAAACAACTTCACAATCTGTAAAAACTGTTAAAACTGAAATTAAGATTGTAGAGAAAAATTGTGAAAATTGCCTTGTTCATCAAGAGAAAATCGATTAATTAACAAGCACTCTAGCAAAATTCACTAAAGGAAAAGATAATTTAGATGTTGTGTTAAGATCTCAAGGTAGAACAATAAATAGACGAGGCATAGGTTACAAAGCAAAGAGTAATAGGATTAACCATAAGAAGTTTATTGATCTGAGTAAACCTATTACAAATGCTTGTTTCTATTGCAATAATATTGGTCATAATGTCAAAAATTGCTACTACAGAAAGGTTGGAGTTCCTAAAGGGAAATATAAGTGGATTCTTAAGGGACAACCTCCTGCATCTAACCACAAAGGACCCAAGTTTGTATGGGTAGCTACTTCAAAACCATTAAACCATTTTGTAGGAAAGTAAGCTACTGATTGAAGCAGTACAGTGCTCAAGGATGAAGTATCGTGGAATAAATCACAAATTCTTGAAGTATCTTGATGTGGTAACTAAAACTATTATTTTCATGCACTCATACATCGTAAGTATTTGTATGAATGATTGTTATAAGCATGTTTGTTGAATGCCTATCTGGTTGATCTGTCTATATCAAATACTATTTGCACGATTTTTAATCGGTTAGGTTAATAATGGAATTGATTGTGATCTGTGTGTGGTTCTCTATTTTTGAATGAAACAGTGTTAGACAAAAAGTCGATTCTGATAATATTGAAATTGATTAAATTTTTCTGATTTGTCTTCCCTATTTTGAAAGTTCAAACTTGGTGAAATTAATCAATTTTTAAAATAGCGCGAACGTATAAGGTTTTGACTTCCCTCCAAAATATTTTGTGTTAAATAAACCTAATCAGAGAAGTTTGACACCCATACTTTCTCCGTAAACATTGTGATCTTTCCTCTTGGGTATTTTTAAATTTGTTTTCAACGTTCTACATTAATGGCATCCTCATCATCACAAAGGAAGAGAGTGAAAACACTTGGTCACAAAAATATGAGGCGAGCATCAAATCTGGATGGATGGATTAGTGATGATAGTGCTTAATCAAATTTTTTGGATAGTTGGAAGAAGAGAAAACTTATCTCGCACAAGTACTTGAAGCTAAGCTTCTTTCGAAATGAAGGATTTGTCTTTCAAAGTTGGCTAAGCAAACAGGGTCTGAAGATGTTTAATGAAATGACAAACCCATGGTATCTTGAGCTGGTAAGGGTTTTCTATTCGAATCTCAAGATAAGTGATGGAACACTTTGTTCCAGAGTGAAAGGTGTGGACATTAAGCTAACAAATGAGGTATGGACTGATATTGCT